>NW_009259044.1:4643480-4661790 GCF_000687185.1 Egretta garzetta | reverse complement strand
GTTTTCCAAGAAACGCAGGTCATCCTCAGAAACACAACCCTCATCGCAGGGCACCAGTCCGTCCTTAGGAGGAACAAGAGAAAGGCCTGCAGAGGAGGTAAAGTGGGACCAACTTTCAACCCACTTGGACTCCGTTTTCAGCAGTGTTTAGTCTCTATTTACCAAAGGCAACAAGTACATACACAGCCATTACTATAAATTGCTTTGTGACACAGGCCAGATTCAGATGCCCCGGTTCTAGGATCAGGAGATTCAGAAAGCACCTTAAACATAGAATCATAGAATCGTAGAATCATCTAGGTTGGAAAAGACCTTTAAGGTCATCAAGTCCAACTGTTAACCTAACGCTGCCATCCCACAACTAAACCATGACCCTAAGCACCTCATCACCATCTCTCCCCCCCAGGAGTTGAGGACTAGAGCGAGGGCTTATGTAAACAAAGCTCTTGGCACAGCGCATGGCCCAGAAGTGCCAGCCAAGATCCCATCACACTCCTGTTCTTCACACATTACTCCATTTCCATGCTGAAAGCAGGGCCCGAGACACAGAGCCTGCTGGGAGCAAAGCCACACTGGTGTTGTGTTTTGCTGCTCAAAACAGCAGACTTCAACTCAGCATCAGTGCAATGTTGTAATTGCACTGTGAGATGTAAGACCACAAACAACAGGCGCAGGAAAAGTCTTTCCAATCCTGCAGACAAATTTCCAGAATTACAAAGCTGTTCTTATTCCACGCTGGGAAAAAAAACAAACAAACAAACAAAAAACTGCTGAAGACTTTTGATGCCAAAAGAGCCCAAGTCCATATCTGATCCAGTGACTTGAATCTTGGAGCTTGCCTGTGCTGTACACTGCTTCTGAAACCAGAAGCACCATATCCGCATCTGCATGATGCCCAAACTAATGATTGCTTTTTAAAGAGGATTATTCCTGGCCAACACAGTGCTAGGAACCATAGTGGTATTGCACAGTGCTGTGCTGGATACACGTACAAGCATATGTGGGTGCTAGTTTGCCTCTGCTTCATGCAGCATGGTGCACCAACCACAATACACTTCCCACGATCTAGTTTGCAATCCAGACCAGGACACTATTCACTGTTTTAAGGAAGTTGCATGTCTGTCTTCTGCTCTATCTCTCTGTCTGTCTCAGACATTTTGGATGCAAAACTGATCCTAATAAACCAGCTATGAAAACTACCATGAACATTCCTGTGAATATATCCATTTCTTTGCAAAAGAGAACCTGTGCTGTGACACTTCAATTTTTACCATACTTTATAGCACCAAATGTAGCCTCCTAAGGCTGTGCGAAGAGAGAATCTCCATTGCAAGGAGCTGGCTAACAAAACAGATGAGACAAGCAATTTCCTTCTTGCTCACAGAAAAGCTTATTAATTACAGACACCCCTTCAGGTCATGGCCACAGGCACTGTTGTACTGTCATGCACCTATACTGGGAATTAGGATTCAAGGATTTAGCCCCTGGGAGGATCAGTCAAGTCCTTTCCAGCCTGGCCAGTGAAGCCTTTGTGTTTCTGAGTGGCAGTACCACACACAGGGACCCTCCTGGGGTTGGTGACCATCCTGTGCCCATTCCCTCATCAAAAGCATCCTCTTGCTTTGAGCTCTGTGTTACCCTCACTTCCCTCAAACACAGATCAAGCAGCATATGGCATTCTCTGAGCAATAGCCCCCAGGCAGCTGCTAGGACACACATAGGGTTTCAAGGCATCACCTGGAAATAGGTTGTTCAGGTAGAGAGGAGGCACCAGCCAAGCACTTTACACCAGCAGTGGGGACCTTCTCTGCAGGGCTGTCAGGGCTGCACCTCAGGCTCTTCGGAACGAAGCAGGGTGACGTCTGATGGGCATGGGAGAATGCCAAGGACTCCGGTGATCCTGATGACACTCTTTACAGAACTTATTTATCTCAGATTCAATATTGTCCCAGCTGTATGACCCTGCAGGTGCTGTAATCCTGGGAGTTCTGGCATGGGCAAGAAATCAAATTCAAGCTTTTACTTTCCCAAAATTTAGTTTTCCACTATTTAGATCTTTCCAGTTGCCTATGATCCTTAAAGACAGAAGTTAAAACTCTGTCCCTGTGAAGTTAAAAGCATCTCCCCACCCTTTGATTTCAGCAGCCAAGGGTCGCATGCCATCTCTCCCTAGGACAGGCCTGGGAGTCACCAGAGGTAACAAAATGAAGATGCCTGAGTAAAAGTCCTGGGGCAAGAATAGCACCAAAGAAATGGGAGACTGTTTTTCTGGGTGTGTCATGCACTGAGAGTGCATCTCCAAACACAGGGACCCGGCACCATGTGAACAGATTGCAGCCAGATTTTTGTGGCAGTTCCTTTGGGAGCAGAAGCTCCTATTTGCAAGAGATTGCAAAGGCTGGGAGCGATTTTAACCTAGAAAGGAGACATGTAAAAACACGAATCTGCTCCCATTGCAGTCACAGGGTGCTTTGTCTTTAATTTTAAAGAAGGCAGGCTCAGACTGTAAAGTGGGGGGCTCGGCAGCTAAGAAAAAAAATGAACTCTCTGGTGAATCCTGACCTAATGCCCCTCTTCTCCCCTCCTCCTAGAGTGGGGGGAGAATTTTTTATTAAGCTAAAAGGCACATAATTTGGAAGCGACAAGAAGAAAGCCGGGGTTTTTTTAGCACGCTGCAGACATGCTGTGGAATTAGCTATTGCAGCAGTCAACAAGTCAAATAGTTTGTGAGGCTTCAAACCGACTCAGACAGTCTTAGGAGGACAAGCACTGGCAAGAGCACAACACCCAGCTAAAGGAGACAGGGGAGAAAATCAGGCTGCCTCCTTCAGACCCAGCTTGCTGGCCAATCTTCCCTGCAGAGAAGATGAAGGAATGGCCACTAATGCAACAGCACAGGAGGAATAGCCACAGAGAAGGATGATGCATCTATTACAAAGTGCTACTAAATCTCACCCTCTGCGACTGTTCTCCTCCCTGCCTCGGGATGCTGAAATAACTCTCTCCTTCAGCTCCTGATCTTAGCCCTATGGGTTGACAGAGCTCTTCTGGAGACAGAAATCTCATCCATGGGAAATATTTTCAGACACAAAAAGCAAATCAAGTTACATTTGAAAGGACCAAATGAATTGTTTCCACACATCACAAAAGGCTGCCTCTACATTAGCATTTTGCTTCAGAGCAGGAGTGGGATTTTGAAGTAAATCTCCCAGTCATCAATTTACCATGCATTGGCTCCATTTGCAGAGCTGTTTTGATGCTCATGAACTAGATTCCTTTTGGAGAAAATTAAACCAGAAGCTGAACTCCAAATGTGCAGCAAATGTGCTCTAAACCCTAAGGCAGACATAAGACATAATGACCAAGTTGATGTCTGGTCCTCTGGACAGCTTTGAATCACATGTACAATAGAGACATTTGGTCCATGGGACCAGACTAGGTCGAGCCAGAAATAAAATTTCCAAGCTTCATGTAGCACCAGCTGCTTCAAACCACTCTTCCACTTCTACTGCACTGATTTGCTTGCTGATCCAGACCTAACCTACAAATTAGGGGTAGGTCTACACTTACAGCTTTCCCCAGATAGTCAAAGGAAGAGAAATTAAGAGAAATCCAAATACGAAGAAGGATTTCTGGCATCCCAGGATAAATAATAAAGGTAAATAGGGGCCATTTCTGCCTGGACGGGAAATGTCTGTCCACCTCTATCAAGGAATGATGGAGCTGACACCAGAGGTGTTTTCTGCTGATGAAAGCTACACAAGAAGACTCCAGTCCTTTGCGTTCCCTTTTGAAAGAAGTCTCTGGACTCACAGAGTTAAGCCATAAAAACCACAGACATGCTACCAAATAACAGAAGAGTCATGACACATTCATGAGAGGCAGCTCCAGACACAAACTGAAGACACGTTCATTTCAGCATTGGACACAGGAGAAAAATGTCAGCCCTGAGCTTTCTCTTTTGAATAAAAAAGCCCCAGTCCATGTGCAAGATAAATTTACTTATTAACTGAAATATTTCTTATGCCAGCTTGGTATATTTAGGCCTTCATTCTTGCATTCCTTTGGGTTATTTCAAAACTTTAAAGAGAAGACAAATGTTAGAAGTAAAAAGATCTTTCTTTTTTTTAAGATCCAACAGCCAACTAAATGTTAATCTTACATGTTTTTCTAGACTTAGGTCAAATCCATCATCCTTAATCCTTGGGGATCGTCATCCTCTGATTTCTTCACTCAGCTTCCAAATCTTTTTCCTTCACAGAATTTAAACATTCCTTCAAAGCAGTTAAAGAATATTTTTTTTTTATATCATAAATCGCCAGCAAGGAGGACCCCTATTGCTTCTGCGTTGCTGGAAATACTGGCAATCCTAACAAGAATGGATGCAGCTTGGGAACAGTGCTTGCGTGTTTGTAGGCAGGATGGAACTTTAATGGTTTCAATAAGTCAAACCAGCTGAAAAGGTACCTAGTGGTTAGTACACATGCTGAAATGGTGCTTTCTTCAGATACACTGTGGATTAACATTGAAGAAATAGATGTCTCCTGGCTTTTTTTTTCACCCTACCCAATCGTACCAACTCAAAAGCAAGCCATATTTTGAAAGCAAGCCATATTTTCACCCCCTTCTACTCACGGAAAAAATCTGCTGCTATCACTTCATGCTGTGAGTTTGAGGTCAAGCCATGGCCTGTACAGCAAATCCAGAGCAAAATGATGGAGGTGGTTTTCCAGCATCAGAGCTAATGTAAGCACTAAGTTCCTCTCTCTCCAAAGCTTCCTGAGCAGAGCAGGACAGAGCTAGTCCAGTCTAGATTTGGCCCAGAAACCTGAGGAAAGGTTAATTTGCAGAACCCCGAGGTGTTCAGAACTGAGGTTCCAAACTCTGGTACTTCTCTAATGAGAAACAGTTTGTGCATCTCTTCACACACAAAGGGAATATTGCTCAGCTTGACCTCCCTCCAGCTTTAAGATTGGAAGAAGCATGATACACGGGAAGCAAAATCTCCAGACTGAAACACTGCCAGAAATTCCCCCACTGAGTGTAAAAATGAGAGACAAAATTGGATTTCAACCAATTTAAAGTTTTGGGAAAGAATAGACTGTGGCCTAGCATATCGGTGCAGTATTATCCCCCTGATTCATTCTGGCAGCTTGATCAGGCTGCTCTCATTAGTTCCAGTGCAGCAATATAAAAATCTGAAAATTATCTCCAAGGCAAAAAAAGAGGTCAATGGAGAGGAACCACTCTGTGTCTGCGAGACACCCCGCTTATGCACTGGCCGGTCTATAAAGCCATCACTGAATGATGGATGGGTGCCACAACCCCTTTCTCACTCTTAAGGTGTCCTTTCTTAAGACACCAATGATATAAGAAGTGGGGGAGATGATCTTGTCCTACCCCTGCCCATCCTATGGACAGTTCAGCCACTGGCCATGGCTTTCCAGTGCTGTCACTCGTGCCCTCTCTTCCACTCTGGGTGGGCACCAGTTTCTCTTTCCTTTTGGGATGCCACTGAATCCCACCAACCCGGGGCCCTTTCAGCAGTTCCACTTTTTGAGGAAGGATCAATGAAACCCTTTTCTCAGGGCTCGTGTCCCTCTCACTTTCCCTTCGGGCTGCAGCATGCCTGTGCGCGCTGTACACAGTGCCTAAGCGCATATTAAACAGCCGGGAAGTGGGTCACATCTGCGGAGCTCTCAAACCCTTCTCCCTCTCCACTCCCAGACAGAAGAAGCCACTGCTGCACTGTATCGTGTCTGCATTGGGTCGCCACTGTGGTTTTCTCTGAGAGATTAAGCAGAGATTTATTTCTCCCCTTCAAGGTTTTTTTTTTATGCTGCCACCAAGCCTGGATTTCAAACTTGAGCTTGATTGGGCTTTAATGGATTTTCTACACAGCATGGCCATTGAACACCTCTGTGTGCTTCTGGGATGACTTTGCTGCACAGGGATATAAAGTGCTTAAATGGTAGATGGTGCTGTTACCCACTTAGCTACTAAGGTCTGGTTCTAAAGCACGTCACAAAATTCATCCAGCGCTGCTCTCCCTGATAGCACAATTTGCAGGAGCAAGTATCCATCTTTTCAGCTCAGGTTAATCAGCACTAGAAAATGTTGTATCTTAGACAGGATATTTATTCATTTGTTACAGGGCTCAAGCAGGGACTAGCTCATGCTGTCAGGCTGCCTACCAAGAGCGCCTGCTTTGGACTGGAAGTAAATAAAAAAGAAAAAGAAAACAAAAAACACTCCTTGATGAATCTCCATCCAAGGGGGAGCTTTGCAACCTTTTCTCCAGAGAAATGGGAAACAAACAAACAAAAAAAAGCCCACAGCAAAACTCAGCTGAGACAGTGGTAATATAGTGGGGGAAAGGCAGGAATTTATGTAATGTCCCGGATATCCGGACTCAAACCAGTGCTCTAAAAGATTATTGTGCTTGATGAGAGATCCACAACAGGTTCAGCTCAGTCTGGCCATTATTAACAATTTTGACATGGGAGAACAACAGGGCTGGCTCAGAGAAGGTTGGGACTGAGGACTGTCACCAAGAGGCACCGGGCTCGGAGGCTGAAACAGCACCAGCAGCAACTGGGGCTTCAGAGCTGGTGGGGCACGTGGTGCTGGGGGTCAGAGCTGGGTGCTGGCTGACCCCGGACCGGCACAACCTCCAGGGCAGGAGAGGGCAGCGAGGGATGCTTTGCACATCTCACTCTCTGAATCAGCAAGTAAACCCCCCAGCCTATGATCTGCCCTTTGCAGATAACCTGTACGTGACAGCAAAACAGAGAGGGACTAGCAGCTTACGGTTTTCTCTCTAAAAGAAGAATCTAAACAGCCCCTATGAATATTTTGATTATCTCAGGTCTTCCAGAGCTGTGAGGAAATTGAAATTTCCTCTTTAGTGTTTGCCCATTGCCTCGTCAATAGATACAAGCTTCACCAAGCACCCACACTAAATCTGCCAACACTTATTTTCCACCATCTGCATAGTAATTGCACTAGGAGCTGCGTTTAATATCCTTAAATTCCCATTTTGACACGCTGAAGAACTCCTGGTGCACAAGGTGCAAGGGGTTATTTAGTCTCAGATTATTGACCCAGAATGAAGAAATCCAAGTACCGGCTTTCCTCTCCCCTCTTCCCTCACCTCAGTGGCTCCATCAATTAAATATTTCCTATCACTTCAGCAGAGACAGCTCTCTATCACCGGGTCCATACACCCTATTCTTATTTGCTGAGAAGGTCTCCTTCCAGCTGGGTCCTTCTGTGTTTGTCCTATGATGATCTGTGGCAGATGTTTTCCCTCTTCCTTCACTTTGCCATGAACCATGTTTTCCTGACATATTCCCATGTTGTCAGGCAGGCTCTTGGTGCTTCCCCATCTCAGACTGTCAGAGAGGAGCTGGTCTGTGAGATGAGCTTCCCAGCTGACCCTCTTCCCCTAAGGACACCCAAGGCCTGGTGTCCCCATGCCCCCAGTAATCTGAATGAAATTGCAAATATTGTAGCTCAGACCTGTCTAACTGTAATTAAAGCAGACTTTTTTCTCAGAGGAACCCTTCTGCTTCCACCCAAAGAAAGCACCCTTGGAGGCTGTGAAATAGGCTGATTTACTGGTGGAGTAGTGGGGAGGTCATGGTGTGGATCCTTTACTGGTGAAGACCTTGTTCCTTCATTTCTGTGAACCGCCTATCTGTAAAAAATAAAGATGCTACCTAGCCTTATGCCACTTAGGATCAAATGCAAAACTCATCTCTTTGACTTGGCATTCCCAAAATACACTACCAACACCCGCACAGCCCCTCAGGCATACCTCTGTCACCCATGGAGCTCCCTTGGACTTCCTTTTCTGTAACTTCTGATAGCTTGGGATTAGGTGTCTTGATCTCAAGCTTATCCTGCCATGCCCACTCATTCACTCAGAAGTGCAAAACCTTCAATAACACAAAAAAACCCACCATCCTGGGGTATCTTGAGATAAAATCTTGAGACAATTAAAAGTCCAGGGTTGGTGGTAAATCAGGTAACCGATTCAGCCCCACCACCTCAGTGCAATTCAAAAGCTCGTTAACCTTTGCAGGGCAGGCCCGTGTCTGAGTGTGCTGCGTGGAACAGCTCTGGCTACTCTGACGTGTCTTTTCCATCAAGTAAACTCCAGAGGATAAATCTGATTTGCAGGCAGTGATCCGGATGACAGTGAATCATTGCCAGCTTGCCCATGTCCGCACAGTACACTTCTTCCAGGCATCACCTTACTGGGAGTGGAGCAGAGCTGCCTCTGTTCCCGGTTCAAAAGCTCATCTTTAGAGATGGGTGAGGCTGCCTCAACACGGGTCTGTGTGCAAGCACATGGATACTATAAAAACACCAGTCTGAATATGTCCCAGCTAGGTTTTGGCTCTGTTTGCATGCTGCTGAGAAAGAAGCCTGGTAATAAATGTGTTCTTCAACCTTCCCTGTGGAAATGGTACAGCTCAGACACAACACAGAAAAATACTCCTTTGAGTTGGATCCTCCTTGTATGTGCACAGAGCGTGGCTTGAATGGCGGAGCATACTCACAAAAGGCTCCCATCAAGTTATGTGCGGGAGGAGCTCCATCAGGACGAGGATGCTGTCACGCTTGATGTAGTCTAGCAACCGTTGGGGGAACGGGAAACCTTTCGCGAGTTCGCTCTGCGTGGGTGTCACGCAGATCTCCCTCAGGAAGCTGCACAGGGAAGGCAACTGCTGCTTTAAATAGAGATCTGCAGCACAGGCTCAATCAGAGAGGAGAAATTTGGCCTCGGACTGGAGAATAGATGGAAAGCTGCCCCGCTCCTCTGAGTAGAGGTCAACACAAGCCTTTTCAAAATGCATCTTTTCTCCTAAAGTGAGAACATTTTTTTTTTCCTAAGCATGGTGAATTCATCTTCCCTGCAGACATCAGACCTTACAGCACTGAGAACAAAGGAGCCTGTACTATATAGCACAGTTGCTTTTATGACTTTATTTTTATTAGCATGCAATGCCACAAAAACATTTAGTTAAAATAAAACAGTAGTTAGTGTTAAAAAAAGCCATAAAACACACTACAGGGCTCATATTTTGTTTAAGATTTACTAAACATATGGGGAAGACAAACACTTTGGAGGATTTTCCATTAATACAAAATATTATTTATTGTTTGTCAAGGGAGATCTCTCGCTAAGTGTTTTAGAACACATCATTACCCATCAAAAGCATGAAAACTCCCTAGATTTTCTGGAAGTTTAATAGCTAGTGAAATGTTATAAAAAATAGCAAGCCTCCCATTTTACAAGTTCTGTAGTAACTTTTAATGCCAGGAATCACACAAACACAGTACCCATGAAAGAAGATTCAGATCTAGTTTGGAGAACCAATTGCCAAAACTAATGAGGAGCAGACACCAAACCCGACATGAAATGGAAACTGAAGCAGGTTTCTCAAATGCTTGAGCTGGTACAAGTGCATAAATATAGAAATAAGGTGAAAAAAAAAAAAAGTGGTTTAAAATTATTTTGGTTCCCTTAACATTGAAAATAATTTAGTTAAGTTATATGTTTTTGTCTACCTAACAAATCATTCGGTACTGAGTCGCTATGAATAGCACGTGTGTAGGAATGGTACGATTTTGGGATAAGAGGAGACCTTATCACTGTTAAGTTTAGCCCACTGGAAATTCATTGCTGTTCCTAATCTGCCTAAATGAGAATTAACTTCCATGTTCACACAAACCCTGGGAGCCCACTTTTAAGATCCAATCCTCAGAAGCCCCCCTTTACTTTTGCATATGATGTAAGATTTGCAAGAGGTGTATGGGAAAGCACATCCAGGGGCACAGATGAACATTCAGGCTCTCACCTTCCCTAGTACACTTCTGCCCTCTCTCATCAAGTTACTTGGGTGCACACATAACCCCGTGGCAGAAATAAATGCTGCTCCTGCCTTTGCACAAATTGGAAATGAAGTGCACCTGAGTAACGCCTCTGCTGCTGCAGCCAGGAAGGCAGAGGAACATATTATTCAGAGGTTTCCTCTTCATCTGTATGCATGCTGCATAATGTGTAGTACTTTAACATCAGGACCAAAATTTTTATTATGCAAACTTATTGTGACTATCAAGCTCTCGTTGAGCATTAACAGGCTCTGAAAGATACTATTAGATGTGTCACTTCAACTTCAAATTGAAGCCTGTGTATTTTTAATTAATAAGTAGATGTATATGAATGTAGCAGATGCTGCCATTAGCTATCTTATCGGGTTAGGGAATGGCAAGAGTTCTTCCCCAGCACTGGCTATGAGAGCGTATTCTCCCTTTATAAACTTGGAAACCGGTGTACAGTCATGTGCATAACAAACACCAGGCTGTGGCTCCAGAGGAGAGGGCACACTTAATTAGACCTTTCATTTCATCTGTGTCTCCGATCTCCACCTCCTCACTCCCATGATTTTGCCCTTTTCCTCTCTTGTTCCCATCTGCAGCTGGAATCAAAGGGTGTACGTAGGAGGGGTGGCATGGGCAGGATTTCAAGGGGATGGTAAAATGCTTCAGCTGGCTGATACATAGGAACAAAGAAGCCACTGGAAGGCTCCCAAAGGCTGCAGAACATGGCCAGAACACAGAAAAGAACCGGGGGAAGAAGCATCCTCACAGCAGTGGTTGCTTTCCATCCTCTGAACCAGTTCCTCACCTTCTATACATGGGAGCAGGCCTTTCTGAGGTGAAGGAGAATATTTACAGGAGGCAAAGATTCGGTTTCTAATCTTCACATCCTCTGGAAAAAAGCACCTTCCTTCCCATGGTAAATTGTTTTAGCTGGAGTTGGCTGTGACACAGATGATTCTCTAGGTGACCCTGCTTTAGTAGGGGGTTGGACTAGATGATCTCCGGAGGTCCCTTCCACCCCCTGCCGTTCTGTGATTCTGTGATCCCTTGACCCTGTAAAAAGGGATGGAATATTTAGGACCCTTCTTCATGTAAACCCCAAACCCCTTAAAACCCTCCTGGCTTTGGTCAAAAATTGCAGGAGTAGTAATGCCTTGGGTACTATACCCAGCACCTGGACTTCCCCTGGTCTTTGGAGACCAGGAAGGGCGTCCAAAAAGAAGCAAAGGGATGGTTATCTTTAATAACAAGCTGTTGCTGGAAAGGTGGGATAAGCCGATTATAGTGCAGTCTGGGTGTAATTTGAAATAATTGACAGAGCACTCAGAACTCATATCAGGATGCTTTTTCACTGTTCACGCATCAAAAGGAATTAAATACATTAAGTCAATGTATTTGAAGGGTGAAGTATATCGAGCTGGTAAGTGGATACAATCTGATATCATGCAAATTCAGATCAAGTAGCAGGAGATGATTTTGCTTGCAGTGCCTCTAGCTAAAAGGAGCAGTGGAAGGAGGCTGCACCTATTCCTTCCTGCCTTCGCTATTCGGCTTTGTCTGCTGTATCGCAAAGCCTGCTGCCTTTCAGACCTAGATCAGCACCCAAAATAAGGGGGGAATTTGCTCTTTTGCTCTGATCCCAATAACCTTCGAACCTTGTAATTCAAGATCATGCATGCTCTTTTTAAATAGGTTCCTGAGTGCCACTTGATATATGTCAGATATAAAACTGGGAAAGAGGAAGATCCCTAGAGACTGAACTGAAAACAGAAAGCATCATTAGCTGAAACTCTCTAAGCTCCCGTAGATTACAGACCACTGAATTCAACCCTGGTATTTCTGTTGAGTACAAAAATTGGTGCCCGGCTAAACTGTCCAGGCATCTGGTCTGGGAACTGAAGAGATCTTCAGATGAAGAAACTACAGCTTCCCTTGATAGTTCGTTCCAGTGGTTAATTGTCCTCATTATCAAATCATATACCTGATTTCTCATTTGAATTTACCTGGCTTCAGTTTGCAACCATTGAGTCTTGCTGAGCCTTTCTGCACTAGATTAAAGAGCCTTTTAACATTAGTTATTTTATGCTTATAAAGGTATTTATGCACTCAAGTTAAGTCACCTTTCAGTCCTTCTTTTGATGAACAAAACAGATAGAGCTTCCTATGACTGCCAATTATATGGTGTTTTCTCAAAGCATCAAGTCACTTTGGGATGCCTTCTCTGCACCTCCTCTGATTTTTCAGTATCAGGTTGCTAATGTAGACACTTATGTCTAGATTCAATACACTGAATTTCATGTATTAGTTCTTACTGGTTGGGTATACGACTTCAGAGGCACCTCCTTAGTAGAAATTCCCTTGCTTAGACATTCAATGCTTTTTCTAGGTCATTTCTCGTTGGACCACGCCAAGTGTTCACACTGAGTTATTTGCTCGCTCTCAACTCAAGACCCCCTTGCAGTCCCCGCTTTCCCGGAGAAAACCACTCTGCCTGCAGCCGTGCTCCTAGGTCACGCGCCATATGACGGTGTGCCAAAAGAGGGTGATAAAAAGGCAGATAAGAAAATCACAATAAAGACCAGGGGTGGAGGGGAAGTGTGGTAAAAACAAACACTGGAGCTGAGAGTGGATGAGTCACTGAGCAGAGTAGGAACAACTGGGCGAACATCAGCCCTGTTCAGCGCGTGCCGGTGATGCACAGTCACTTCTCTGCCACCGAGGATCATCACTGACTCCACCTCAACATGTTCAAGGAATCTCACGAGGCTGACAAACATCAACCTCTGGCACTCCAAGGCCAGGAGCTCCATGGCTTTGCCAATCCTGAACGCAGCAATTCAAAACAAAAAAATGTCAAATGTGTTGAAAATACCGCACCCCGCTCTCTATTCCCAAAGGTTTAGGAGAATACAAATACACTCGATGCACACATGCCTAATCCAACACACTGAATCACACGGTTGCTAAATCCATGCAACTAATTAGTAGGCTGCTATATTTCTGATTACAGGCCAGAGAACTGTGGGGGAGAAGGGATGTGTACTCTGACTGTGGGTATTTATATGTGTCTGTATCATCACTCAAAAGGGTTAAGGAAATAAAGGAGTTCTTCACACCCTCATGCTTCAAATTTCACTTGTCAAACCAAGAAACCACTTTGGATTTGCTCTGATATCCGTTTAATTTCTGGTTATTTTTCTCTGACACATGCAGCCCACTGGTGACAATTATGTAGGTTATATTTCTGCCAACTTTACTGTGATATTGCCTTTAATAATTTATATGAACATGCTTCATATGCTTATGTGCCGCTCTGTGTGTGTATGCGTGTGTGTGTGGTGTCTCTTCCCATTTTTTAAGCCATTTAAGCAAAGAAATGTTATGTAAGACACTGGTTGAGGGATGAAATTATCTCCTTAAGTTTAATGTAGAAAGGGAAATCTAACCCAGAGAGGGACCTCAGGAATTCGGTTGTCTTAAACACCCATTTTGAAAAAGCTAGCAAATTTTAAGGGTATCTTTTCCCAGGCAGAATGAGCAGGAATTTAAGTCAGTCTCTTCTAGTCCCATTGGTTTAAGCGTCTGTCAGTAAAGCCCAAATCGTTCTGCTGAATTTTTATAATCTACCTGGCCACTCCAGCATAGTCATGGTCCATTGCTATAATCTAACATGTCACCAATTTCACCAGCTGGCAAACCCAACAACAGGGGTATTGTCTACTTTACAGATAATGAGCATCTTAATAGGCTACAATTAAATATTCATTTAGGAACCGATGGGAACCAAGTCACAGGGGATTCAGCCTCCTTAAAGCCCTATTCCACTAATAACTGCCTCACCCATGCAAAAAGTTTGTGTCTCCAAATTAAGACTCTAACCCTGGTTTCCGCAACAGCTCGTAGAATTTCTGTCTCTATATTTTTCTCTCCCTTCCCATCGCTGTCTAGGGTTATTCACAGTATGAAATGGTAAGGAGAACACCAGTCGTTCTCTCTGTCCAGCCAGACATGAAAACCACTGGTTGGCTTCCAAAGAGGGGAAGGAAAAGACAAATCAAAAAAGGATTGAAGTAAGCGGACATTTGAGGGGCATGAGGGGGCATTCACTTAGATTAAATTTCCTTTATTCCAGCTATAGTAATAAAATTCCCAATATAGTGCCAGTTCATCTCCAGTTCATCGAATTCTTCTCTGATGGGCAGTTAGTTGCAAAGGATCCCTTTCATGGTGGGAGGAGGGTGAGAAAGTCCTTCACTGTCTTCAGAAAGAAACCATCTCTGCTTTTGAACTACTTCCTTCAACACTGATAAAAAAGGCCTTTCATCCCCCTTTAAGTGCATCCATTTTCAGCTGGAGTCAGTCAGCTTTTCAAAGTTAACACAACTCGATCAAAACTGAGTTAGCCTTGGAAACTGCACATTAACTAGAATCTGATGTTAGATTAAGGAAGCAGAGGAAAAGTACAATGAGAAAAGTTCTCCAACTCTTTAAATACCTCCTGTAGGAAGCGTTGAGGCACTACCTCATCTTTCCTGCAGCTCAAAGGAGAGGGAAAGACAATGTAATGTAGCTATTATTTAGACTTAAACTGGGAGGCATACGCCAACTCAGATGCTCTTCTACAAGAAGCCTGGCTGATTCTGCGAGCTCCTTGTGGGAGTACAGCCAGTGCTGGAAGCTGCTGGAGGAAACGAAGGATGCAAGAATTCCACGTATCCCACGTCTTTGTGGTAGAAGCACATGTTTTCCTCATGGCACTTTTACCCTCCACCCTGACTAAAGGCATCACGGCACAAAATAAATCAGCTAAAGGACTAAGAAACTATTTTGGCTATTGCATCTGAGCAGGTGTTGGCTTGTCAGTTCAGCTTGTTGATAAGGTAAATGCATATGGATACAAATATGGATGATCTGGGGAGAAGCAGCCCAACTCGTGAAAAACAACCGATAATTTTGAGAGACCAAGTTATTTCTATATAGACCACCAAATAGTAAATAATGTCTGGATGCTTCCAGCTTGGCCACAGGGGGCCTTATTTCTGTCAGATAACATTTAAAAATAATTCAACTGCAGAGACTTCTGTAAAGTCACAATTAGCATGAGAGGAAAATGAAGTCCATAACATCTTTCTGCTATTATATTCTGAAACTGGTGTCCTGGAACAACTCATCCCCCTACATTGTACCAGTAGCTGAATTTATTCTGGTCTCTATCTCTTCTTTAGGTTATTTTATTGCAGAGAATGAAGAAATCTTACAGACGGAAAAGAGAGACTGATTTGCAGAAACACAAGTAACTGCAAACTAGTGTTGCAGTATCAAATTATAACAGCATGGGTATTTCAACTCATAAAGCAATTTCTTGACGGTCCTCTAGAGAATCTGTAGCAAAATTAAGCCCCATAGGTTCTCTTAGAGGAGCGGGTAATATTGCTGCTGCAGGAGTCCCTGTATTTTGGACCTCAGTGACTCTTCTCAGCCCTGTTGCCTGTGATGTGCTGCTTAAGACAAATATTACACACAAGGAGCTAAGCCAATTTCATGTGCTTTAGAGGCAATTTACTAAACCTTTCTTTAAGAACGGTTAGCACATATTTTTAGTGATAGGGAAATCTCTTCAGTGCCCAAGCTACAATTTTATTGAATATTCCACTGTAGGTTACACATATATACAAGAGTGAAAATAATCATGTAATTAAGGTTGCCACCTAAATTATCATGTGTTTTTCTTATTTATGTGGCCAATTCCTCCACTAGACAGTGGATCTCAAATCACAGTCTACAGAGAAATCCTGAAATCACAACTTCTACACTTACAAGGTCTAAAATGCTCTGTCTCCGAAATGCTTTAATGCATTTCAACCCAACCAGAGGTTTCCAAAGGAGCAATGAGCATTGCAGCTTCGGGTAACTGCACTCGTCCTCTGGCACCCTTGCTAGGAGGGGCCAATCTGACAGCTGGTGTAAGCGGAGGTACCTTCTTCAATTCCCACTTGCGGTGCTTGATTTGGGAGAATTGCCCCAACGGCAAAAATGTCCACAGTGAGTCGGGGAGAGAAAACCCGTTCTACATAGAGGGGCTCTGGCGTCATCTCTGTTTCATCGCTGATATTTGAGGGGAAAATGTAGCTATTAGAGGTATGCCTACACTGAAACCATGAGGGCTGAGAGCAGGTCTCAGCCCATAGGGAGACCCCCTATGGCAAAGAGGTATTGCCTTCCCATCCCCCTGGCTCCTGAGCCTCCCAGGAGCTGAGCTTGGCCAGCTGGCTGTCAGGCCGGCACCTGAGTGATGTACGAGCGGCGACTGCCATCTTGTGGGAAATGGAACCAGAAAGCTTCAACATCCAGCAAGAACAGCCCCAGAGGCAGGGCGAGGAAAATACTCAGCAGTGGCAATAAATCAGGAAGACACCTCCGCTGCAATCCAGCCGGAAGAGCACTAATTGCCAAATTTCACATCTTCAGGCGTTGACTCAGTGTATCTTTCTCCTACATCATTAGCTAGCCAGCATGCAGGGTTTATAGACAAATGACAGTCCACTTTTTGAGTTTAGGCAGGTGAAGGTGCTGGGTGTCTTTTAGACAGAGGTACCTCAATGTCCCCAGACCAGTGTGGGCCCATCACAACTGTTGTTGCCAAATCCACATCACTGTTGTTCTCCAAGGCTCAGCCAGTACCAGGGTCTCGTTGTGTCAGGTGCCACCACATTTCAAGACAGTCTTTAATCTGGAGTGTAAGGTCTCCACTCTGCAAAAAAAAGTACTCATACTTTACATTTTTCATACAATTAAATAGAGAAGTAAGCCCTAAATCTTCGCAAGATTGGGACCGAGGAAGACTAACCTGCTATTATTTTTCTTTTCTACTGGGTGTCACACTTCAGTGGCTTCACTGACTAAAGGTGAGATAAATCATTTAGCAACACATTTCAGAGTACACTTAGCAATATATTTCAGAGTACATTTTGCTCCTTTTTGCTCCCAGCTGCAACTGCCTATGCACTGCAGTTTGCAGCACCCTCTATCTACAGTGCCCAAGGAGTTCTACAATCATTTCCTCATGTAAGACAGGTCAACATGAATAAGCATAGATGAGTAAATCACAGGACAGAAAAGTTAAGTGGCATGCCCCAGGTCATGAGATAAGCCATTGGAACAACTGGCACAAAGGAGCCCACTGTCATAATCATGTAATACATTCCCATCTACTCTTCATAACATCCCCAAAAAATTCTGCCATCAGGGAATAGCAGAGCAACCTCATTAAAACCCATGGGATTGTGTGGATGTAAATGGGGACAGCATTTGGCCAGCTCACGTTCTCTAGCATTTGTAGATCTCTTTTTACAGACTATTTAGCTGCAATTATGCTTCAGTGCTGAGCCAAATGCACATCTGATAAAAGCCACTCTGGGTAACATCCATAAACATGACAAAGGGATCAACTTTAACATCTTTTTAATCCATGCATCCAAGTCTTCTTCCAGTAAGACTCACGCCAGGGTACCCTCCCCAGAGGACTTTTGCTTTCTTTGAGGCTCTTCCCCACTTTGATTTCAATAAACTAGGACACCTTTTCCTTTGTAAAAGTTTCTTCAAGCCTTCAAGAGCTCAGTAAACCACATCTCTGCTGCAGCTCTCCTGCTGTAATCCACCTCCCCAACACACATCCACGCTAAGCAACTCCTTTACCTCCCTGCAACTCCACAGCCTTCATCTCCCCTCCTACTTGCAGCCGTTCATGGGCAGCTTGAGCTCTGTAGTCAGCTGCTTCAGCCCAGCTGGAAATAAGAAACATTGGTCTGGCTTCTAGTAGGGCTAAATTTGGCTTCCTAACCCTCAGCCAGCCACACTTAGAGCCTTCCTACTTCCCACATGGTTCTGGGGAAATCCTGACCCTGCTGAAGTCATTTGGAAAACTAGCCTAAGCCTTAAAGGAGGAGGACTTCATCCCTGTTCTAGGAGGTTTGATGTCATTTGCCAGCACTAGGGGGGGTCATTTTCTTGGCTAGACCCATCAATCTCAACACAATCTACCTTGAGGGCTACCCAACAGCACCAGGAGGCAAAGGAGGCAGCTTGCAAGCCTGCTCCACTTCCAGTTTGAACCGTTTAAATTCCTCCTTCCCCTCATCCTTTAGGAAGGCACCGGTCCCACGCTATTGCTTCTTCGGGGTGTTCTTGTTTTCTCTAAAAGGCTGTTGTGCTGACCATCCTGCTATGTTCTTTCTATAGGTGCATTGATGCTTTCTCAGCAGACAGAGGTTCATTTGACTGATTCTTCCATACACACCAGCTAGAAGACAGTTTGCCTTTCTGCGTGGGGAAAATAAGACATTGCGAAATAGTGAAAGCATGTGAAAAAGGAGACTTAGAACCCCATCCTCCCTGCAGTTTCTTCCCGGTAGGGAAA
>NW_009259044.1:4636174-4643390 GCF_000687185.1 Egretta garzetta | reverse complement strand
GGGAAAGTTAGGCTGGGAACATACAAAATGTAATGGAGAAATAAAATGCTTTCTAATGCATGACTGGAATAAAGAAGCATGACACAGTTAGCTTGGCGTTGCATTCTGATCAGTCAGACAGCAAAGACATCATGCTTCACTTAGCCCCAATGCGCCCACTGTGTGACAAGTATGAAAAGATACATGGAAGGGAAAGGAAGATAAGGCTGCTTCTGGTCCAAAAGACCTTTCTGGACCCTGCTGCACTCACAAAAGGGGTCCTGAATAGAAACCCAAATGAGCTTGGGGAATATTCATATGATCTTAATGTACCATGACTGCTGCCTACCAGCTCCAGATAAGTTGGATTAATAAACTGCCTTTCGCTTGTGACACCTCAGCATGAATTTTGCATTAGGCTCAATTCAGTAAAGTTCACAACTGACACGCTTCCTTTTATGACAATCCTTTTCAATTGTTTTTTGCACTGGGATGTCATAAAGATGTTTGAGCTTTTTTTCTGGCAGGGAACTGTCTTTTATCTTGAAAAAGAGCTTTTATAACCCACTCATGCCGATAGCACTCTTGAATTAAGTTGGAAGGCAAAGCCCATAGTCCGTTTATACTATTAACAAGACAGACATTTTTTAGTGTCAATGAAAGCGGTGATGTGCTTGCTTCAATGCTGGCTTGTGACAGCGGAAAATTTCAATGCAATGGGGGTGGGGCTGATTAAAACATGAAGAGGACATGGTGTGATAAGATCACCAGAACCTTTTGGAGTTATTAATGCAAGGCAAGTGGATCATGTCCGCCAATTAGAGCTTACATGGCACTTGCTAAATTTATCAGACCATGAATCTGTTCTTCCTTAATTGATAAGCAGGTGGCGTGGCTGATCTGCATCCAGATTCTAGGAGGAGGGATAAAAATGGATGGATGGATGGATGGATGGATGGATGGATGGATGGATGGTATGATTATGAGATGTGTTTATCTCTTAATGATGTACACTAATTAGATACTACCTCTCTCAGCAGCAGCTACTCAGGTCAGGGATCATGTGAAAGATGGATCTCTATTGGAGCTAGATGAAAATGAGGGGTATAGGTTTGGGGGACTATTTGGGGGAGACTTTGACTGCAGTCTAACAAAATAACAGAAATCAAAGCTGGCTAGGGGACTTACATTCCTGACCTGAGATGCTGCCTTTATACAGAACCCAGTCCTGCAAAACTTTACAGAACTCAGCTAAAGTCAGTTGCCAAAGCGTTTCATCTGTGAAATAGGGAAAATACTACCATAATATTTTTTTCACAGAATCACAGAATGGCAGGGGTTGGAAGGCACCTCGGGAGATCATCCAGTCCAACCCTTCTGCTAAAACAGGTTCACCTAGAGCATGTTGCACAGGACATCATCCAGGCAGGCTTTGAATATCTCCAGAGGAGACTCCACAACCCCCCTGGGCAGCCTGTTCCAGTGCTCTGTCATCCTCAAAGTGATAGTTCTTCTGCATAATCAACTGAAACCTCTTACATTTCAGTTTGTGCCCCTTGTCCTGTCACTGAGCACCACTGCAAAGAGTCTGGCTCTGTCCTCATGACATCCACCCTTAAGATATTTGTATGTGTTGATGAGGTCCCCTCTCAGTCTTCTCTTCTTCAGGCTGAACAAGCCCAGCTCTCTCAGCCTTTCCTCCAGTCCCCTGATCATCTTTGTTGCCCTCCTCTGGACTCTCTCTAGGAGTTCCTCATCTTTCTTGAACCGGGGAGCCCAGAACTGGACACAGTACTCCAGGTGGGGTCTCACCAGGGCAGAGTAGAGGGGGAGGATAACCTCCCCCGACCTGCTGGCCACACTCCTCTTAATGCACCCCAGGATACCATTGGCCTTCTTGGCAACAAGGTCACCCTGATGGCTCATGGCCACCTTGTCATCCACCAGGACTCCCAGGTCCCTCTCAACAGAGCTGCTTTCCAGAAGGTCATCCCCCAGCCTGTACTGCTGCGTGGGGTTCAACCTGCCCAGGTGTAGCACTCGACACTTTCCCTTGTTGAACTTCATCAGGTTCCTCTCCGCCCAACTCTCCAGCCTGTCCAGGTCCCGCTGAACGGCAGCGCAGCCTTCTGGTGTATCAGCCACTCTTCACAGTTTTGTGTCATCAGCGAACTCGCTGTTGGTACACTCTGTCCCCTCATCCAGGTCATTGATGAATAAGCTGAATAAGACCAGGCCAAGTACTGAGCCTTGGGGAACGCCACTAGCTACCAGCCTCCAACTAGACTCTGCCCTACCGATCAGAACCCTCTGAGCCCTGCCATTCAGCCAGTTCACAATCCACCTCACTGTCTGCTCATCCAATCCACATTTCCTGAGCTTCCCTATGAGGATGTTATGGGAGACAGTGTCAAAAGCCTTGCTGAAGTCCAGGTAGACAACATCCACTGGTCTCCCCTCATCTACCCATCTACCCATCTCTTACCCTTTGCCTTTTGGGCCTCTTTAGACAATACATCTTTCGGAGAAGGAAATGCTCCTTACCATGCACAGAGTCTTGATCTCACTTGGGGTATCACACGTACTCAAAAACATCTCGTTGGGCTGCAAAGTCAGAGCAGGCTTATGCATGCAAAGACCCATTACCCACCACTTGCTCCCAGGCTGCATGAAAGGGAACCTGGTGCCATGCTACAATCCCAAATGCACTCTAGCTCTTTTTTTTTTCCCCCTGAGCATAAGTGGGGGCAGATTTAAGGCTTGCTGTGTGGAAGGGAAACACATTTCCTAGACAGCAGGTTCAAGGTGACTATGCAGATCCTTCCCTTCCTCCATGAAATTCTCAACGAAGATGGAAATGTGGATCTTGAAATGTTCTCAACACCTGACAACCCTGAAACATCTCAGCTTAAACATATGGAAGACAACCTGGAAAGAGTAGGCAGGTTTCATCCATGTGTACTTTGGATGACTGCTCCACTGTGTTTCATAGCTTCGATCTGATAAACCACAGATGGGTCCTATAACTTATCCCAAATAAGCCATCAAGACATTGAGATATTACCTCAAAATTGGCCTGGAACAGTGATTCTTTGGTTATATAAAATGTATTGCAATTATTTTTAGTCCTGTGCTGACAAAGCCAGGTGTCTTGGTTGCTGCTGCATTCGGAGAAGCAGGAGAAGCAGCACATCTAACGATGGCTTAAACCAGCTCTTTGCATAACCAAAGCAGGACTTCAGGGATATCTATACAAATTAATCTGACTATGCTCCTTTGCAAAGGGTCTAATCTTTTTTCACCAGGGGCAGAGCTCCAGTTCCTGGCTTATCAGGTGCCCAACTGTAATACCATGATTTTACATGTTCAGAGCTGACTCTCTGTTGTTTGGGTTGTGAGTGGGGAACATATCAAGGGGAAGACAAGATTATTCCATCTGTCAAAGAACTGGGGTTTCTCACAGGGCTCAGAGGAGAGGATTGACACAGTCAGGAATTATCAACCATAGGAAGGAAAAGGGCACATGGACCCAGGAGACCTTCCTAGGCTCTGGTAACTTCACAAAAACATGATCCTGCAAATGCTTGTCCCTTCAATCAGCCATGGACCTTTCTGTTCCTTCCCTCCCTCCCCTAGAAATACCTTCCTATGTTTAATGTGCTGTTTCCATAGCAACACTTAATTAATATAAACTCCTTGCCCCTTGCACAGCACAGGTAGCATCTGCAACTAGTATTTAACGTGAAATAAAAGCAAGGAGTTCAGTCAGCAAAAGGCCTCGCTCCAATATCAAGTGTGTTTACAACAGTGGAGTGGCGCCTGCACACTGAAGAGGGGAAGAGGTGCTCTGGTTTTTAATTACATGAGATGTACATAGCAGGTAATTAATATGGAGCAAAGTCCAGAGATGCCTGAGCTTCCAACCCTCTGATCAGCAGCTCAGCACCTGCACCTCAGGTCATGCATGTGGGATGCAGCAGCCCCATGCACGATGCAGCAGCCCCTGAACATCTCCACAGCTCCCTGGGTACCCCCGATGCACAGTGATTCAAGGACAAGGACCAGGGCTCTCTCTCCACCTATCACCACAGCTGTTCCCCCCAGTCCCTCCTTCCTCAGAGTGTCTGGGAGGTCAGGGCCCAGATATTTCTGGTTAACACCCCCCACACCCTCTCTCTCCTCCTTCAGGAGCCATTTTAGCATCTCCTGATGGGAAGCATGCAGGCTGCAATTACAGCGAGGCATTAGAAACAAACGGTTCTTATCATTTATATGAATTGCAGATGTGTAGAGACTTCTCCACTAATAATTCTGAGCTGTAAATGGATCAGGCATGTGATGTTGTGGTTTCTAAAGATAACAAAGCCTCTTTGTTTTTGCTTATTCTGGCAAACCACCTACATGGCATAGTGCTTCCAGGGAGTTAAGAACAGGTGAGAAGATATGTAGACATAGAGGAGAAGGCACGATGCTCCCTCTGAGCCACTGAACCCCTCTTCTGATTCCTTTGGTTTCACTGTTTGTCTAATTTTGTCAGTATATCATCTTGCATAGCTCCAGGAATCACAGAGATTTGGGGGGTAAACTGCTCTGATTACGAGACTCCATCCAGGTAGACAACACTCCACAAGGTCTCCTCCCCTCCTCCATTTTAATGATCTAACCCTTGCTTTTTTGTTCAAGTAAAACTTGTGTAGGTGGCAGCAGAATTCTTTGAATTTGCAAAGGTCCTTTATTTGGTGGTCTGAACAAGACAGATACAGTCAAAATTAAACAGGCGGCAAGGACTAGTGTTGGCAATAGCCTGCTTCAAGTGGGAAGTTGTGTGACCTTCAGATGTCTGTTCCAATCAATTCCTATGACCTCATGAGTATATATGTCTTTTCCCCTCTTCTAGGGGACCCTCTGCAGGGCAGTTCATGGACAAATGCCTTACAGCATGAAGATAAGAGCCCCACCCCACAATGAGGGACATTTCCTTTCCCAAGGACGTGCAGACGCTAGGTAGACCTGCAGGACCTGGAGATGTTCCTCTCAGATGCAGAGAAAGATCATGGCAGGAGGCTAAGGCATGGGAAGGAGAGTGGGAAGTGGCACTACAGTAAAAGGTGTGTTGCCTGCTGCCTCCCATGCCACTGCAACGGCTTGTCTCAGAGCTGTGGGCACCACCACCCTCTACATCCTGATGTGATACCTATGGCTTTCCCACAGACTGGAGTAATGGGGGAGAAGGAGGAGGAACCATAGTTCTTTATTCCTTTAATTTTCATTTAGGAAATTAGAGTAAAGAGAGAAAGGGGTAGGAGGAGAACCAACCAAATGTAAAATGAAATGACAGACTGTCATTCCTAGAAGGAGGAGCAGGCAGATAAAAATGTAAAATGAAATGACAGACTGTCATTCCTAGGAGGAGCAGGCAGATAATCAACCAGATACCTCTGAAAGAAGGTGGTGCTTGGACCTTGCTCTAAAGATTGTGCATTGCCCAGCTGCCTCAGCTGATGCCTCTGAAAACTCATTATAAAAGACAGAGAACATCTGCCTCCCCTTCATGTGTAAGTATGGGCTTCCATTCACATCGTCTTCTGGTCTCTTGTGGGAAGGTAAGGTAAGCCAGGTGCTGCAGGAGATACCCACTACTGTTCCCCTCAAATCAAGCACTTAGAGAAACAGGTTTCAGTTTTCCTTTCCCTGGGGTGTGGAGAGGATTTGGTCTGGATGTCGAGTAGTTAGATTTCATCCTGCGCTTTAAAATGAATGTCTTGTTTATCTGAAAAATGTTGTTACCCTGCAGTTTCTCATCTAGTCTTGTTGTTCTGGCGTGCCGGTTACCTGGTATCTGAGTAGTTTTCTTTCCTGACACTTAATCCTCATATCTGTAAAGAGGAAGAAATTAATCAGGTTAGAATTTTACAGTGAAACAATTTTTGGATAGAAAATGGTTTTACAGTGGAAAAAAAAATTAAAATACATTTAACAGTCTCTGAAAACTCTTCCATGTTAAAAAAAAAAAAAAGAGACATTTAAACTACAGGAAAAAAATTAAATAATTGAATTTGGAGTCAATAGCTGGAAATGGACTTTCTGGTTGTCACTGCAATTCAGTATAAGGTAAAGGGAAGGTTTGTATCAATACAGTACTCTATTTTCTTCATGATTTTCACTGGCACGGAGAAGACAGGGGAAGGAGAAAAAAGGGAACTTTCCCACTTGGATGCAACAATCTCTGCTCTCCCAGGGCCCTGGCAATGGTCTGTTTGCTAATCCCCTTGTGAAAATCCCCTTGTGGAAAGTGCTTTGAAATCCTCCTATGGGACATAGCAAAATCAACAGCCAAACAACAGACCCCAGGGGCTCATTTCTTTAGCTGAAACAACACTCTAAATCTCTATTACTTCAGCTTTATGAAACCATTATTATTTACGAGTATATAATATTATTGATTTGGACATGAGGGGATATATAAACTAATGCAGGCAGGCAGGACTGATACATGGCTGGCAGCTCAGTTTAAGTTTACAGTAAGCACTTCTGAAATCAGTCTAATTAACAGTGACACCAGTGAGCATCTGGACCCCGCGGAGGGTTTGGCAGAGATAAGCTTCAAGCCTTACTTCTCAGCAGAAGTATTTAAGGAGGTGTCTGTGCTTCCTGGTGGGACATCAGGCCTGAAGAAAAATAATTAAAGTAAATCAGTGGGAACGGACCTGTAAATTCAAACACACAGCAAATACTGCAGCTTTCAGCTAGAAAAGCTTAGTAACTAGTGCACAGAGTCTGCCTATATAGAAAGATGAAACATTACATGAATTATTTGAATATATGGTACTATATAATGTACAAGGGCCAGAAAGGTGGAGGAATCTCCAGCCTGGGAGATATTCAGAGCTCAGCTGGACAAGCCCCTGAGAAACCTGGTCTAGCTGGGCTTGTGTTAAGCAGAGTGTTGGACCCGATGACTGCCTGTGGTCTGTTCCAGCCTAAATTATTATGTGACTCGAGGACTGTATTATTTTTATGTGCTGGTTCAACATAGGGCAAATATTGAACAGGATAAATACTTTTTTAAAAAAAATTCTCGAAGCTTCAGTCCTCTGAATTGCTTGTTTACATGGGTGTAGTAGCATTTTAAGAGGCAGCATCATCCAGTCTGCTAACAAATTTATGATCTCTTTTTTTTTTCTTGGCCTTTTTGATGCTGCTTCAGTTACACAGCCTGTCAATGAATAGCAGGTTG
>NW_009259044.1:4634613-4636164 GCF_000687185.1 Egretta garzetta | reverse complement strand
AGCTTTTCAAATGCAGAAGCTGGAATTCAAAGAGCAGTATTTGCAGGTGATTTTTCTGGGGGAAGGGGGGGGGGAAAGACTCTTAGGAAAGAAACAGTGTCCAATTATTTGCTTGCAGTATGTGAGAGTATATTTTGGAATGAAGTCTTAAACCTTTGTAAGATTTGTTGCTTGGTTCTGAAGCAGAAATTGAACCACGTTTGAGAAGACCCAGGCCTGAAGGGAAAGTGGGGTATGGACATGATAGTCTCATTAGGAAAGGGGCTATCCTATCAAGGTAGTGCTTTTCTCTTTAGCAGAGGGAGCTCACAGCAGGCAATAGCTTTTTTTTCTCTCCTCTATTGCATATTCAAATTGCTGCAAGTATCATTTTGCTTAGAGCTGGAATGGATTTTGTGTAAGACCTTGTCTCTGAACCGATAGGGAACAGGAACAGAAATAAAGTAGGCTTGGGGGCAACATGGGAGGAAGGAGACAGAAAAGGGGAAAGTGAAGAATGCTTTAAATTACTTGGGTTTGAAATCTCATCTAAACCCATTGCTATGGCTGCTGGAGAATGAGCTGGCCTGTGCTATTGAGCACGATAATGCTGCACCATCCAGTTTTTGTCTGGATTTTAGGTGTTTTGGCAACAATTCAGTTCTGCAGGTTCTCGCTCTTCAGTCGTCTCTCTGAGCAGCAGCAACAACAGAAACTGAGTGGGCAAGATCTGAGGTTTTTAATGCATATAGGGTTTCAACCCACCCATCTGGAAGAATATCAAGTAGCCTTGGACAGGAGATGCTATTCAGAAGGGAGTAACTGAGAGCTAGTGGGGAGGAAGATTGGTTGGTTTGATTTTGGACCACTGCCTTTGACACCGTTCATAAATGGTTAAAATAGTTGCATTGAATTTGGACGTTGACTTTTTTTTGCATATGCATTCTCACGTAAATCAAAAATAGAAATAGGGGGGTTGAGTTCACTTGGGAACATGCTTGGGCAGTTTGTGAAATCTTCACCACTAGAGGACTCTACAGTAATAGTTAATTGTCTCTTTTTTTTTTTTTTTTTTTTTTTTTTTTTTTTAATATATGCACCCTCTGGTAATCCTTTCTCAAAGCACAAGAAAGCCTGCTCCAGAAGCCCCGGGTGCTGAGCCTTGGCTCTGTTGGAAATGTGTCTTTACAGGCCAGATTTTGAAACAAGTTCTCAGACAAGGCCAGATTGGAGTCACTGAGCTTGCCCTGTTTAATGTGGAGAATAAATGACCCTATTTTCAAGAAAGGCACTCATGTGCTATCCTACTAGGAAGGAGGGTGCTGAGGAACTCCTGGGACCAGCTTTTTGTTTCCTGCACTTGCCCCTGCCAAGAGGGAGTTTGGGCTCACAGAGTTGTGCAGCCCAGGGGCATAGCCTTCAAATCCTTGGAATGAGTAGGAAGCACTGACACCGTGCTGGGGCAAGGCAGTCTGTCCTCTCTCTCCTGCTAATGTGATGCTGTCAGGACTGCTGCTCCCTCTGGAGTCCCTTGGCTCCCTTTGGTAGCCCCCTAGCCAAAGCGGGCACCCA
>NW_009259044.1:4628346-4633892 GCF_000687185.1 Egretta garzetta | reverse complement strand
TTTTTTTTTTTTTTTTTTTTTTTAATATATGCACCCTCTGGTAATCCTTTCTTAAAGCACAAGAAAGCCTGCTCCAGAAGCCCCGGGTGCTGAGCCTTGGCTCTGTTGGAAATGTGTCTTTACAGGCCAGATTTTGAAACAAGTTCTCAGACAAGGCCAGATTGGAGTCACTGAGCTTGCCCTGTTTAACGTGGAGAATAAATGACCCTATTTTCAAGAAAGGCACTCATGTGCTATCCTACTAGGAAGGAGGGTGCTGAGGAACTCCTGGGACCAGCTTTTTGTTTCCTGCACTTGCCCCTGCCAAGAGGGAGTTTGGGCTCACAGAGTTGTGCAGCCCAGGGGCATAGCCTTCAAATCCTTGGAATGAGTAGGAAGCACTGACACCGTGCTGGGGCAAGGCAGTCTGTCCTCTCTCTCCTGCTAATGTGATGCTGTCAGGACTGCTGCTCCCTCTGGAGTCCCTTGGCTCCCTTTGGTAGCCCCCTAGCCAAAGAGGGCAGCCAAGAGGCCCATTGTGCTCCCCAGTCACGCTTCCTCTCTGCCTTTCAAGAGATGGCAGAAAACTGGCCATTGACGGAGAAATTAGGTTCTTGGGAATGCTTTTTGACTTTTTTCTTTTCCCTCTGGACCTCCTCAGAAGGAAGTCTGGGTCTAAACCACAGACATTTAAAGTCCAGGCAGCCAGCCAAAGTCTGCGTCTGCTCTCAAACGCTGAACACTGGAAAGCTTCAGACTGGGTCAGCAGCAGCTGGGCTGTGAGCCCCATGTGCTGATACATGTGGATGAGCTGGGACCAGCTCCCCAGCTGTCCTTGGAAAGCTCAGACCTCGTGGTGTTTGCCATTTGCTGTGACCTTGAGCTTCAATGCTCACAAGTCAGCTGAGTCCAAGGCTTGTTTTTCTGGCAGGCTGGCCTCATTTAGCACAATCTCATGCTGTGAACACATCTCTCTGGGCTGCTACATCTTCCTATCCTACCAGTGCATGGGCTTAGGAATATGGCAGCTCTGACACCTTGGATGTTTCAGCCTTCACCACATGAAGGTAATGCTAGAGAATGGTTGCTCGGACAGCCTCTGCAGAGAACGAGGCAGCCCATCCATCCACCTGCATTGCATAGGAAGACCTGACTCATGCAGCCCACCGCTGCTCTGCTAAGACAGGATGGCTTGTGCCGTCTCCAGAGGAGCACAGCACCTCTGCACATGGCCTTCCCTGATTTCTGTGGCCTCGGACACCTGCAATGGGTGCCTTTCTGCAAAAACTGCTCCCAGTGCCTGGCCTCCACCACACACCATGAAGATACAGTGCTTGGGAGAAGGCCAGCTCCAGGTCAGCACGCACAAGGGTACAGCTACAACTATCATCACTGGATGACCCTCTTACAAATTAGAGTAGTAATAAATCTGCTGTCAGTGAGCTACAGACAGTCGGCAAATCTCCAAGGTTCCTCTCAAAGAGACATGATGGGGTTCATGATGGGATACAGAGCACGCTCACAGCCCATGGGAGGATGTTCAGAGCCAGCCAGCCAAGCCAGGGGCTCAAAATTGTGGTGGTGGTGGGGCACAGCAGTCCCTGGAATACAGGTGATTGGATGCTTCAGCATCTGCAGCAAAGTCATTTGTCAGGAGGACCGCTTTTTCTTCTAGTTGCCCTGAGGTTTGTGCTGGACCAGGATTTGACATCCCTCTTCACTTCCATTGCTTTGAAACTGAAAACAAAATCAAATAATTCTAGCATAACACTGGAATCGGATCTTACTGTGACTGCTCTCTCACTCTCTGAGGTGTGGCAGGATTAAAGGGTAGCTGAGATCTTTATACCAAGTACTGCAAATGGAAATAATAGAGTCAGAAAGATCAATAACACGCATCTTGCTTAGGATAACTGATCCCTTCATAAAAACGCGAAGGAAGAAAAGAATCATAGAATCATTTAGGTTGGGAAAGACCTTTAAGATCATCAAGTCCAACCATTAACCTAACACTGCCGTCCCACCACTAAACCATGTCCCTAAGCAAATGTCCACTTGCAAATGAAATAAAATAAGTCTTTGCCAGTTACATTTTTATTTTGAGTAGAGTAGCTTGGATGGATTTCAGCACGAGGAAAGTCTCTGAGTTACCCTATCACACTATGCATTTAATTTGGACTTGGTGCAGTGAGAATTTTTGATGACTTTGTATCCACTCCTCGTGTTTTTCAGGATCATGTACACATGGCCGTTGTCCTGGGGATGGGGTACAGTTCCCTTGGAATGCCTAATTAAGCTCCGATTAGCATTTCTTCTAGGAGCAGATGCAGCTTTTCCAGCCCAGCAAACAATGCCATCTGTTGTTCCCTTGCTGTAATTTCCATCTGAAAGTCTGCTCTGCTTCTATATTTAATTGTGAAGTTTCCTGCTGCCAAAAAAGTAAGGTCATTTAAATTTGGCATCAGGAGGAAAAGACTGAGAGGAAGGAAGATTGGATTTTTATTGTTACTGCAGGGAATGCTAAGTTGGTTTACTCTGACTGGCAGCTCTGCAGGCTGCTCTCCCATGCAGGACAAGCCAAAGGGTGAAAACTGTGATCAAGACTCCCATTGCCACCCTGCATTTTCTCCTTGACCTCAGGGCTGTCTCAGCCGGGAGTCTTCCACAGCATTTTCCTACTTTTACTACCACCACTTCCTTGGATAGCGGAATCCAAGGTCCTCAGACACTGGCACTCTGCATGGTGCTGTGACCTTCTCTGAAGACTTTTGGCATTCACAACAGGGGCAAGTATTCACAAGCAAACTTGTTCTGTGCTCCTAGCCTCTGGGAACTGCTGAATTTTGCATAGCCTTGACCAACCTGCTGTGACTGCCAGCAAGGAAGCCAACTGGAGTGCTGATTTTTGGGCATCTGTCAACTAGCGTCTGGCTTAAGACCCACTGAGCTAACTTCATACAGACCACTTAGCAGCCATTAGCTGGTTGTGGCATGACCTGTGGTGGACTGTGACCAGTGACCTAGAGGGGAAAACACTAAATGTTATTATTTAACCCCTTGAACAGTTGTTGGGTTTTGTAAGATGGGAATGTTGAGAGAAAAACAGAAAAAGATGCAAAAACACCAACATGGGTTTTAGGCCAGATTTTATCCCTTCTGCTACTTCTGTGAACATCACCTACTTATAGTCAATTACCTCAGGAGCTAGATCTATGATATAAATGGATAAAAACAGCTACTGAATGCTGGGTAAGGGTAAATCTTTTGATTCTCCACATTTGGTAAAGCGAGGATTTAATGAGAACTGGGCAATTAGGGCTGATTTCTGTAACAAGTCAAATCAAATGCTGAATGTTGCAAATGTATAAATGTTCCATCCCTAATGAATGTTATGCTAAATGAATACGGCCAAAGGCTAAACACTATTTATTTAAAACTTTGTTTTGTTTTTTTTTCCCAAATTTTAAAATATTTAACCCCTATTCCCTTTGATGGGTCATGATGAGGGAGGGGATCTCAGTCAACAGTTTTCCAACTTATTTTCAAAATGCCAACATGTTGCAGACTCCTGTCCCCAAGCTGGCTAACATTGAGTACACATTATGTACATCAAACCAAAGGCCAATGCAGGGCATGATTTGTTTAATAATGCAAGAGAATTTCCCCTACACACTGCAATAATAACCACAGCACTAGTCCCTCAAATACCCTCAGGGATGCTTGAGGCTGGCATCGTATGTAAGGAGCTGGTATTAACATTCATCATAAATTAAGCTTCTTTTTTCCCTACACATGCCTAGTTCTTAAATCCTCTTTAACAAGGCATTTAAAAACATTTTAAAATGTCTGCCAAGGTTTTTTCCTTTGCTATTAAGCATTCCCATTGCGCTCCCCTTGCCTTCTCAGATGTCTGGCTCGGCTGCTTCTTCACGGTGAGGAGCTGGTTGCCAGCCTGGGTCAGGTGTGCCCACCACCACCACGTCTGGCCTTCTGCTGTTCCGTCGGAACTTATCCTAATCCTATCTCCTTGAGCATCTTAACGCCAGACGCGTGCACTACCGCAGCACAGGATGGTTCCTGCAGTGTTTGCCCGGACTGCCCTCTGTTTAGCTTTGCCAGGGATGGAGGCAGGAGTGAGAGAGGTACACAGCCAGAAAGCTGGTGGGCACTGTGCCGTAGAAGCGCCTCTGCAGGTAGAGCTTTGCAGAGAGCTCTTCTGAGCGTTGTAGATCCCTATGACCGGCAGCTGCCAGAAATCCTCCCTGGCAGGTTGCAGAAGGCAGGCTGGGTTCGCACACGCAGCTTGCTGGGACAGGATTTTGCTTTTGTAGTAGCACTCTGGAAGTGCTTTGGAATTAAGAAAACGTGACCTTACTTTGCTCCACAGCTCTTTCATACTCCGGAGCAGCTGGGTGGAACTCAGCAGTAAAAGGGAAAATCAATTTTGTCTTTCATGTTGTTGTTGTTTAACAGATGTGTTCAGGATGCCACCACGCCCGCCTCTTGCACAAATCCCTGTTGCCTTCCTGAGCAGCTCATTAAAGTCATTAAGAGGCCCCAGGACAATCTGCAGGCTTTTCAAGAGTAGCTCTGCATGTAGCTGGGAATACAGCAGCACTCTTAAGAGTTAAACTGCAATGACCTGGAACAACACAGATCCAAAAAAACAGGAATTTGATACAGTTCACCATCTTCAGTGTACTTTGTTATTTACCATACACAGCTGCCAGCTGTAGCTGATCTTGTTTCAACTTGGGAAGAGAAGGCGGCACTCTATTTTGTATTTCTGGGGATTTTTGCTTCGCTATATCCCCATGGCAGCCACCTTCCACCTCCTCCCATGCCCACACTGTGTAAAATTGGCCCTGCGGGCAGCACTTCACAGAAGTCATTGCTGCGAAGCGAGGACAAGCGGTGGCAGTTACTTCAGTGGGAAACTCGAAGAGATTTTGTTTTCTAGGTCAGAAGGAGCAGCCCTTAAATAGTCCATCCCTGAGTGTACAGAAGGTTCGGCATGCCTTGGACCTAGATATTTCCATCCAGCTGGGGAGACATACGGAATAGAACTGTTAGAATTGCACTTGAATCTTCTTACTGAACACTCGTGACTGAGAGTAGGGAGCAGGGAGCTGGAGAAAGGGGGTCGTGGGAGAAGGTAAGGAGCACCTCTTCCCTGCCTCCTCTGTGTATCCAAAAACTGTGTCTCCAAAAACTGCGTCTCCAAAAACTGCGTCTCCAAAAAAGCATTCAGCTGCTTTTAGCTGGTAGCTGAACATGACAGATATCCCAGGGGAGGTACAGCCACTCGCAGAGCATTACGCTAGGGGCCAGCTCCTCCGTTACCTGCCGTGCCATTCTCCGGAGCACGGGGTGGAAAACCCGAGCGGGGCTGAGGCAGCATCGTTACCAGCGCTCCTCCGGCTGCTCCGGCGTTAGGTGAAAAAGGTTACTGCTCCTAAATGATTCTTTTTCCCCCTGTTGGGCCCACAGTGGTTGCTAAAGGAGGCACTTGCAAGCACCCCCCTGCTCCCTCCAGACGAAGGCACCCACCGACTGCCATCCCCCGC
>NW_009259044.1:4604245-4627235 GCF_000687185.1 Egretta garzetta | reverse complement strand
GGGGGGGGGGGGGGGGGGTTGTCCTTTTAAAAAAAAAAAAAAAAAAAAAAAAAAAGCTGCCATTCATCTCTTGAGCATGAAAATGAGGTGGCATTGCTCCCCCCCCTCCCCCGTACGTGCATCTCCCAAAGCTGTGCTGCAAGGGACGCAACTTCCACAGCCTTTCTGATGAAACGGGTTCAAGGAACCCTGCCTGGAGAAGTGTGCAGGTTTGTGCGAATGACTGAGCTGAGCTGACAGAGGGGAAAAAGTAGCCCTCCATCCCTCTGCTGTCCTTACGGGCCCTTTGCGTTTTAAAAAGTTACAAGCCTGTTTGGTAGTTGTTTGGAGGGTTTTTTTCTTTATTTTTTTCATCCATCCACTTGCACTTAGAATCATAGAGTCACTTTGGTTGGAAAAGACCTTTAAGATCATCGAGCCCAACTTTTAACCTACCCCTGCCATCCCACCACTAAACCCTGGCCCTAAGCACCTCATCTATCCTTCTTCTAAATACCTCCAGGGATGGGGACTCGACCACCTCCCTGGGCAGCCCATTCCAGAGCCTGACAACCCTTTCGGTGAAGAAGTTTTTCCTAATGTCTAGCCTAAACCTGCCCTGGCGCAGCTTCAGACCATTCCCCCTCATCCTATCGTCCGTTAGGCATTGGGGGCTTAGACTCACCAAATCTGTGCCTGGAAAATTGTCTGTCCTCAGCCTTTCATAAGGAGACAGTTAAGGGTTTCACAGTATTTATATGGAGTGCCCCAGCTTCGTAACTGGTTTCTGTTTTCTTTTCCCGGCAGTCTCCACATGTCTTCTTCTCTTCAGGGTGCCATGGGCTGTAGCTTTTGTAGTCTTCCGCCAAACGTACTTCTGGACGGATCCAGAGCTCCAGGAAAAACAAACAGCTCTACAACCTTTATACTTTAAAGAACTTCCTTTGTCTTCTGCCTCCTTCCTGTGTCTCGTGACACTTGTTTTTACTGAACCTACCTTAGGAGCAACCGGAGAGGTTTGTAACACACCCTGCACCTTTCTGGTGGTGGCCAGCTGCTACTGTTAACTCAGCTGTGTTATTGATGGCTGCGCTGGTAATAGTCTCCTTTCAGAGTAGGTGTAAACCAGGTCTGAGCTCTAAAGAACTTTCTTTTCTCTGCCCATCTCTCAAGGGGTCTGACTCCTTAGTGAGATGGGACCTTTCTGGGGCCTCTCTGTTTTCCTTGTCCTGTTTGCTGCTTCAGATCAAATCTTATCTGAAAACACAGTTTTGTCTTTTTTTGTGTCTTTAACCCTAACCATCTCCTCTGGTTTATCTCTCTGATAAGGCTATATACGCTCAGGGAAGCACTTAGGGAGGAGACGTGGGTGGGAGTTTGCTCTGCAGCGGGAAGGTGTGGGGTGGGCAGAAGTTTCTCGGGACTAAAACTGGAGTGAAATTCACTGCAGAAGCAAATTAGTCGCACCACAGTGTGAATGCAGGAGACTGTAAGCAGCTTCAGCACTGGGGAACTTAAACTTCCTATCCTTTTTTTGTTCATTTTCTCAAGTATTGTTATCTGAAGTCCTGCCTCAGCATGTATGCGAAGCGTGCCCCGTGGTAGCCTCCCAGGCTGTGTTTGGGGCAGGTTCAAGTAACTCAAGCAGTGGGGATGGTGTCTTGGATGTGGTTTTGGAGAGGAGATAAGGCCAGTTGAAAATCATTCAACCGCAGGAGCTAGGCAAATGAGATTTGTGAAGGCAGACAGCCTGGGAACAGATGACAAGATGCTGCGTGACATGTGCCCCAAACGTGTGAAAATGAGCGTGTGTCTGATATGTAACATGGTCCTGCCGGCGCTGGAGTGAGTGCTGGACGTGGTCCTGGGTGGGGACAAGGAGCGTGTGTGTCTGTATGTGGATGTATGCATGTGTGAATTATGATAGCATTTTTGTCCTTATGGTGGTAACCAACCGCTCCCCCAAAGCCTGCAGGAGTTCAGGTCCTTCTTCTTAACAGCCGGAGGAGGTTTTAGGCAATGTTTAGGAGGGAGGTGAGTGAAACGGGAAGGGCAGAATGTGGTCATCTGTGGAGGTGGAAGAGGATGAGCAGTGAATTGCGAGATGGGAAGTGGCAACGTTACAAAAGAGGGTGTTGAGCAGTGCCTTGGCCTTGGGTGTGAGTAGGTGGAGCGGGACAGGCAGAGCTGGCCCGGGGTGTCCGCGGCGGCGGCTGACGCTTGGGGACTGTGGAAGGGGCAGCTTTGAAGAAGCAGTGTCAGCACTTGAACTGGGGAGTAGATTTACTCCCATCCTTTATAGACTGTAATTGAATTGCAGTGAATGTAGCTGGCATTGCTTAAAACAGTGTCTGCAAGAATGCCGTCTAGGAAGCATTTAGCTGTAACAAGCTACCGCAAGCCCCCTGGCCTGACCTTTAGCTGCCACCGCATCCGTCCGGCTTTGCTTATCAACTTTATATCTCCGCAGTGACTATTAGTATCACTCCAGCCAGGACAGGCTGCTCTGTCTTCCCCCCCATCTCTTGTCCCTGGGAATGTTGCGTGTCCCGTAACCACTGTCTGCTTGCTGACCATTAGACTTTGCAAAGACTATCGGTTTTATATGATAGCCTGTCAGATTGTGGCGACGCAAATTTATTACTGTGGCAGACTGGCAATCACTCTGGTTTGCCCATGATGCGTGCACAGATGCCCAGGATAGCCTGGGCTGCTGCAGTGTTCCCACGCTGGTCCAAAACTTGCAAGCTGAGTGCATGGTTTGATGCTGTGTTAGTACTGAAATGAAAAGATCAGAGGTGGGTGTCGCATTTGTTCCCTCTGTCCAGAGCCAGAGGGCAGTGAGCAATGCCCTGTCTTGCAGCCCCAGACTCTTCAATATCTGTCAGCGCTTTACAATCCAGTCCGGAACGGCTGTCCTCCATGCCCATCAACATCAGGGGCTAATCTGTTCGTGAGGCACGAGGGCCTCCCATCTCCACAGCTCTGAACTCCAGCCAGAATTGCAAATGACCTCCTGCAAATCGAACCTGGCAGTTGCACCAAGATCTCCTGCCTGGCAGGGGAGCGAGGAAGACAAAACAAAACCCCAGGTTAACAGGCCAGGCACAAAATTGAAATCCTGCCCTGACAGCAGGCAGACGGACCTGTTTGGTATGAGCGTCTGCAGCAGGGCTTCTGGTTAGCCTGACCATCAGAGCAATCAGCTCTGCCAACCTCACCGCCGGGAACCAGGCACAGCATGCAAAGAGAGTGGGAGGACCTGAGTATGCTTTCTGGAGTCGGCAACTGCAGTGGTTATTCTGGCATTAATTTGACATATACCACATCTCATCTTCTAAACTCTCCCTGGGAAGTGGCATGTGGTTCTGCTCCTCTGTGTTTGAAGTACCAAAGGCCTTTTGCCTTTGCAGCACATTAGCAAGTTGGCTTGCTTGAAAAGGACTTTATCCTGCCCAGATGGGGCTGGGGTAGATACTGCGATCAAGTAGATTGTTTCCATTCTGGAGCCTTTTTGAGTATAATTTGGGAGAGGGGACTGCAAACTCCCTTGCCTCCTCTGCAGCCCTGCATTCATTTTGCAAAGCGACTGTGATTGATCTGGCAAGAATGGGATTTATTCACTAGTGGAGCTAGAGGGCAGGCGGGGAGGACAAAACCCCACAGCAGCCTCTGAAATGAATCACGGGCTCTGAAAAGATCCGCTGGGGTTAAGGCGTAGCAATGAAAAGCTATTGTCTGGAGCCTGAACTGTGGCTAAAAGCGTTATTTATCACGATTTGGATAGTGGTTGTAGGAGGGTGTGATATTCCCAGGAACTGCAAAGCTGATGTGCTTAGTGGTGAACATGAACTTTGATTGCCTCACAAGTAGCACAAGAAGCTTTATGGAGTAATTTGGTTGTGGAGTAGCAAGTCCAATACCTGATTTTCAAATAAAACTGCATGTATTGCATGCAAAGTGGGTTTCCTGTGGGTACTTTTGTTTTGGTCGTTGCTTTTAGCTCGGATTAGTCCATGTCTTACAGATTTGAGGCACTACTGCCCCCTTTACCAGTGCTTTTACAAGATAGAACAAGAACCTTGCTAGCTGGTACAGCTTGGAAATACTGCTTTTGTTTTCTATGTAAGTGGCATTCAGTAGATTCTTGTGGTGGCTTTGGGCTCAGAGTGGAGCATGGGTTTAAAGGGGGGAATGGTGGGTACTGGTGAGAATGGGATATGACATCCCATTGGACAGATGGACAGACTAAGTTTCCGAGTTCAGCTTTGCTTTAGTAAGCATGTACAGATACGTGCCCGGACCTTCTCCAGACAATCTGATATCCTGGAGCCTACAGAATTGGGCTTGGAAAACCTCCCAGTTTCTGTCTGAGCCAACAGAAGGAGCCTTTCACATGGACTCTCTGTTTTCTGTCTAGGATATACAGGCTAGACGAGAAAGTGAGAAAATGAGAAGAAACGATAAGGATGTCTTCCATTCTCCAAGGCTGAGGCAGGATCAGAAATTCTGCTTTGGGGCAATGGGGTCAACTGTCTTTGCTTGCCTATTTGCAAATATGATGAAATGACGAGTGTTTGTCAGGAAGGCCAAGTCCAGCTCTGTTACAGAGATACCCTCTGATTCATGGCAGAGTTACGTTGCCTGAATTCCAGCGTGCAAAATCACAGTTGCATCTTTGCTGCGTTAGTCATCCTGAAGAGGACTTGAGGCACTTCTACAAATTTGGCTGACACGGGCAAACCACTAAATTCACTGGAATTGCTGGAGATGAACCCAATCTGTTAGAGAGCAAAGTCTGCATCCAGGCACGCAGGAGTGTGGACAGAGCACAGAGACGATGTGGTGAAGGTCCTTTGGTGTCCACCCAGCAGCAGCCTGGGCTCCGCAAGTGCGGTGCTGCACTAAATGCCAGGTGCTGGTTTTATTCCTTTCATCTCAAGCACTGTTTACAGAAGGGCATTATTAGTACTGAGCATTTCAAGCAGCTCCAAGCTATATACCTGATAGTCCACTGTGGTATGCAAGAACAGGAAAATAATCTGAAAACATCTTTACATTTGTTCCTTCCCCTTTCTTGTTTTCTGTCTCCCTCCCCCACCATCTTTTCCTGTTTTCTGTTGGGTTTTTTCCGCTTTTGAAGCTGGAGCTGTGTCTGTGAGTACGTGAATGCCTGCATGTAGTAGATCCCCCTTCTCAAACCTTTTGATGGTCTCCGGCGCTGGGAAATTGCATCTGAAAAGCAGCTGTATCTGGGTTTTGCATTTGACAGTGTGTTGCCACACTGTTCTCTCTCCTAAGCAGCTTTGCAAGGAGCTCTTCCCCGTGAAGACAACACAGTGGGTGACTTCAGGTTTCCAGTTTGCTACTCTGCACAGTAAAAAGGGGGAAAATACTTCTATACCAGTAATTTTGTCCTGGGGTGGCATTGCTGGCCTAAACACCAGGTGGTGGGGTCCATGAAGGTGTTGGAAAGGTACAGATATTTGGGATGAGGGAGCAGGCATGTTCCTAATGGGTAAAGAATTTATCCCACCACTTCCAGGGAGAAGTTGAACTTTGGCTGAATTCAAGGCAGCATTTCACCCCAAAGGGTTGATATTGTGAAATCGGAAAGAAAATAAAAATCTTATGCATGCCTCCCTGCGAAATCAGTCATCGCTGGCCACTTGAGGATATATATGCATATATATGGACTGCATATACATGAAGTCCATAGGTGGAGGATCTGTATGGCTGGCTGACTGGGAATGAATCTCCACTGCAGTATGAGCAGCTTCTTTCAGGTCTCCTGAGCTGAGCCAGCAGGGAACCTTACTGCTTATTTATTTACTTATTTACAGCTTTAAATAGTTCATGGTTGAGTGGGGCAAAAAGGAACGTGTTCTGCTTGCTGCTTCTCCGAAAGTCTGATTGGCAAACAGAAAGTGCCAGCTTCGGTTCATGGGATTTGGGCTCTTTGTTGGTGTTTAGCCAACCTTCACGGTCTTGGGAGAAGACTTATAAATCCTGTAATTTTGCCCTTCTAAGCAGAAATTATTCTTGATCCCCTGAAGTCCCTCTGGGGAATATTTTAGTAGCTCTCAAATACTGTCCTCTTCAAAGGAAGCAGCATCTCAGCTGGCGATTCCCTGCAGATAGTGAATGAAATTGGGAGATTTGTGGACAGCCTGCTGCTTTAAGATGGAGGGGGGAACCCCAAGCCTAGTTAAATATAGTCCATGTATCAATAGTCCTTCTGAGCTGTCCTCTCGGACATTTCTTTTGTGATTGGAGACTTTCAAATACTCAATTTCTCAGTGCTGCTTGGGTTTTTCAAGAGGTAATAGAGTGATTCCTGAGGTTCTCCGAAATGATCCATACCAGCTCCCTAAAGCAGGGCTCCGACATGGTGACCTACCAGCCTTCTGCTGGGACATGTTTGTAGGAACCAAGAGGCGCTTGGACTGTGGCTGTTGTTCGGGTGGGGAGTTTGGCCAGCTCTGTGGTTTTGGTTTTTCCCCTTGTTCTCATTGCCAGCTTTGTCTTGTCCAGAGAGACTGCTGGAGTGTTTTCTTCATGAACTGAGATTCATGGGGTCTTTTCGCCCTGAGCCAACTCCTAGCCTCCTTCAGGTTTGCTGTCTGCCCTGTGTGGGTGAGTGGAAGGATTTCCAATGCATCTCCTTATCTTACTCTGCTGGAAAAATCTGCCTTTCATATACCTGCTGTACAAAGGCTGCAGACAGCCAGGGGAATACTATAGCCAGCAGACAGCATTGGATAGCTGTCAAAAAGCTGATGCCCTTCTCTCCTTATCCATATGGAAGAAGGGTTATTATCTGCCTCTGCATGCAGTAAGATCCTTCTAAATGGCTGTGCAGTAGATACTTATATTTTCAGTAACTGCCTTCTGAAGGAAAAAAATGAATGCAGCATGGAGAAATCCTAGACCCAGTTTGTTCAGGTCAGGCCTTCTGCTATTCGCGTTGACACATCTGTTCCAGTGATAGCTTTCTGCATGATGGAAGATGCAGCTGGGAGCTCCGATAACCCCCTGAGCCTCTTGCAGGTGGGAGCTTGGCAGGAGCCACTGACAGGTTTCTTTGTGCAAAATATTCCTCATTCTGAGTGGTTCTGGTTTTTCTCTTTAGCTCAGTAGCAGGGTAAGGGGAGCAAGAATGTGATGGGGCCAAATTCTGCTTTGCACGCATCTGCTTCTGAGGAGTGCCTGTAAGAGCATGTGTCATGGGTCCAGCCTGTTCATCGCTGCAGTTAAACATTGCTTAAATTGCAGCATGCATCTGTGCACATCATGAAAAGTGTACAAGATCCTTTTACTTACAGGCTTCTGAGGTTTATAAGGCTGCTAGATTTTGGAAGAAACCCATCAGATGAAATAGCTGCTGCCTGCAGTTTCTGTTCATCTGATACGGGTGGGATGATGCCAAGTTCTCTGGCAGACTGAGGGGTGCGGTGGGGTGTGTTTGTGAGGGGAAGAATTAGTACGTGCCACTTTTCTGCTTGTGCCCAGCTATGGCAGGAGAACTTTAGCCCTCAAAACAAGCTTTGGAAGTTTGGAAGTTACTGAAAACCACAAGCAGGCCTTGCTGGTGAGATGGCTGCACACCAGTGGCTGCTTTAGTTTCAGTTTAATGGTCTGTCCAGCCCTGCTGATCGGTGACCAGTGGCATCCAGTGTCATAACCCGGCTCCAGGAGACGCCAAGTACAGGGGCTGTGGCCTCTTCAGCTTTCAGGCTTGCAGCTGTACTGGGCGTCAGTTGGTGCCTGTGTTGGGTCAAGGTGACATGAGACAGCGCTAATGGGGACTGGACTGGAACCTGCCAGTTTATTCCCTGGATACTGTTCAATACCTGTTGGATAGAAATATTATTTGGTTACCCAGTGCCTTGGACAAGATGTTTGATGTTAGAAGCCTGAGATTTTTTTTCTATGTGTATATATATGTGTGTGTGTATACACGTATGTGTGTATATATATTTAAAGTGGCTCTGCTGCAGCTTTTATATAGACATTTTTCATTTCTAAATTACCTGCTTCCTCCACTCTGAGAAGTGGCTTTTCTAATCTTAGCGTCAGAAAAGATGATGCTGCCTTCCTACAATCTTTTTTTGTTTGTTTCCATAGCTGTTCTATATGAATTACTTAATTTTTTGTGCATAAGCAGATCAAAGGTTACCATTGAATAGCTGGTCTGAGCAGTAGCAATGGAAGGGTGGTTTCTGAAGTTGTAGGAATAGAAACCTAAATCAATAGCTTTTAGCAGACTCATAAATGTTTCATCTGTATTCCTCGCTTCGGCGTTATAGAGCTTTGACATGGGAATCCATATAACCTCTTAAATTAGCGTTGTCCCTGTGCTGGGTGTAGATGTTGGAAATCATTTCCCTCGGATGCACTTCAAAGTGCTGCTCTGTAATGGCATTTTCCTTCCTGTTTTGGAGCCTTGATTTCTGCGCAGCCTCCGATCCCAAGCAAAACGAGCTTGGCAGCTTCAACCCCAAGCTGCAGGGATTTTGGCGAGGAGCATGCGCATGTTCAACCAAAATACCCGTGGCAACGCTCCTGCCAGGCTCAGAGGCCAAGTAAGAGTTGTGGCTGCTTGGGCAAGCTATCATTTCTGGACAGAGAAGCCTGGAGGGACCTTTTCCCTGGACTGCGACACAGCCCCAAGGAATGAGCGAAGCCTTGGGAAGATCAACCTCAATAAATCATGGCAGTGGGTGGGGGAGGAGGGACGTGCCCACAACTACTTGTTGAATTTGGACTCTTTTTTGGAGGCAGCGGAGAAGCAGGGGGTAGGAAGTGCGTGAGCAGAGCGTGAGTCAGGCAGCTTATCTGTCCATCCGCCTCCGCTCGAGGTCATCCACCCATGGAGCGTGGGAGGGCTGTGTGGCTCCAGGTCTCCGCCAGGTCAAGGCTGTGACCCATCAGCAGCCTGGGAGCACTGCCTCTGCTCTCTCAGCATTCTGTGGTTTCCCCCAGGCCCCCGAGTGCTGGGCTGGGGTGATGGTGGTGAGCTCAGCCTTGCTGGGGAGGACAGGGCTGACCTGCAGACCTCGTGCTTGCAGGGGAGAAAGATCCCTGAGAAACCTTGGGCTGTGAAGAGCCAGTTAAAAAACAGCCAACCAATGACAACAGAAAGAACCCAACCAAAAACCCTTCCCCAGCTATATCTGTGTGCCTAATTACTGATTTCTAAACAATTAGGTGGCTGGAGCACGATGCTGTGCGATTTCAGCCCTGGTGTCTCCAGCCTGCAAAGCAAAACTTCGGTGTTTTGGGGAAGAGGGAGTGGGAAAGGGATAGAAAAATAGTCCTGGGTGAGAGGGGAGATCTGGCAGAGCCAGAATGTTTCTCAAGCAGCCCCTTTTTCCTGTGAATTAGGCCCACTTTCCCCAGCTTGTAGCCATTCCTCCTGGCTGCCTTGTGTTGGCAGAGAAGCTGAGCTGCAGGCGACAGCCCCTGATGCTCCTCTGCATCCAAACGGGGTCCTCCCTGCCCAAAGCACTGAAGCACTCCTGGGACAGTTCAGACCCCCCCAGGCTCTGTGACTTGCCCCCATCTTTAGCCCATCTAGTTGGCTGCAAACTCCACTTTTAGCCAGGGAGAGTCTCTTTTACTAAAAAATGAATGTAGTGCCTGCGGTGGCTTGGCTGTGTCTGCTGTCACAGGGGTCCGTAATGGAGGCACAGCAGGCTGACCCCATTTTTGGGATTTTTTCAGGCTCATTTTTCAAACATCAGGACAGTCGTGCTACCAACTTCAGTACTGACTTTCAGTTTTAAGAGAGGACTGTACGCATATCTGTCTCTCTACTTCAGTTACATGGGGAGACAAAATAGAGCTGGCTAAAATATTTTGGAGCAAATTACTTGGATTTTATCATCTAAGAACTGTTTATCTGATTGGTGCAAAAGGCTTTTCTTCCACAGGCAAGGATAGGTATCAGGTAGCACATAAATGAAGTATCAGCTAATAAAAGCCTTGTGTTTGCTAGTGCCTGTCTGTTAAAAAGCATAATTTAGCTGTCCCTTTTGCCTTATTCTCTGATGTAAATCTGTCCTGTAAGTCACATGAAGTGTCTGGTGAGTTTTATCAACAAAAACTACAATAAAAGGGTTTGGTAAAATTTGTTCAAAACTTTTGGCTTGTGCTGGTTGCTAAATATTCCATAAATAAAACCAGATGCAATTGCCTTTTCTAAACCTGCAATAATCTGCACGAAAATCAGAAGCCAAACTTGATTTCTGCTGAGCCAAGAACAGACCAGTGCCCTTTATCCTGGATAGACTGCTCTCTTAATGCTAATTTCTAAGGAAAAATTACTCTTCTGCGGTTTGCCAATACCCTCTAGGGGCTGTTGAGACAATTTACCATCAAGTTTGGATTTTGATTGCTTCACTTTGTTGCTCCATTGCTGAATTTCCTCCCTTACCCCCCTCCGCCTTCCCACCCTGCTCAGCCTGAGTTAAATCTTCGGAGGTTGTGAGGGTGCAGGAGGCAGGGACACTGCAAGCCAGGGTGCAGGAGCACCCACCGAGCAGGAGCACTGGGGTGTCACCTGGTGTTTCACATTTGGGGTCCATTCAGGTGTACCAGAATTGGACTGCATATATTCTCTGTGCCTTACATCAGTAAGAACAAGAGAATAATGGGTTTTCTGGTTTATTTTTTCTCTGCAGGTAAGAGCTCTGTCATCATGTCAGTCAGCGTCCATGAGAACCGTAAATCCCGGACTAGCACCGGCTCCATGAACATCTTGCTTTTTCACAAAGCTTCCCACCCGGACTGTGTCTTGTCCCATCTGAACACCCTGCGGAAGCACTGCATGTTCACCGATGTCACCCTTTGGGCTGGAAACAGGTCGTTCCCATGTCATCGGGCAGTGTTGGCTGCCTCCAGCAGGTACTTTGAAGCCATGTTTAGCAACGGCCTCCGGGAGAGCCTGGATGATGAGGTGAACTTCCATGACAGCCTCCACCCAGAGGTGCTGGAGCTACTGCTGGACTTTGCTTATTCTTCTCGAATCATCATCAATGAGGAGAACGCTGAGTCCCTCCTGGAAGCTGGAGACATGCTGCAGTTCCATGATGTCCGAGACGCAGCAGCTGAGTTCCTGGAGAAGAACCTCTACCCTTCCAACTGCCTGGGCATGATGCTGCTCTCGGATGCTCATCAGTGCCGGCGGCTCTACGAGCTCTCCTGGAGGATGTGCCTGGTCAACTTTGAGACTGTTCACAAGAGTGAGGACTTCAACAACCTTTCCAAGGACACTCTGCTGGACCTCATCTCCAGTGATGAGCTGGAAATTGAGGATGAAGAAAAGGTCTTTAAGGCTGTCATCCAATGGGTGAAATACGATCTGGATGAGAGGAAGGCTTATCTCCCTGAACTTTTGAGGAATGTTCGTCTGGCCTTGCTTCCTTCTGAATGCCTCAAGGAAGCCTTGGCTTGTGAGGACTTGATCATGGTGGATGAAAGGAACAAGCTTGTCTTAGATGAAGCTATTCAGTGCAAGAAGAAGATCCTCCAGAATGATGGGGTAGTCACCAGTCCCTGTGCCAGGCCTCGCAAAGCTGGGCACACCTTGTTGATCTTGGGAGGACAGACCTTCATGTGTGATAAGATCTACCAAGTGGATCACAAAGCAAAGGAAATTATCCCCAAAGCTGACCTGCCGAGTCCACGGAAGGAGTTTAGTGCCTGTGCCATTGGCTGCAAAGTATATATCACTGGAGGCAGGGGCTCAGAGAATGGGGTCTCAAAAGACGTATGGGTGTATGACACTGTTCATGAGGAGTGGTCAAAAGCTGCCCCAATGTTAATAGCTCGGTTTGGGCATGGCTCAGCTGAACTGGAAAACTGCCTGTATGTGGTTGGTGGACACACTGCAGTAGCTGGAGTCTTTCCTGCATCTCCTTCTGTTTCCTTGAAGCAAGTAGAGAAGTACGATCCCATATCCAACAAATGGACGATGGTGGCTCCTCTGAGAGATGGAGTGAGCAACGCTGCAGTGGTGAGTGCCAGGCTCAAGCTTTTTGTCTTTGGTGGGACCAGCATTCACCGAGACATGGTGTCCAAAGTCCAGTGCTATGATCCAGCTGAGAATCGGTGGATGATCAAAGCTGAATGCCCACAGCCCTGGCGCTACACGGCAGCTGCTGTCCTGGGCAGCCAGATTTTCATCATGGGGGGAGACACGGAATTCACGGCAGCATCTGCCTACCGCTTTGACTGCGAAACGGACCAGTGGACGCGCATAGGGGACATGACAGCCAAGCGCATGTCGTGCCATGCTTTGGCCTCGGGGAATAAACTCTACGTGGTGGGGGGTTACTTTGGGACTCAGAGGTGCAAAACGCTGGACTGCTACGACCCTACGTCGGACACGTGGAACTGTATCACAACGGTGCCTTACTCGCTCATCCCCACAGCTTTTGTCAGCACCTGGAAGCACTTGCCATCATGATGAGGGTCAGGGCTCGGGGGCTTGTATCCAGGAGGTCAATAAGGTAAGGGTCTCCTCCTTTTAAACCAAAACTTGCACGCCTCAATTGCATCTCCGTGTACCACGGTGAAGCCACGGGTTTTGGGTTGCTCATGTTTATGAAAAGGGAGTGTTTAAAGGTGGGATGCAGGGCCAGAAAAGAGTAGTCAGGCCTGCCATGTTGTAAGTCTTAGCTAGCTCCCAGGTTTCTCTTGTTTCCAGATGATCCTCCCAGTATCTTAAGGGATACATCTACACAGATGATTGCAAGCAGACCACAGCTTCTCTGCCTCTGCTCCAAGCTAGTTGGATGTGCCAGCGTCACCCTTCTGTGGGTGGGGAGGGGAGGGCAGATGTTCCCACGCCTGCTCTCATGGCTATCACCACAGAATACATCCTGTCCCCATGCGGTTGAGGGGGTTATGGTTTCACAAAGCACTTGCACGTGAGTCTTGGGAGATAACAGGGCAGTAAGTGCTTTGGAAAAAGTCTCAGTAGTTTGGTATTTTTGCTGGGTATCTGGGTGATTTATTCAGAGCTGATGAATATGTGGGCAAGTGACCCTTCGGATGCCAGCAAATCTTGGATCTCTTTTTACGCTCTGTATTTACATTTCAGTGGGTAGCAGGAGCAGAAGCTTGGAAGCCACAGTGCATTTGATGGTCCTGGTGTTTATTTAATATCCAGACTGTTGCTTATTAAATCAGAACTTCTGAGACTTCTGTGTGAGACCTGAGTGGGAGGGAAGGGGTTTTGTAACCAGAAGAGGAATGTATTTATTGGTGTTTTGGGGTGTGTAAGAATAAGAAAGTTGGTGGAAACTCATGATGTCCTGTCTCATTCTGGTGCTCTGGCTCTTGCTTGCTCAGGGAAGGTGCAATGCTCTGGAACAGGTCAGTTGGTTCCTCCTCTCTCCTCCCCATTGGGATGTTTGGTTGCCAGTTTCGCTCCGCAGAGCTTTGCGCATCATCACCAATCTGCGCTGAGGTGCAGCTGGCCAGGCAAAGGCCAAAAACTGTTCTCACCTTGCATTGTGAAAACAAATATTGATAATGGGCAACACTTGCATAGCATCATCTTCCCAGGAAGTCTGTAACCTCTCTGCTAGCTCGCTCTGCAGGTTTCACAGTGCTGTCAACACACAGCCCTGCTTTGGTGGTTGGAGACTACCTCCCAGCTAGCTGAAGGAGCTGGGAAACCCTTGTGTATGGGGGCGGGATTGACAAGCTTCACGTATGGTTTTCTTCGGAAGGTGGGGACTGTGGGGAGGGAAATTCTTCCATAGACTCATCAAAATCCACTTCACTTAATACAGGGAAGAAAGAATGCTGCCCAAACCCTCCAACACCCTCTTACTTCCCTGCTTCCCACTTGGTGTGGTTAGTGCGCCTGGGAATTGCCTGGCGGGTGAAATTACTGGCATCTCCCAGTGATCATCTCTTTTGATGCCAGCTGGGAACGAGGAGGAGCTCCGGGCACCTCTGCCAGGCATTTGCCCAGCATGACCACCTGCTTCTCTCGGGTGGAAAAAAAGCATCCAGAGCATTATGCTGGCCTTTGATTTGCGAAACACCTGGTTTCACATGGGTTGGACCACAGTGAGGGCAGGGCCAGAGCGGAAAGGGTTAAAATGAGATCTCTGAGAGCTTTCCCAGCACTGGAAGATAATGGCCTTTCCAAATTCTCCTCCTCAGGCGTTGCCTAGCATCTGTCACAGTGGCTCAGTAATCTAATTAACTATTAAATATTGCAGCAAAGAGTGTGAGGACTCCATCATTTTCAACTCAGGTCAATGGGGCCTCCCTTTAAGAGCTATCCTAGAGCTGAAAATTAATTTTCTCTGGTAGCAGATGTACCTGAATATTAAAGCTCAACATCAGCCACACTGCTGGGAATGGAAATAGGGAATATTTTGAGGTGGGAGTTGATTCTTCAGCCACCTAATAAAAAGCAATCCTCGAAGACACAGGGACGTTATTTTCCTCTCCTGCCTTTTTCCTCCATACTGTATTTGGGTTGTTCAGACCTAGTAAACAGCTTTGTGGGGTTATATAGATGATATTTTTTTTTTTCCCCCCCTGTAATCTGGAGCCTGGCACAAGCACAAGAAAACTAGGAACTGTAATATGCCAACCTGCAAATAAAACTGGTGAAAAGTCACTGTGTGAGGGTTTTATGTACTTTTTTGGAAGCTCAACATCAGCCACACTGCTGGGAATGGAAATAGGGAATATTTTGAGGTGGGAGTTGATTCTTCAGCCACCTAATAAAAAGCAATCCTCGAAGACACAGGGACGTTATTTTCCTCTCCTGCCTTTTTCCTCCATACTGTATTTGGGTTGTTCAGACCTAGTAAACAGCTTTGTGGGGTTATATAGATGATATTTTTTTTTTTTTCCCCCCCTGTAATCTGGAGCCTGGCACAAGCACAAGAAAACTAGGAACTGTAATATGCCAACCTGCAAATAAAACTGGTGAAAAGTCACTGTGTGAGGGTTTTATGTACTTTTTTGGCTCCGCTTCCACTCTTCAGTTAAAAGAAGTATTTAAAGTATACATGAATTCTTGCCAGACAGAATGTCTCTTTGCTTAATTTTTTTTTTAACTAGGTTATTGTTATGGCCTCAGCCACTGTGACAGCTCCTTAAATAAAGCACCAAGATGGCCGAGTGAAGGCCAGACCCAAATGTGTTGCTCAGGCCCCACCAGTCATGTCCCACATGTTTGCCTTGGCTGTCCTGGCTGTACCTGTACCGAAACTGGGCTCAGGAACTGGGGTAACTGGCTATAGGGTCCTGTGACAACTCCGTTGTCCTACAGTGGGTCTGGCTGAGGGATCTTCTGTCTTGCAGCTCCTATCACGTGAGGTCTCTGCTGCAACACCCCTTTTGGTCCCTGTGGGATCTTCCTTGGAGAAGGGGCACCCAGAAGGCAGGTTCTCCAGCACCAAGCTGGTGTGCTTTGGGAATGCTAATCCTATGGGAACCCCCGTCAGCTGGAGAAGGCTCAGGAGGGACCATCCAAAGTGCCCTCAGAGCAGGGCAAGCCGGGCGGATGGGGAAATGCCTGGGCAATCACACAGTAGGAAATAGTACTTTGTATTCATGAAGAAAACAACCTTCTCACCTATGAACTCGTGAGGTTGCATTCATACCAGTCCTGAAACCCAAATAATATGTCCTTGAAAAATGTTGATCATAAAACACCAAGCCGACTTTTCATTTAAAGCATAAAACTGATCAGCTGGAAACGTTTCCTCGAGAGCTTGGCCTTCACCATTCCCCGCTGGAGCCAGGGCACCTTTCGGCAGAGGTCCCAGAGCCCCTGCCAAGAGTGCTGTGTGACATTAATTTAGTGCTTAGCACCAGCAGTTAATTCCAGGGATTAAGCGTGATTAGCAATATGACACGTGAAAGCCCGGTCTCCTCCCACCCGTGGTAGTGGAGCCACGAGGAGGCGAATCGTTATGAAAGGGAAATAAAATACTGAGCACTCAGCTAATATAAAGAATCTCTGTGTTCATGAAGACAAGCAAAGGCCAGCTGGGAGCTGAGGGGACAATGCAGATGGTCTGTCGCAGTCCTGTGCAGTGACAACTGCTGAGGACAACTCTACACCTCCCACTTCAGGTGGTACCAGGAAGAGGTTCTCCAAGCTGCCTGTCTCCAAACTGAAAGCGGCTTCTCCAAAGAATCTGTCCTATGCGACGCTGTCATGGTCATAGGGCAGAGTCACAGTTGGGCTTGGGGCAAGGAGAGGAGCCGTCAGCGGTCACTGGGGAAGGGGAGCCGCTCCCAGGTTGCATGTACCAGCCGGGGAGGATGAGATGGAGAAGGAAGTCGCTGCATCCCTCCGTGCTGGCTCCTGAGCTGCAAACGCTCCCCTGAGGTGGACATGACAGAGCTCCCATCTCAAAACAAACAGGGACGTAGCTGCAGGAGCCAGGGGCTCCCCTCCCAGTGCCTTTCAGCTCCTGCAGGACCCTCCTCACAGTCTGGGCTGTAGGGAGCGGAGACTGGTGGCCAGGCACCGCTCAGGCACGTATTCCTGGGGCTCATACAAAAGCTCAGAGCCCTTTGGTGGCTCCCACTGGAGCCCTTTGGTGGGTTTGGCTCCTGCAAAGGCTACAGGGTGGCACCAGCGGCTGGTGCCTGCTGTTGGGTGGGTGCTGAGCGGCTGAGGCTGCAGGTTTTTTGGGGCTGCTCTGGCACCTAAAAGCTGAACTTTGGCCCCAGAGCTCCTGCAAGGATTTAGGCAGCGGTGCCAGGCCCAGAATTGTGTTCTGATACCACGGTTACACTAAACGTCGGATCTGTTCAGTGGCTTTCCTTGACTATTTAATTACAGCTTAGATAACAAGCCTTTTGCAAAGGTGGCTTCACTGCTGCCTGGCTTGGCTTCCCTTCCACGTGGAACAGCGCTTGGTCAGCTTTTACCTTGCTGCAGGGTTTTGTTGCCGTGTATCACTCCCAGCTCTGTCCACAGAGCCCTGCTCGGAGCCAAACATCTTCCTATGCAAAAGGCCTAGGTGCCTGCAAACAGCAGCCTAAAAAAAATCCTCAGGATAATCTCCCAGCTCCTAAATGCTGCAGCTCGCCTGCGTGCTGCTGGGCTGGCTGCTTGCAACCTGTTACACCCTCGCTGGCATTGCCGGAACAAAGTCACAGGCAGTTTCTCTCAGTGGCTCCTAGGGAAATCCATTTGCATGTGCATAATAGGAAGGCTGGATAAACAGGGACTGCAGTTTTTTTGCGGCTGCTGCTCTTTTCCAAGCGGCTGGTTGTCTCTGAAGCCAGTTTATCAGGCCGTGTTGCAAGGGAGTGGCTGGCCTGGGGAGGAAAGGCGATGAAAATCAGGCTTTTCCTAACCCTGGGCAGATGGAAACGTGCAGCCTGAGCTCGGCCCCAGACTGGATTAATCAACCCCTTGGAAACATCAGTCATACAGATGGTTTTGGAGGAACTGGTGGAAAAAGAGAAAAAGGGTCTTTTTGTTTTGCTCAGCCCCTGGGCCCTCCTCCCTGCCCTGAAGAAAAAAAAAGCTAAAACTCCATTTCCCTCAACTTTTCATTCCCTTGCTATGTCCACAGAAGTTTCCTGGCCAGCTCTGCCCAGTGCTCTGAGCCCTCCTCAGCTGAGTGCCCACTCGCTCCCCTCTGCTGCAAAAGCAAAGCACACCTCAAACCCCAACTAAACCACCTCCACACATCTCTGGGATTTGGGGGGTAGGTGGGGGAGGGGGGGAGGTTACCCCAGTAGCTGCCAATGTGCAACCCCTTTTCTGGTGCATCGCACCAGCTGTGCCCTCCCCAGCGCGGGCTGAGCCAAGCATCAATCCTGTTAATGAGCTTTCTCGTTCCCTCCCCAGGTGCCAGAGTCACATCCATGTCCCCTGTCTCGCTGCCGGAGCCAACGCAGTGACCGAGTCCCCTCCCGTCCTCCCTCGCAGGACTCCGAGGAGCCTTTTGCATCCCTTCCCGGCACCAGGAGGCACAGCCAGCCCCACTGCCAGCACCATGCCAAGGGGACACGAAGGGCCGCCCAGCCCCTTTTTTTGGTAGACCGACAGGACTGAGGGGATATGGAGGCTATGCACCAGGCTGCATCCCCTGGCAAGCATGGCATGGGGAGCTGTTAGGTGCTTTTTGATACTTGGTTGGGGGGGTTAAGAGATATTAATTTTTTTTTTAAAAGGCAGTGAACTTGCTGTTGGTAACGGGTTGACTTGGAAGTGGTTTTTTAAAGGGAAAAGGGGCTGGGGCAGCCCAGAAGAGAGGCTTTTCCCGTCCTCTAGCTCTTCCCATCCTTTGGCTGCTCTGCAGAGACGATGGCGGCGAAACAGGGCAGGTGCCTTTTGTTTTGCACTTTGGGCCCTTTTTAAATTTTTTTTTCCCCCTTTCCTCGCCACAGCCAGTTGCGATTTGGTCAGAGGCCAGGCAGCTCCCGCGCGCAGCTGCTGAGAAGAGCGGGGTGGCTCTGTTAGCGTGCCAAGGCACCGGCACCGCTGCTGAGATATTCACCAGATAAAGCGTGCTGCGTGCTCAGAGCCGGTCTTCTGAGCTTCCCCGCCGCACTCGCCGAGCAGCGCGTGGGTGAGGGCGTAATTAGCAAACGAGCAGAAACAGAGGTGCAGCAGGGCAAAGCTCCCACCTCTAGCGGGGCCTCGGAGGGAAAGCAAGCCAACGAGGGGAGCGTCACGGGGCTGGCAGGGCCGGCTGGGGAGGAATCCCCTCCTTCCCGCTGTGCCACGCATCCCAGCTTCACCTTGGCGAGGCGTGAGCATTTTTGGCTGCATGTTGCCCGCCAACGGTTGGGCTGTATCTGCCCCAGGTTACCCATACACGCTGGCTGCTGACTGTATTTGGGTTTATCCATGCAAGAGCTGTCAGCCTGTGTCGCTCCCCATTCACGCTGTGAAGGAAGGCACATGGATTTTGGCTGTCGATAACAGGGGTGCAGCTCCTGATCGGCCTTTTCCAGGGCTGGGCCACCACCAAAGGCTGGTCCTGCACCGCCCCAGCATCGTGCTTCACCCCCGCAGCAGATCTGGTCCTGCAGATGCTCCGGGCTTGCCTTTCGCCCCTGGATTAGGTTAAGCTGTAGCCTGGCCAGCTGAATGATGCAATGCGATGAAAAGCCTTGACACGGCTTCAAACAACAAAGGTCTTTTCGGAGCAGCGAGCGCCTGTTGCTGCCGGGAAGAGCACACTTTGTGCACAGCCAGTCTGCGATGCTCTGAATGATGTTTATTTACATTTTCTAGGTTGGTTGTTGTTTTTTTTTTCCTTTTTTTCTTCAGCTGCTTGTGAACTTTAATAAAAATGATGGTCTGGGAAACCATTTGTGTGTTTTTCACAGGAGTCTTCATTCTTAAGCAGGTTGGATTTAGGTCTAATAACAGGGCCGAGGAATAATGACAGGGTTGGCACTCGGTGGGGCGGTTCACAAACAACCTCCTAAGGAACCGGCCCGGCTGTAATTAATTACTATTGCTTCAGCGCTTGGGAAACTGAGGCACAATGTCAAGTGTCCTGTCCAAGGTTAGTGGTAGATCTGGGAATAAAGTCTGGGGCTTCTCGTGTCCTGAGGACATCATGTGCCTCCTTCTCCACGGCTGCTCTCACTCAACTTGACCGTGCCGCGATTTTAGGAGAACTTGCAAGTCTGCGATGCTAATACCTGCTAAATAGGTTGAGGGGGCCCAACCCAGGGACAGCCGTACTCCTGCAGGGAAAGCCAGTAATATCTAAGGAAGACGAGGAGAATTTATACTTCTGTTTTCCTTATTTGCCTTCGCTTGGCTGCTGCAGCTCCCAAGAAAGGGGCCCATTGACAGGCAAGATGGGCTTTCCAGCTGGGATTCCTGTTCACACTTCTCCTCCATGTGCCTCTCTCCCCATCCTAGAGGCGCAGCTCTGGGAAGGCTCTGGGCTCTCCCCCACTACGAGACCAGCAGCTCCAGCTTTGCTGAGGGCAGGGAGTGCAAGACCATCTCTCAGCACAGCTAATAGGCACCAGGCAAAACACAGCAACCTTGCAAACTCCTGTTATTTGCCTTCCTCTTACTAGCAGGGGCCGTTGGGCTTGGGAAGCAGAATTTCCTGTGGTCTCAAAGGGGTTTGGAGCCTGAATTTCTGAGCTGTAAAGGAGACTGGGAACGTCTCCTTGCCCGCGGGAGCTGGGTGGGCAGCGGTGTTAGCGGACGGGAGCTGGGCAGATACGAGTGTAAGGCTCCATAGAAGCAGGTCATTAAAGAGCCCTTTGGGAAACCAATTCAGACTAGAAATTACTGTTTGATGAGCAGCAGAACGAAAAAGAGAGGGAGTGTGTGAATGAAATCCCTTTCAGTTCTGTTGACTCAGGTTTTATATGCGACTCTGGGACTTTAAATACCAGCTCAGGAGGCTTTGCGACTGGCTAGCTTTGATACCAGCCATGCAAAGACCTGCTCTTTTGTATTTATTCTGGAGCTTGCCTGAAAGGCAATTCAAAAGCAATCAGCAGCTGCTGTGACAGCAGCAACCTGTTGCTATGGAATTAAATGTGATGCAAAATACAAAGGTTTCTTGGTTAGCAGCCACAAAGTAAAAGGGGAGTAGGAGATGGCAACGGATGTAACAGTCAGAATAAAGCTACAGCCATAGCTGGGCAGGGTTTTACTGGGAGGTAAAGAGGAAGAAATGGAAACGTGATTTGTTTTGCTTTTTTAAATGAGCTTTTTCATCATCTCAGCAGGTCAAGCTCAGCTTTGTCTGGGAGCGAGCGCTTAGAAAGAGTCTTGTCTGGTGGCGTTACGGGGGTTGTATGTTCCCAGGCTGCTGGGATACATGCCCACACGCTGTAACCAACTCTCGCCCCAGGGTGCCAGGAGCTCGGGCATCTTTCCCACGAGGTGGCCAGGAGCCGGGCACAGAGATCCCCCAGAGGTGCAGGGTCTTGCAAGGATCTGACCCTTGCTCAGACGCAGGCATGGCCGCAAACGGCTGCCAGCAGACCCAGGCCACTGGAGGGTGGCTTGTCCCACACCTACCTCCTGCCTTGTTCTGCAGGGGCCCGGTCCCACAGGAGAGTTTGGAGAGGACACAACCCCTTTCAGCCCACCCTCTGGTCTGGCCAGGAGCTTGTCCGTAGGCTCTCTCCACCTCGGTGCCCCAGCTCTGCAACAGGGTGGAGGAAAAAGCATTTGGGAGGAGAGGGCAGGGCGATGCTTGGAGGTGGGACTGGGCTAGGAGGACCAGCCCTCTCCCAGGCCCAGGTCTCAGGACCTCCATCCCCAGGCACTGACTGTGCTGAACCTCCCCAGATGCAAAAGGCTGATTTAAAAATACGTCTTATTTAAATGAAACTCATAGTGCCTTGTTGGTTTTTAAATACGCATTTTCCCAGCCTGACCCCAGCTGCCCTTGAAATAATACTATTGTGCAGTGAAGCCCTGCAGGGAATCATCATGTGAGCTCACGCTCCCTTTGCCACTCGAGTCAATTAAAAGCAATGTAGCTGGTGATTTAATACCTCCGGTGTCTGAGGAAGCCCCGCATCCACCCACAGGCTGGCTCTGGCATTTTAGACACACAATTGGAGTGGAGCAGTGTTTTTTCCAGCCATCCAACATGCTTTCAAATTCATCCATGTCTGTACAGAGCACTGAAGCCTCGTGTCCTTGGCTTGTCGTCTTCTCCTGCGTGTTAATTAATGCCCCGGTGTCGCACACCCGCCCCGCGGTACGTCCCGTGTCAGATTGTTTTCCCATTCCCCATGCACCTTCTCCCTTGGGATAAATCCAACATGGTTTAGTCTCTGTAGCAGGTCCAGGCTCACAAACTGCCACCCCAGGAACGCTGCTCACGGATGAAGTTAGGCTTCCAAGAGCAGGAGAAACCATTGCCCCCAGCTCCCCACAACCAACTGGAAATTTAAACTGGGCCCAATCCCTCTTGCTCCAGTGCAGAGCAGGAGCTCGGTGCCCTCCGGGTACCAGCAGCAGCGTGGGGGGGGCCCAAGCTGGGATCCTGCAGCAGGGCCTCCGGGTGGGAGTAAATAGCAGAGGCTGAGCTCATTTTTTTTTTTCTTCCTCCTTACAATCTCCCTTTTCTTTCCATTTCACCACCTCCTTATTTAACATCATCGGCTGTTGTGCAAAACCATCAACCCTGTTTGCAGCCGTGTGACCTACTTTACCGCGTCGTCCTGACTTTCCTCGCTGAAACCGCAAGCTCAGAGCCCACCCAAGCCATTCAGGGTTTCTCAGCTGAATAACAAATCCAATTAGGTGGAAGAAAGCCCGGCTTTCACGCTGTCAGCGCCTGGACATCTCACTTCCCTCTCCCCGCTGACGGCCGTCTCTCACAGACATCATGCACAAGGACCCCTCTGTATTTGTGTGCCCCCCCACCTCCCCCCCAGATGGAAGGGGTCAAGAGGACCGATCCTGGCTATCCAACATGTCCTTTTGTTCCTCCCGACCACAGAGCTCAGAAATCAAATAATATGTGGGTTTTTTTGGTTCTGTCTCTCTTGGGAAGCCCTCCCTTCGCAGCTGAGGCTGGGGGAATGGTCCAGGGCCATGCCAGGATGCCACAACTTGCGCTTGTTAAAAAGCTCCTGGCACTTCAGCCAGGACGTGATTTAATCGCTAATAGCAAGGCCCATCTCTCAGCCCTGGCATCACACCTAACCCCAGCCCGGTGGCTCTGGCCAGAGAAAACATTGCGATCCTGCCCTTCGCTGCTCCCCTTGCTCGCTTTTCCCACCCCAGCAGGGACCCTTCTCCCCACAGCCACCAGCAGGCAGCCAGCCCCCAGGCTGCTGGCCCCGCACCATCGGGGGGGGGGGCCGTGTATTAAAAGGGATGAATAGAAACAAAACAAGGAGAAAAAAAGCTTAAGGGCCACCAGAAAAAGCCCTTTTTGGTTTCTAACTTCCCTGGCTGGGTAGGATGGGCAGGCATCCTCTGCCCGGATGCGAGCCCAGCAGCACCGGGGCCCACAGAGCCGCCTGGCTCTCCAGCAGGTGCAGAGGGGGG
>NW_009259044.1:4602548-4604183 GCF_000687185.1 Egretta garzetta | reverse complement strand
CTGCTCTGGGGCTTCCCACAGGGCTCTGCTAATGACTCACCGCTCTAATTAGGCTCCTGTCTAATTAGGCTCACTGGAAAGATGCGGCCAGTGAGAAGCAGCTCTTTGGTGAAAAGAAAAAGGGAGAGAAAGGGCGTCTGGAGACACCGAGCGCCGGGGGGAGAGACGCCAGGCTGCGGCGAGAGGTCAGGGGGTATCGGGAATTGCTGACGTCTGTGCAAGGGACGGACCATAAGGAAAGGAGAGAGCAAAGGGGCTTCATCAAGCCACCCCCCGGGGACCTTCCCGGGGCTCGGCCCTGCCCCGTCGGGGAACGGGAAACAAATCTCGGCTCCATCCCGCTGGGGATGCCTGGCTGAGGCGCCGGCATGTCCTCCAGCCAAGGGCGAAGGTTGCTGTCTATAGCCTCGTTGAACAAGTTATCGACACGCAGAAGGAGCCCCAGGACGCAGGGGGAGCAGGACAGAGCTGTGCAGGCAGCGGGGAGGGGGTCCCGAACCTGCAGCACCCTCCCCTGGAATGGAGGGCAGGTGGGCAGGCTCCGGAGCAAAGCCTCATTCAGGGGTATTTCGGGAGGTGTGAAGAGCTTTTTTGGGGGGGGATGAGTGGCACCCGTTGTGTCTGCCCATCCCTCTGTGTGTGTCCTCACTCCTATGGGCTCTCCTGCCAGTTGCTAGTGTCAAATATTATTTTCCCTTTAATTTAAACATGTTCCAACCCCAAACAAACCAACACAGTTGCAGTGTTTAACATCCCTCTAACTAATTAACAAACCCCAGGTGCCTTCTATGGCAAAGGTAAGTCATTCCTTTACCATTCACCTTGTAGCTGATCACAAGGCATCTCACTCGCTCGCTGAGCTAATTAGGGGTTTGCCTTTCCTTCTCTTAATAAAGCCTCCGTGAGTGAGCAGCCTGTCTGCCAGCCCCAGCCCAGCTCCCATCCCTGTCCTCCCAGATCTCCCATCTCTCACCCTGGAGCCAGCACCCGGACTGAACCCAGCAAGGGCAGGAAAGGGGGAGCACAGATAACGCAGATGTTAAAGGCATCACTAAACCGTATTTCTGAAGAGCCTCTCCTGCACCTGTCAACACTCCTTTTACAGTTCCTATCCAAGTGTATGGATCCTTCATGACCCCTTTTAGGTGAATATGCCAGTGAAAATCTGACCACATGACCCCGCAGAGAGCTCTTGCTCTAACTGGAAAAGCTGGGGCCGGGCAAGAAACCCGGGATGCTCAGAAACACATCCCTACTGCTTGGGGAACATCTAAAATAATTGCTCCACGTGTTTGGGGAGAACATCCATTTCATCATCTTAGTCATGCTGTAATGGCTCCAAGCATGGACTGTGGATGAAATTATGGAAAGCTGTTTTAGGATATTCAAATTGCCACATGGATATGGTCTGGAGAGGTGGGGTCCTTCCTTTCCTCCTCTGCCAAAGGCGATTTGCATTGCATGCCCAGGCTCCCCTCTGGCCCACGGAAACGGGGGGTGCTTTGGCTTGCAACGTGCAGGAGCAGAGAAGCTCACACTGCCTGGTTTGCTCTGCACCCCAGCCTTTCCCTGGAAGGACCTTGATTCAGCAAGATTTTGGTTTTCTTCACATGAGTTGTCATCAGTAAATACGCT
>NW_009259044.1:4568305-4602501 GCF_000687185.1 Egretta garzetta | reverse complement strand
AGCACCAGTGCTGCCAGCAGCAGCCGCTGCTGGGGTTTTATTGCAGCAATGCAAAGGCTTGGGGTAACCCAGGGGGTGCTTTTGCTGGGCACCCAGCTTGCAGAGCCAAGAGGGGCCACAGGAAAACGCACGCTTTAAATGCCATAAACAGGAGCTGACGGTGCGGCGAGAGCTTTTATTTGCTTTGGTAAATAGGTGAGCTGGGACGAATGGGAACGCAAATAAAACGAGGACGACTGAACAGCCGCTGAGATAAACGGGCTCTTTCATCTCCTGCCTCACACCCAGGAAGCTGCCGGTCCCCAAGCAAGCGCTGCGTGACAGGCCGCAGGTTTGGGCTCCTTGACGTGATCCAGGGTTTTAGAACAGCACGTGCAACACAGATGTGAAGAGGGGGAAAAATACAGGCAGTGTGCTGCTGGCTAACAGGGCATGGGAGGGCGGGCGGGCATCTCCCAATGCCTGCTAAGAAACCACCCGACACCGCCAAGCAGCGCTCGTGTCGATGACCCAAAGGCTTTGATCGATACGTCTGCTTCTCCTCAAGCATCTGCTCTCCTTAATCATAGAATCATTTTGGTTGGAAAAGACCTTTAAGATCATCAAGTCCAACCTTTAACCTAACCCTGCCATCTCACCACTAAACCCTGGCCCTAAGCACCTCATTTATTCTTCTTCTAAATACCTCCAGGGATGGGGGCTCGACCACCTCCCTGGGCAGCCCATTCCAGAGCCTGACAACCCTTTCGGTGAAGAAATTTTTCCTAATGTCCAACCTAAACCAGCCCTGGCGCAACTTCAGACCATTCCCCCTCGTCCTTTCATCCGTTACCTCTCTCACCTCTGAAGACAAGTCAAATGAATGATGGAAATGAAGCAATTCCCCCGCCTCAACATCAGTACGCAGAGGAGGTCGGGTGCAGGTCTCCCTGCTCCTCGCGCCGGGGGAGAGGACGCTCGCGTCCCGTGCAGCGCTAGCGGTGCAGGGGCAGCTGTGAGCGCTTCTGCAGGTAAAAGAAAATGATGGTGGAGAAACTCCAGCCACAGTGCTCCTCTGTGCCGGCTCCTCATCACGCTGCAGAGCTAACTCTGCTTCGGCTCTGTGCTTTCGGCACCCTCTTCTGCCTGGCCTGATGCCGGCAGGCACTGGGAACGGGATGTCCTTTCAGCTCCCCAGGCAAGAGGAACAGCCTGGACGCCGGCTACAGCGTTTCTGCTGGGCCTCCTCTTGCAGGGGATGTGGAAATACGTAAAGCCCACCGCATGGCGGGTGCAAACATCCCTCCTTCCCTCCCTGTCCCTGTCCCCTGTGATCACAGAGTGGCAGGGGTTGGAAGGGCCCTTGGGAGATCACCCAGTCCAACCCCCCTGCTAAAGCAGGGTCACCCAGAGCATGTTACACAGGACTTCGTCCAGGCGGGCTTTGAAGATCTCCAGAGAAGGAGACTCCACAACCCCCCTGGGCAGCCTGGTCCAGTGCTCTGTCACCCTCAGAGTAAGGAAGTTTTTCCTCATATTCAACCGAAACCTCTTATGTCTCAGTTTGTGCCCATTGCCCCTTGTCCTGTCACTGGGCACCACTGCGAAGAGTCTGGCTCCGTCCTCGTGACATCCACCCTTAAGATATTTGGACGAGATGTAGCATCTCGAGTTCTCTCGGCCCTGCCTAGGATTTGCCGACGTCGCAGGGCTGTTTTGGCGAGTTACAGAAAATCTGCACCGTAAGACGGCATGTGCGGCCACCAGACTTGCCATTTATCTCCGCTTATGGAGCTGAAGTGGCTGAGATAACGGCTGTGACACTTCCTCTTTTTGTAAAAAGATGAAAAGCCCCGTCTGTGAGGGGAAAAAAAAAACAAACAAAAACCAACCCAAGGGAGCTGAATATTATTATGGCCATACGCCCTTCAGCAAAACGCAAATCTTTGAAGAGAAGGAAAATAAGTTAAAAGAATCCAACGGGTGCAGACTGGAATCCAGATGATAAAAGCAGCGCAAACATTTGATTACAGGTAGGGTTACGTCTATTCATTCGGCCGTGGTGCAACAAAGTCAACAGCAGAAATACCAAAGGTGTGGAAACAAAGCGGGCAGAAAACTCAGACTTAAAATCGAATTTATTCAGAGGAAAAATGACTTTACAAGAGGTTGATGCCGATAACTAAAAAGGAAGATAAATAAAAGCTTGTTACAAAACCTAATGGTTTCTGGCAAGTTACAGAAAACTGAAGAATTTTACAGTCAACAACCTGCTCACTTTTTACATAATTACAAATTAACATACAGCAATTAGGTTTTACCCTCTTTTTTAAAAATTCTTTTTTTCAACTTTTTTTTTCAACTTTTTTTTAACGAGTTCAACATGAAAATGCAAAGCATTTTTATTTTTCCTTTTTTTTTTTTTTTTTTTTTAAGAAACAAACCAAAAGCAGAGGTATATCAGGTTATTATAATACACCTCCTCAACGCTCTGGGAATTACTCAAGTGCATTCCGTATTAGTACAAAATAAACACCAGGCTAAACTTTAACCATAGGCGAACTGAACTGGACATCAATATTTTATTTATTATTTTTTTTTTGAGTCAGCGTTTAGTATCGATAAAGGAAATAATAAAATACTTTAGAGCGTGGAAAGGATGAATACCTGTGGACAGCTTAAATATGTACGAAGCTCGCAGCTGTAGGCAAAGCAGTGAGTGTTACCCTGCTCCCCCCCGCCCCAAGCAATGGAAGCTGAATACATTTGGGCAAAGCATCAGTGTCAGGGAGACGCGTGTGGAAAGAAAGGGCGCCGAGCCCCGAAAACGCAGGTGGGAAGGGAGCTTGTGTTAAGCTTCCCATCACTCAAGAGCGCGAGGTGTACGAGATCAAGCCAGTTCAGGTCGCCTATCTTTAAAACTTAGCTGCATCACCGGATCAGGAATCACTGATTGCTGCCCCTTCTGACAAATGAAGCAAGAGTCATGAGCAGCAGGGGAGGTTTTTTATTTAAAAGGGTGCCTTAAATTATGTTAAACTCCCAAACCTGGCCAGCAGGCAGAATAATTTCCAGAGTTCTGGTTAACAAGGAATGTTTTCTGGGATTTTAGCAGATGCTCTCCTGTGCCCCCTGCCCAGCCCTCCCTCGCCCCGTGCCACAGATACTCCAGACAGCTTCCTTGGGATTTGGCACCTGATGAAGCTCTCCTGACTCGGTGGCATTTGGAAGGACTGGATTTGGGCATTTCAGCAACGGCTTTGAGATAGCTTAGTGCCTCAAGGAAGGTGCAAAGATGATCAGACTCTATGGATGCTCTTGCCTTCGAAAGGCAGTACAAATCCGCCCAAGCTAATGGCATTACTGTGCTTCTCAGCAGTGGTCAAACTTCAAGAGTCCACCCTCGGCGGTGGTGAGAGCTCCTGCCCCAGACGTGGCACCTGGGAGGTCTCCCAGTGGCCTGGACAGTAAATAACTTAGTGCATGGGAAGGGCCTCTCTTCACTTATTTGCTTGTATCCCCACACACCTCCTTTCCTCTGGCTTTCTCCAAGGAAAAGGAGGTGGAGGGCAAACCACTTGTGGGATGGCTTCCTTACCAGCAGCAGGACCTGCTAGGAGGAAGGCGATGGTGACACCAGCATGGGCTCTCCTGGGGTAAATGCCTGAGCCATCAGAAGCCAGTTCCTCTGCTCCTGCCGCTCACCCTGTCTGTAGCGGGACCGCAGTCAGATTCACACCCACTTTGGTCTAAAAACAATATAAAAAGCTGGCCCTTCCTCCCCTCCCAGGGTAAAGCCAAACCAAAACAAGAATATGCCTACTTGCAGCTCGGATTTTGCTGGGGATGCAGCGAGGGGAGCAATGGCAAAGCTGATTGTCTCCACGTAACCAAAATGAACGGGGACAAGACCAGTTCCATTTAAAGTGCTTTATGGCATCAAACTGACACCACGTTACATGTTGAGATGATCACTTGACTTAAAAGAAGCTAAGGGCAACCCCACACAACTCCATCGAGTCTCACACCATTTGCTACAGCTGCTCTCTGTCGCTGGGGTGCTGTGGCACCCCCCGCTAATACTGACCACTTCTGTGCTTCACCTGAGCCTGCGCTCCCCCATCCCCGTCATCGAAACCCCTTCTGCTGGGCAGCGATAAAGACAAGGCTAAGAAAAGCCCAAGAAAAGAAAGCCTGATTCTTCCCCCTCCATGAAACACTAGCAAACCCCCCCCCCGAGAGCCCTTGCAGGCGGCTGCTTCTCCCTCCAACAACATGGGCTTCACACACGCGTTTTTGAACCTGCTCTGTGTCCTAGGAACCAAACCACGGGGTGGTTTGGGTGCTCCAGATGGGATCAAGGGACTGGTTCTGGGAACCAGACGAAGCATCAGGCTGGGCTGAAGAAATAACACGCTTTCAACAACTCCAGGATGGATGCCAGGTGTGGAACCAGAGCAAATGCAATTTTAAGGCCAGGAAGAGGAAAGGCTTTGGTGATGTAAAGCTGGGACCATACTCTCTCAGACAACCCTAGGCAACCTGCAGGGATCAGAGTGGGAAATCCCAACTCCGGGAACCTATGCCAAGCCTTTCCAAAGAAAACCTGAGGGGGGGCGGGGGGAAAGATATAAAAACAAGCCATTGCCTTCCTAAAGGTGAAAGAAGGAGGAAGCAGTGTGGGAGTAAAGGCTTCATTCCAAAAAAAGTGAATCATGCAGTAACGTACATCCTCCAGGGACAAAGGTCTGTCCACCAGGATTTAAGACACAAACAGCTTTGATACACAGTATTTCTAGTCAGTGTATTTCTGATTAACCCCCATTCTTTGACAAGCAACTGTAGGGACCTTAGGAGATCACGCAGCAAATACAATTTTCACTTAGGGCACTGAAAGCTCTTTCTGATTTGCACAGGTCAGAAGAGATGGTCAGGCCAGGCAGAGACTCAGCCCGGCCGCCCTGGGTCATGCGCCTCCCTTTTGATGCCCTTCTTGAAGACATGGGACATGCCTGTGCCACAAATTCAAGATGTGTTGGGACTGGGAAAAAGACAGAGGGATGAAAACCAAAAGCTCATACTGGCAAAGGCTATTCCAAACCGAGAGGAACTTTCAGAAACACCGGGGACCTGATCTCTGTTTACACAACAGTAAATGAGCCATGCACCGCTTTGGTTTCCAAAAATGTCAGCTTGGCACATTCATTTTTGCAGACACATAAATAGCAGGGTAGAAGTTATTTTCTCAAATTGGTGGTTTCCTTATGAAAAAGGTAACACACAACACCAGCACATGCCTCCTTCAGCTCCTTTCAGGCTCAGGAGAGCTGCCTGTACCTCCCCAGAGAAGCAACCGGACCCTCACATCACTGCAAGATGCTCCACGTTTTGCTTCTTCCTCTGCCTCCAAGAGGTACGAGAAAACCTAAACAAAATATTTAAACATGGAAACTGATAGGAAGAGCCTTGTCTGAAGTCACTGCTGCTTTTTCCAGACTTTTTTTGGCCCCAAAATGCTCTGCCTTAAAGAAAGCTCTCAGTTGAAATTGTGTAACTCTGGGCATGGCATGGGCTGCTACGCAGCACTGCCCAAACCCTGGTTGTGTAGGAACCAGGGAGATAAGAACATTTGGTTTACCAAAATCTTGGTAAGAAAAATTAAAAAAAAAAAAAAAAAAAAAAAAGGAAAGAAAAAACCAAACCACCCCTCAAAACCCCCAAACAAAAGCAAAATAAAAAGTAAAAAGAAATAAAAAAATAAACCCAAGTAAACTTCTTTAAAAAAAAAATTCTTTCAAATAAACAGAAAGATAAATATTCTTTGCAAGCCCTGCTTGCAATTAAGAACAAGCACCAAATAATATTTTAAAAAGCAAAATAAAAATAAATCTCAACCCTTTTTCCTTTCTTCCATTTTTTTCTTTTTGAGTCTTAATAGTTTAGAGAGCTGCAAAAGCAAGCAGGTGGCTTAGGATTCCTGCACTGACCAAGACAGACCAGTCTAAGCATCCACCATCACCATCAATGCTGCTGATCCTCATCAGCACCAAACTCTGAAAATAGCTGTGGGCTACCAGCTTGTGAGAAGCCAGAGAGCAAATTGAAATCACACAATAGTGCAAGAAGAGAAATATATATATATATATTTTTTTTTTAGTAAGAAAAACTGGTAGGAAAGGAAATGCACTTGACAGCTTCAAACTCTGAGCAAACCCTGGAGCTATTTTGAAGCTGATAGTGTCTCACAGCCATGTACAAATCCACTTGGGCAATTCCCCTGAGAGGGTCTGGAAGAAGAATAATTTTGGAAAAAGGTTTAGCTCACGGCATTTCTTTTCCCCAGCTGAAGACATCCCTGTATTCAAGGGCCGTACAAACACCTCGCAGTCGGCATAGCAAGAGCCAACCTCAGACCGTCCCCTTCTGCTGATAGCAACATGGGGACACACGGACACTTTCACCCTAGAGCCCACGGCGATGGAAACGGACCTGCCACACTGGACCTTCGGACCTGAGTCACAGTGGTTTTGTCCGTGAGAACGTCTTTGTGTTTTGTCCATGAGAATCTCCCCAGAAATGGTCAGTAAGCGCACGGCATCGTATAGGCATCGGAACTAGGAGCTGCCTCTTTGGAGTTCGCTCTGCTCACAGCACTCAGTCCCCTGACCTGTGACATCTCGCTGGTGCTTTGAAATTGCTGCTGTCTCATCCCGCCTTAGAAACGAGCACGGGAAGCTGACAAAACCCAGAGAAACAGAAGCCCAATGTTAACACAAAAAGTAGGGGAAGAAAGAGAACAAAGGTCCCTAAAAGCTGGTTTCCAGCCATCTCTCCAGTAAGTCATCAGGTTTGGAACAAAGGGATGTCAAATGCAACTGGAGAACTAAATTCTGGCCAAAAAAAAAAAAAAAAAAAAAAAAAAAAATGGATGGGATGGGAAGGAGCGAGCTGGAGCTCAAAAAGATTGCGTAAAAAAAACGTTGCTTAGAGTTGCTCCCACTTGAACTGGCTCCCTGGGGTTGCCTTACAAGCCTACCCGATTTCTCTTTTCTGCATCATTTTAAATATACCCAAAGATACTCTGCTTGATTCTGGAAACAGTTTGACATTTAAATCCTCTGCCCCATGGAAATCTTTTGGAATTACTTTAAATTTTATTTTTTTCCCTCTGAATTTTCATTTTGAATGCTGTTACTGCTTCCTGGTGTAAGGTATCTTTCTGAAACCAAACAGCCTGTATACCATGAGCACGAAAGGGGCGTGCAAGTCAACGGCGTTACAGTCGGAGCAGTAAGGGCAAGATATTTAATACCTACACGCTCCCTGAAAGTCATCAGGTATCACCTATCCCCGTGGGCCGAGCTAAGCTTGGCTGTACAGACTGTAAGCATATCCCAGCGGATACATAGATACATATATGTATATATACAGTATATCTATATATGCCAGTGTGTACGCACCATTTGTAGAGTCCTAATCTTTTGCTAAATGCTTGGTTTTGGTTACGTTCCCCAGAAAAAGGGGAATTTGAAGGCACAGACCCCTTAAGGCTATGTTCTCTCATCCTTTAGCAGTAAGAAGAGACAGAAAACATTTAACCCAATCCATTTAACCCAAGGTTTGCACAGAGAGACGGTACTTTTTGCCGTGCAGTCAGCCTCTGTGGTGAGAATTCACGCAAAACCACAGGAGAGAGGCCCTTTCCCACCACTTAACAGACTTCATGACATGTTTTATTTAAAACCTCCAGATGCTTGTCAGATGCAGGCACCAGCAGCGTGCTGTGGAGCGGGCAGGGAGACGTCCACTGTACCAATGCTGAGAGCGACCAATGGAACTGTCCGTGCTCAGCAGAAGATCTCCTCACCCTCTGGAGGTGCTTCTGATGAGTGAGAATCTGCAGCACAAAAAAACAGGTGGGAATCAGTATAGGAATACAGGAATACAGCAGGCAGAGCAGGACTCCAGGCACATGGAAACCCCGCTGTCTGTCCCACCTAGTGGGCACCTTAAAAGATGTCCAGTTCCCTGATGAGCTACCATGAAACGGTTGGATGTGATGATCTTAAAGGTCTTTTCCAACCTAGATGATTCTAGGTAATGACATCTCATAATTGCTGAGCTTTCCTCTGCACAAGTTGGAAAACACCCATGAGCTCAGATGGACAAGCCCGGTCATCTGAGGGCGTGAGATCAGATTTCATGTGGGCCAGAGGTTTGAGGCACAGAACTGAGTCCTAGGGGGATGCAAAACTACCAGAGGAAAAAAACAGCATAGCTTTTTTTTTTTTTCAGATCAAGAGACAAGATAGACCGGCTCGAGGGGAAGGGAGAGGCCACCAGAAGGGTTGCGGGTATCACTTCCAGACAACAACAGAGTTAAAGCAGACAGCAATGCTGCAGGGGCTGCAACAGCCAGCAGCATCCCCGCAGCAGCTCCTGAAAGCACATGCACTGAAGCAGGACATTTTCTTTCTCAAAGCAGAGCAAGCTGAAAAATGCTGGGAGAATCCAGCCTGTGGGGGCTGCTCAGGATGGGACAGGGAAGGGAAGGAGCAGGGAGCAGAGCATGTCCCTCTGATAACCCCGGGGGCTGCAGAACAGGCAGAAAAGCCCACACAGAAGATCATTTCAAGCTGGGAACTGCACTCGTCACAGCTGATCTTCTCCGTCCCTCAAGTGTTACCATCCACTTTCAAGGCTAGATTTCGTGGCTTCCAAAAGTTTGCTGGCTGGAGAGAAAAGCCAGCTCACTGACCCTGAAAAAACACCAATGACTCCCCTGACACTCACCAGACTGTTGGGAGCGATGTCCCCTGCCCTTTTTCTTCTTTTCCTTCTTCTCCTTTGGTTTGGCTAAACTGAAGAGGCGAGCAGGCATCTGGGGCTGTTCCTCAGCCACCTTGTTAGTCTGGTTTGTTGTGCTAAGCAAATGGAAAGTGCTTTTTTCTTTGTGTGTCCTTGAAAGGCTGTTCCTTTTGGGGGAGACAGACAGTTCTGCATCAAAATGCCCTTGTTTAGGAACAGAAGAGCTCTTCTGCTTGGACGAGTCATCGATGCTGGACTGGGAGGCGACCCTTGCAAGCTTCTCGTGTAGATTTGGAACCTATAAAGGGAAAAAAAAAGTGTTTCAGTGGGGCATGAAAGAAGCTAGCAGAGAACCTGGATAGAAAAGATGTTTCCCAGACCACTGACAGAGACAGAGCTTGCTTTTGTCAACTCCCAGCCCATTCACCAGCTAAAAAGTGGTCCCCATCCAGGCACAGCAATGAGAGAAGCAGCCCTCTCCGTTTAAGATGAAGAAAAAAAGACATATAGAGAGTAACACTCCAGCATCTTTTGCTCCTACATGTACTATGCTATGTATCAACAAGCCAAGGGCAAATATTCTGTAAGATCTCAATACCAAGACTCACCCTGCATCGTTTGCGCACACAGACGGTGGCAGAAGGCCAAGGAGAAGCGTGCTTCTCCGGCAGGGGAACGCCAGCACAAAGCACCGGAGCGGCATGTGTCAAAGGAAGCCTTCCCAAGCAAAAGATGAAAGCAAAAACATTTTTCCTGATTTTTTTTTTTTTTTTTTTTATTATTCCCCCTAACGGCTGTCTCAGGATGTAATTGAGCCCGTACATTCAAAGGAAAGATCAAAACAACAGCTCCACAAAGCCTCACCAAACCCTCTATTAATAGCTCCGAAATGTCAGTAAGATACCTGCCTCGAAAAGGTGCTTCCTTCTCCCGATCCCCCAGGCCTCGCTGTTATTTTACCTCTCAGCCTCTCCCATAGCATCCATGCCCCTCCTGTGTCTACGTGTGCTCGATGCTGGAACAGCTTCGCTGTGCGCTCAGAAAACTTCTGGCCTGATCAGGAACCAGGGTGGGAGGGAGCAAGCCCTCCTCTGATGATTTGCTTTTCAGAGCTCACTGCTGAGCTCTGCAATTAGTCCATTCAGGCACCCAAAATCATTTCCATTCCACAATCCAATGTTTATAAACTAATTTTGCTAGAGCTCTAAGCAAATTACATTCAGAATTAGCGAGTTACAAACAAACAAACAATCAACAACAGGCTTAAGGTTCAAATTCAGCCCATGTTTTGCCAGCGGATGCTTGCTCTCCTCTGCCAGACTGCTGCACAGTTATAAAAAAATAAACCCCATCTTGCTGAAAAATGCACAGAGCAGGACCTGCGTGTGGGCTTTTCTTTCTGGTTGTGGACAGCCAGACACCAGAAGCCTCTTGCAGCAGAGCTGGGGACCTTTGCTCACTGAGCACCAGACCGCAGGTGCCCAGTCTCTTTAGGACAGGGACAGTGCCCATCTCTATGCCAGATATCAAGAATGCTTTTGGAGGTGGATGTAAGCATACAAACTGCCTTCCCCTGCAGTTATCAGTCTCACAAGTGGCTTTCTCATGACAGCTGGAGGGTGCAGGTAACCCACAACACACAGGCTGTTTCTGGGAAGGATGTCTCATCTGCCTGACCGCTCCCCAGCCCTCAGCTCCCACGGGGTGAAGGCCAGCATCAAAGGCAGTATCAACCTCTGGGGATTGCCTACAGCACCTTCTCTGCAAGCCAGCCACCTCTGCTCCGCCGTCCACCAACACACCGCACAGAACAGCAGGCAGACCTCGGGCTGCTGTAACCACTTGCTGCCCAAGACTGGCCAGGCAATCTGAACACACCATGGCGCACCAACACTGCCAATGCCTCGGCAGCTCTGCAGGTGCAAGAAACGCAGCCCTGCACATCACGTGCAAGGAAAGAGCCAGTTTTAAACACCAGGCCCTGCATGTCTAGGGCTGGGCGGGCGTCAGGCTATCACTGCTGGCATGCAGTTGGCCCAGGAGACAGCCGGGTGCTCCCTGCAGGGCACGGCTTCCCCAGCAGCCTGGTCATTGGCATCATTTACCTGGTTGTGGTCAGGCTCCTGCCGCTTTTGAGCTAATCGCTCCACGTCTTGCTTGAACTGCGCCTTCTCCCTCTCCAGCTGCTTCTGCGCCGTGCGAAGCCTCTCCAGGTCGAGCTGGTAGGAGACTTTCTTCACCTGCAGCTCTTCTCGCTCCCGCTCGAGATCCTGCCACCCTCTCTGGACCTGCTCCTCTCGCTGGGCCAGGTGGGCCTCCTGCTCTGCCAGCTCCTTCTCCCGGACTTCCCACTCCTTCTCTCTCTTCCGCCTCTCCTCCTGGTGCTGTGTCTGCTGCTTCTTCAGGTTGGCCAACTCCTGGCGCTGCTTCTCCAGGTTGCGCTGCTTCTCCTGCTCCAGCAGCGAGGTTGGCCGGAAGAAGCTTCGGCTCAGAGCCCTCTCGCTCAGAGCCAGCTTCTGGTCCTCGATGTAGGTATCCTGCTGCAGCACGACGCCCTAGGAGAGAGGGGACGCAAATCACTGCAGTGCCTTCTCCACGGAGAGAGGTTCCATCCCTGAAAACCTCGGGGTGCTGTATCAAACCCCGTCTTCTCCCACCAAATTCACAGCTCAGCACTGGTGCCTTACAGCTGGGCTACCAGAGGATCTGCCCCAGCAGCTTCCCAAATTCAGGCGAGCACCGGTTCACTTAGGCAGCAGCTCGGTCCTAGGACCTGCCGGCACGCTGCCTGCAAGCCGGCCGTGGGGTATTCGGCCACGCAGGGATGTGACAGGCAAAGGGGAAGGGGAAACGGGGGGCGAAACGCGAGTGGCTGTTACTGGCTGGCGGGATGCGCAGTTCGGGTAAGCGGCATGCAAAAGCGGGATGAATGGCCAAGCCTACCTGCAAAGCACTGAGCAGCTTATGGAGGCTGGTAATGGTTTGGAGGACCTGCTGCGAGAAAACAAAAGCGTTGCTATTAGATCTCACCGGGTGCCAGGGTAGGCGTAAAGCTCCCTCCTTTTCCACTCTGCCCCACCAGTGGGTCTGACAAGCTGTATGGCCATCCCCCTACACCTTTGTTTTTCTCAGTCTTCACTTGCAATGACTGCATCACCCCCCAGTACACAAATACATCCCTTGGACATCTCTCAGAGGTGCCTGGCATGACCTTCCTCACTTTCCTAACAACCATCAGTGCAGCAGGGGAGGAAATGTTTGCAGAAGCACCGAATGGCCTAGACCTCATGAGAACTCCCAAGGCTGTCTCTGCAAACCATTTCCCACAGCATCAGCTTGGTCAAGAACAAGCAGAGTAATTGGGATGGAGCCTGACAGGGAAATTTCAGGGAAAGAACTTCATGGGGCTAAAAAAGAAGAAATCTTAAAATGAATGTGGACTATTTGTACTCTTCCACCCCTGGCTGACCCACACAAGTCCCAGTGTTATTAGACAGAAAACCTGCAACACAGCAGGCACACAAGTACAGCAGGTGTGTTCGTGGAGGCTCTCTGAAAATACAGGTAAATGCGAACACATCGTGCATCAATACAGAGCAAGCTACTTTGGGGCAATATATTTTTAGCCTAGCTAAAAATTTCTCTGAATCTCTCATATCCTGCAATTACTTTTAAGAAGAAAAACCACCGCGGTACTCGCAATAGTGTTGTGATAGCCATTATTAGGAGAACTGCTTCTCCTTCTGCCATTAATGCTAATTGGGAGTTATGAATGTGTATCAAAAGGGAGAATAGAAACCTAATTGCCCCAATTCACTGCACCTGCAACATAAAATTAAAATCCCTCTGTCTGCAGATGCACAATAAATACAGCCCTGCGCATCCTAGCGGTAATTAACCCTTGCTGCCTATAATCAGCACATATCATCCTGCTGGCAAGCAGATGACAATCAGTGAATTCCCTGTCTGAACATCCAAGGTTATATAAATAAATGACACAGTGGGTTCAGCTTAATGTATTTAAAAGTCTACATGCGCTCCAGCAAATGAAATGTATTTTATTCTACATTATCACCTATTGAGACAAATTTACTTGCCACTTAAATGAAGAAAACAGCTGAGCAACGGAATCAATTCTTACCTCGTTATTCCTTTTCAACATGAACATCAGATTAGCATTTCCACCCTATGAAAAGATCACAGATTTAATATGAGGACAAATGAGAAATCACAGCAAATGTGTTCTGAAGCTGAACTAATGACAGACACATTAACCCCCCCCGCCATCTTCCATTCTGGGAGAATTCATGCATGTTTTTTAGGCAAGTTAAAATCATATAAAATAAAATGTTAATTAGGTATCATTTTGTAGTTATATGATGGATCGATCCACAGCAAGAATAGGTGCAAGGTTATAGCTGACCTTATAATTTCAATAACGATGCATAATTAAACACATGCTTTAGGTGATCTGCAGACAGATGGCAGATAACCTGTGCCACAGAGGAACGCTACTGATTTGCAAGGATTTTCAAGTCAGGATTTTAGCTACAGCAAAGTGGGCTCTGCTGCATACTTCCACTTTTATTTTATTTTTAACTTATTAGGATACATCTAGTTGTCTAGAATTGTGTTAGGATACATCTAATTGTCAAGAAATCCAGGCATTTTTCAAAACTTGAACTGTCACTCTCTTGAAATCTAAACTCAGTGGCAGCAGACACATAAACCAAGCGATACCTTCTTTAAAATGCTGTCTGACTCTGTCCTCCGAAGGTCCTGAGCATCATCGCCTTCATCTTTCGCTCCACCTAAAGGAAGAAGCCAGCATCGACACTGGTTATTCAACATTTTAAGCCATAGATGAACTTGCTAATGCCTGAGAAATTTAATACAGGAAACTCAGATGTTTCACAAAAGGGGACACAGTGCTCCTGACACTTTAACTAAATGCATTTGCTCCCTGCGTATACAGAACATGTCAGCATCATCAGAAAAAGTGGATCTCAATTCAGATTAGGATTGACTTTGGTTTCAGACAACGTGCTGATAAATCCGGCACGCTCCTATTAATTGGTGCTCTGTGTAGCCCCCACACTGCTGTCTACTGCCAAAGAATGCTCACTGAGAAGACATGAGGCAGAATAAGAGCAGATGGAGAACAATAACAGTATCGTATCAGGGTATATTATTGCAGGTATAGTTTCAATGCCTCTCTAGTTCAAGTGCAATTTACAGCTGGGTCAGATACTGCTGCGCAATACCCCATGTAATTTTATGCTAACAATTTATCTTTAACCTTAGGTATCAGAAACCTGTGTCTTCAAAGGGACACTGGACTTCTCTTTCTAACTTCCCCCTGGATGGCTCCTATCAGTGCTCCTGAGCAGGACTGAACTGACCTGCGGGGCCAAGAGGGCTGCAACCCCTCCGCCTGCGCTGCCACCCCTCCGCCTGCGCTGCCCTCCTGCCCGCGGCCGGCAAAGGAGTCTCACGGCTCTTCAGTCTGCTAGCTCTTGCCACAGCTCTTGTTCTTGCCAGCTGAGATGTAGCCCACGGGGAAAACCCCACACCTGCAGTGGTAACCTCCCTACTGCCATTCTTTTAAGGATAAACTACAAGAACTTTATAATATAATATAATATAATAACAATAACTTATAAGAACTTTACATACACCTGTATCCGCAGCAATGTGAAGGACATCGTACCTAGGGCAAAGGCCCTCTCCTCCCACCATCCCCCAGGCAGGCTTTGCAATTAAAGGCTGACCCTCAAGTCCTCCTAACAGACCTGCTCTCCTGCGCCATGTCCTGGGACCTTCCACCTCTCTGTAGGAGGAAACACCTCCCTTCTGCTTTGCTGGAGGGGAGAACGAAGGGGAGTCAGGTTATAAGCCTTGCCCAAGGTTGCACAGGTTGCAAACAGAGAACTGGAAATGGAAGCCAGGTTTCATGCCTCCTGGCCTCCAGTTGAACAAACAGGGTCTGCATTCTTTTCCCAAATTCTCCCAAGACCCTACAACTACTGAATTACAATCTAATTCCAGCAAGGACATTTCCACAGAAAACCTAGAGCTGGACAATGAACAGCCTGAAGTTGTCCCATTCATGACTGCAACAGAGAGAGACACAACCCTAAACAAACCCCTCCAGTGTGAATCTATTTGTCATTATGATGACAAGGCCTGCGGAGGGCTTCGCAGCTTTCCAACAGAGCTGGGAAAACCTCTACATACTTCTCATGTCTGAGTGCCTGGAGCTAACACTGCTCCTTTAATGCAGAAGGTCAGACAAGGTCCAACGATCCCAATGCTGAGACAGACACTAGCGCAGCAAAACCGGCTGTATTGGGAGTATGAGTGAGACCACAGAGAAAGGAATTTGAGGACAGGGAAGTTTCTGATGACTAGGGCAAAGAAAGAGAGCATTGGAAAGCAGCCAACTATGCAGCTGAAATAAATATTCACACATTTCTTTGGGAGAGACTTAATTGCAGGAATAACACATGCAGTTGCATGTGGAACACAAATGCAGAGAGAGCAGAGCCAAGGGAGGAAGGTGCTTGATTCAGCAGTATCCTCATCCATTCGCAAATGCAACAGCACCAGGCTCCTGGTGGAAGACAACTGAAGAACGAAGAACAGAGCTGCAGATATTACAGTAACATGAAGAAACTAACCTATTAATAAGCCAAATGTTTTCATGTGGCATGTAAGCAAAGAAGGATGATTTAGAGAGAGCACAGAGAGAGAGGAGTGAGGAGTTGAGATGTCTAATCCTCATGTAGCCATGGGTTCTCAGCTACCATCATTTCACCTCTACATAGGCTTTTTTTCCTAATCTGTTATTTAATCAACTGTTATTGGAGAGGACTTGGGAAACCCAAATCACCAGGTGCTGGAGTCCTTCTGAAGCAAGAGGATATGATGACATGTATTATTAACAAATGCTGATGGGCACATGTGTAACTACTCACACTTGGAGGCGTTCATCTGATGACTGTCAAATCCTCCAAAAGTTTCTGCCCTTCTAGGGAGAGAGATGGGGCCAACCCCTCCTTCTTGTTCCATGGTAGTGCTGCTGACCTGCTGTCCGAGGGCAGTGCCCAGGCTCCTGTTCACCAGGTCTTGCAGCAGTTCAACTGATAAAAAGCAACGACATCTCTGTTAAAGACCACCTCAGGCTTCTGAGCTATTTTCATCCCTGCCTGAACTCAGGTCACAAGCTCACATGCTTCGCTTTACTAAGAGACTATGTTTCTATGACAATGATATGAACAGTATGCATTCCCCCTGCAAACACGCAGTCTGTCTGACCATTAACAGCAATTCCTGGAGCTCCGCACAGGCTTACACCTCCCTCTCTTCCTCCAGGCAACCCTGGTGTGCTCTGACAACAGCATTTAATAATTTTTAGCCTCTCCAAAAATCACACCGGAAAGTTGCCCGAGTTTCCATCTACCCTTGCTGTTATCAACAGACTTGCTTGTCCATTGCAAGCACCACAAGTGCCTGCTGGAACCCGAGCCCCGGTCTCACACCTTGCTGAGACTGAAGCACAGCAAAAGCCTGGATGGTCCAAATTTCAGCCGAGGATAAATCCTGCACTGCTGTTGACCCCAGTGCACATTCAATGCATGGCTGTTCTCTGGGCTGACTTCTGCCCTCTTGCAACAGCCAGCAATATCTGCTTCCTTTCCTGATCCTCATTACCTGTCCCTGAGACAATATCGTGAGTAGCAATATCTCCTTATCTATGCTGTTATTCTGACAAAGACTTCCCCTGCAAAACTGGTGCTTGAGGACTGATGGCTTCACCGAAGGTAGGCCCGCTGGTCAGGGTAATTAACGTGTCAGCCCAACTTGCTCACCTTCATTTATTGCCGTTTTCATAATGGCCTCTCCTTTTGGTGCCTCTTCTGTGTTGGCTCTGAAGAGCAGCCTGGAGCCTGGCATGTCCTCTTGCACAGAACTGTCTGCCATGTCCTGGAAGATCTTAGCCTTCTCCTCCAGCAAGAGGAGGATCTGCTTATCCTTCTGCTGAAGTTGTTCTGTGAAGGGTGAACAGAAAACAGAGATAAGACAGAAAAGCAAAGCATCGGCAAGGAAACAGATAGATTCCTGAGATATTGGCCCCATCTAGTGGAACCTGATGATACAACTGTGCCCTGCGCAATCCTGCACAGCAACAGCATCCAGCAGGCTCAGAAAAAAACATAACGCAAGCAATGTGAGGTGCAAACAAGGACTGCAATCATTCGCTGGATGCAGGAGTCTCGCTCCTTTGAAAAAAGTCATAGTTCAACCACAAAACCCAACACAACAATTCCCGGAAATTTTTCATAGCTCCCCAGCTCTGTCCCAGACAGGATTTTACCTTTCAGTCCTCTCACTTTCGCGTCCAACACTTTCTTTTCAAACTCAGACTCACAAGGGACTCCTTCGTCTTCATCTTTATCCCTGGACAAGAGACACGTCTCAGTTACTACCGGAACATGACCATGTGCATCACCTGCCTTGCAAGAATAGCTTGGTAGCTTACATAGTGTTCATTGTGTCTTGAATGATCTGTATCCAGCCGTTACGCTCTTCTTTGGAGCTGGCATGGACTTCCACCATTTCGGGATCTTTTACACCCATACTGATCAGGAACAAACCCTTCTCTTCATGAGCCACTTCTCGTACGATCAACTTCTTCAGAGAGATCACAGTGGATTTCTGGTCCTTCAGATGGAAAGAAAGTGGTGAGGAGGGTGAACAGTACTAGCTCCCAGAAGCAAACTAGCATTGAAAAAGTGTCAGTATCCATACTGCTACCTCTCTCAGGTTGTAAACATTTTCTGAACCTATTGGCTAATTAAAAAAGTCAATCATTTTAATGGGGTCAAAGAACAAGGAAGGGCTTTCTTTCCTCCATCAGTTCTGTAGGAAAAGCAATTTCACCTTGTTCCACTTCAACAAAGAATTAATTTAAATTTGACTTTGTGGTTTTGCAAACTCTACCACATTTTGCTCTAACTCCAGCAGAACTTTGATCTCGCCTCCTCCTGCCGACACTCTCTGTCATTAATACAGCTCCTTAAACTTAGCGCAGCTTCCTAGCGCCTGCTTCACACACATTAGCCTCACAATCTCTCCCTAGGACGGAGCAACATCTTGTTTCCAAATCCCATAAACCCCCTGCTGTTGTCAGAAGCTCATAGCTGTCTCCTGTGACGGAGAAGACTGGTGTGGAAGACAGCATTCACTGTGCGCTACGGTCTCCGTGTCATCAGCCTGCTCGGTTAAAACGTCCCTTTGCTGTTGTGCTATCTGCATATGAGTCAGCCCCTCCGTGCATTTTACAGGATGCTACAACCGGGGTGATTCGGTAGCGGTTGACTAGGAGGTTCTTGTGTGCAAATCAGCTCCCCCCGTGTAGGGCAGTGAGTCTGGGCAGATGGTTGGTGGAGCTGGAACAACAAATTAATCAGCTTTCAAAACGTTCACAGAGTGGAAAGGTCACAAGGTTTAGCCAGTCTAGACCATGCCTGCAAGGTACAGCCCCACCAGACTCAATTAGGTACTAGGTTTCCTTCAGCAAGTCAGCGTGCCTAGCCCTTTTATGAGGCCTGCCTTCAAAAGCTCCTGGTTTTGGTCTTGTGCATTACAAATATATTCCTCTGACATTTATTTTCAAGCTGTTCTGGTGAATTTACTGCAGTGGCATTTCACACACACACACACACACACCCCACCCAGTAGCTCACAACGTATTAGGACATTTCCTGCTGCTAAGATTAATTTTTACAATGTTTGCACTATCCCATTGCCTCCTCCTGCCCTAATCACTGCTTCAATTTGCACAAACTGAAAAGGAGCAAATGTATCAAGTGACGGGCAGGTTTGCAAGGCCGATTATCAGCCATGCCAAGGCGCTGCAGAAAGGGGAGGTGGGGCATGAAGACAGTTTTCCTATCAAAAAGACTGGAGTCTGCTCAGCAAACGAAAATGTTACAAGCCAGGAAATCAAGTTGTTTAGCGGGCAATGGCTGGCTTCGCTGCACAACACACATCAGGGGTCTCTCACAGTAAAAAGGGAGGAGGAGAAAAGGTTGAAGCCTTACCAGTGAGGCAAAGACATACTTCTGGTCCTTCTCCTGAAGGAATACGAGCATGTCAGAGAGGAGAACGGCTTGGACTTCTGCAAAAGAAGAACCATACCAGTGCAGTATAACCACGCAACCCACTCCAACCCGGATTTCTTTTAATACCCCCAGTGCCGGGGAGCGGTAAGGCTTTTTTTGCAAGTCTTGGAAGCAGGGTCAACTTCCCAGTTAGCAGGGGCAGCTCCTGGGGATGCCAGGTCAGGCTAGCTCTGAACCAGCTTTGCATTAAGCAGAACGCAATGTCACCTAGCAAACCTGCAGGATTTTCTCTCATCTGTCAGAGCAGGGGTGCTCCTCACCAACCACATCTTTCTAACAGTTAGGGCATGGGCATACCAGCGAAAGCTACAGACGCTTACTGAAGAGAAGCGCTGTTTTCTCAAACAATCAATATTTTAGCCCTTCTTACTGAAGAGAAGCGCTGTTTTCTCAAACAATATTTTAGCCCTCGAGCAAAATATCTACACAGGAAGTTTTGGGGTTTATGGTTCTCTTGATGAGTGGTTTGCAGAGTGTAAATTATCGTGCAGTAACAACGTTTTGCCAGCTGCAGTTTCTTTCCCAGGGAACACTGACTTCGGGAGCCACCACTGATTCTGCTCACAGACAAACACAACTCTTGCCAATGCCAAGAGGAGCTGACAGAGCCTGCGTGAGATGCAGGACCCGGCTTTCTTCCATGAGAGAAGGAAGCACAACACCAAACCAACAGAGGATTTTAAATCAGAATACAGCCTTGTCCCAGAGTACACGTACAGCCTTCCAAGTCTCCTAACGACACATCATAAAGCAGCACAGCAGCTACCAAGCATAATGCTCCACCCAGAGCCCTCTGTACAAAGAGTTTTTGTGTAACGTACTTGGGAAATCTTGTGACAGAGAGGAAGCAAACCAAAACGTTAAATCATCCCATGCGTAATTCCTTCCATTCTGTTTTGGGAAGACAGGGTCCGTTCCAGATACAAGAACCACCAAACTTTAAACAAAGCTGCAAAACGAACTCAAAGCTCTGGGAGGTTTGCAAAAGTCGGCATTTGACTCCATTCTTCTCTGTCATCTGTGCACTTTTCAGGAGGGGAAAATGATAAAACCCTCTAAGAGAAGTTCTTTCTATACTTGTCTGTGCTCCATTTCAAATCCCGCAAAATATCCTGAATGTATGAACTAGCTACGGCTCTGCAGCTTGCCTGCAGGACCTGCTTTTGCTGGGAGCTTGCACTGTAGATTGAGGTATGTTTATGCATTTCTGTGACTTAGAAATGCAGCCTGTACTTATCACAAGATTTCACAACAGCAACATAACTTGCTTCATCCACCTTCTAAAGCCAATAGTAATCTTGGGTGCCTAGAAACCATCTGTAAACTTCCCGTTTCGAAAACCTCAAAATAAATCATACCCGATACGGAATTTCGTGTTATCACTGCCTCCCTGTGCAGCATGGCACTGGGCTACCAGTCCCCGTTCATGCCCAAGTATGGTGGTTTAATCAGCTGATGCTGGAGTGACAAAAGGAAAGGCCAGCCCTCCCACCAAGCCTGAGACACAGCCCTCTCTGCTCTTACTGCTGCCATGGTCCCAGCTGAAGGCTTCCTTGGGAGATTCAGGGTTTAATTCAGTAGAGAACTTCAGTGCTCAGCAGAGCACAGCACCTTAGAAAAACTATTTCTACCTGATAACAAACAAAAAGCAATTCAAGAAAACACTGACCAAATGAGAGGCAGCTGCAGCGACACCGGAGCTGCTCCTGAACAGTTTACGTCAGCAGCTCAAGAGCTTCAAGAGCAGCAAACGCCTGGGACACCTCTCTGTGTGTCCTGGTGAACTGGAATGGTGATGCTGAGCCCGGGCAGCCCTCCGGCAGACCCCAGAGCAAAGGCAAGGCAGTGCTACTGGTGGCAGAGCCATCGGGAAGCTGAGGTTGGGTTTCGGATGCAGGGCGCAGGCCTCCTGGAACCGCTGCACATGTGCATCGTGGCGTGGAGATCTGACTCATGGCTCTGGGCCACCACAACCCCATCGCGCTCGCCTGGCCCACAGGATCCCCCGTCAACTCTGCTCCTGTGCTGAGGCACCGAGGGGTCACTGCAGGCCAAGCCTTCAGCAGGCATGCAGTCACCAGGAGGAAAAGCAGCCACCCATCACCCCAGAAACACCACCAGGAATCAGAAATGCTGCGATGGGAAGTGGGTGTACAGCACGGGGAAAGCTGCTGTCAAAATCTCTCAAAGCAGAAGAATAAATAAAGGCTGGAGACACCAGTCTGAGGACTCATCCTACATTCAGAGAGGGTGAGCTGTACCATCCCACAGATGGATATCCCACCAGGATAGACTTACCTTTTAACCGGCCAGCTGCATTTTTTAGTGAAACAGGCCCATCTCGGATGAGCTTCCGATGCCTCAGGTCCTCTCTTGCAAACATCTGGCCACTTTTCATCCTCATGATGGACTTGCTATCCGTTCGGTTGTAAATCTCACCAAGACGCATTTTCTTTTCATAATTGCTGACTTTGCTATTGACTGCAGCAATCACATCTTTAACGAGGTTTAATGACTGAGTCAAGTCTTCATGTTCCACTTCATTTTCTTTGAACAGAAAGAGAAACACCTCGATTTCACTTCATCCTTGTGGACTCTAACTTCCTAATTTTACTTCCTTCCTTCCTCTTCTCCCTCTCAAATTCACACATTATAACTTTTTAATACTTTCATGAGACAGGCTGCATTCCTCCCCCTTAAGGAGAGTTTCACAAAACCTTTCACATATATGGTTGAGGTTGGGGACTATACCAATAAACTTTGTATATGAGACAGTATAGATGAAATGCACAAATTAACCACATATTTTAGCCATTACCAAAATAAGCAAGCCGGGAGACTTTGGAGTCTAAGCATGTTGCTCCATAATTAGCTACAGGCAGACTTGTAACAACTAAATCAAGGCACCCGAGTAACTAATCCTAAATGGAGATATGAAACTGAGTTATCTCATTACAGCCGTGTGAGACAATAATGACTGGATTAGTCGGTCTATTCTAAGAAAATCTGCTTCAGCTGAAAAGGAGCCAAGAAATTTACACTGGAGGAACAAGCCCACGCTTAGAATAGAGGAACCGGTCCCTACCTTTGGTGTACTGCAGTATCCTTTGTAAAAGGACAGGGTACTTTGTGATTCTCTGTGTTACCAACAAGATACATTCAGAAATCCCAAGACGCCTCACCAGGGAGCTGCTCATTTTTTTCTAAGGAACAAAGATGAAAACTTCAGTTCTGTAGCAAAACGCTCACTAGAGTGCAGAAAGGACATGCTTTTTCCATCAGCTATGCCTGTTCTACCAGGCCCTACCTTGACAAATGCCTGAAACCGCTTGTCCTTCGAGTACAGATCTTTGAAGTTATTTACTGCCTCATTGTGATGCCCACAGAATTTTCCGTATGTTTTCTTCATTCGCTCAGCACTCTCACCGGAAAACTGCAAGACATAAGACACAGAGGTCCAGTTTGCACTGAGCTACTGGTGTGATATCCCAGCAGTGCCTGCCGGTCTCTCAAAAGAACTTGATGAAACCAAATTAGTCCAAAGCATCCTAAACCAGGAAATCAGATGTCTAGAAAGTAAGGAAGCTGAGTTTGAGACTTCACTATGTTCACACAACACAAAATTTGGGATTCTGCCTCACAGGGCTTAAAAGCCAACAATAAAAAAAATCAAGGTAGACAAAAATAAAAAGGGAGAATGCGCAGATAAAAGTAAAATGACCCACCCAAAGTTAAATAGCAGGTCAGTAACTCAGCCAAGAAACACATTGGTCATATCTTGCTGTGGGCTACTGCCTACCTTCTGGGCTATGGTCAAACTGTTCTGTGCCTGTCAGGGAATGCTTCTCTTTCCCACAAAATAAACCAAATTCATTTTCATCATTAGACCTTCCTCTGAAAGAGCAAAAAGTGCTTCAAAAAGCAGAGGCAGAGATTATTACGTGTGTGAAGAGTAAGGGTGCCATCAGCTGTGATTATCTAACAGGCATAAACAGGAAGGAAGGGAGAGCGCCTGGTTTCCAGCTGTGCTCTCAGAAGTGCAAGCATTTTCCAGGGCTTACTTGATTCACTAGGATGTCACCTATCCTCTTGATAACAAAGTTCTTTTCACTTTTGTCTGCCAACGACTCCTTCTTCCTTTCCAGAATCCGCTGGAAGAAATGACTGTGGATGTGCAGCAAGTTTTCCAGGCAGGGAAAGATCTTGTCCACAACTTGTTGATCGTACTGCAGTTCCTTTAACATCCCTGCGCTGTATACATCGTTCATGATCTTCAGGGTGCGGACATGATGCATTTCCGTCTGCATTAGCTCTGTATAGGATGAGGACAAGGTCAAAACCAAGGTCACTGTAGAGTACAAGGGTGTACAGTAGAAGGAAAAGCTGCCATTAGAAAACTCTTCCATAATTGGGTTTCTCTAAGTGGTTTCAGAAAATTTCACATCAGGTATTGACACATCAATTGATAATTTCACATGTGGGAGAAATACGGGAGCAGAGGAGTCCCACCCTAAAGTGATTTGGACACTGCTGCTGAGGTCTGAAGCTTCAGCACTGTTACCTGCTCCTTCCTAACACGTCACTGCCAGATCCAACATAGCACGCTTCTGCCATACAGGATGGCTCTTGCATCTGGCAGGAGACGACTTCCTAGCTTAGCTGCTCTGCTGTAACAGAGTTTAAATGTCATCAGGCAGGCAAATGAGGAGGGGCAATTTCTGTTTGTTTTGATGGCTTCTGGATAAGTGAAAGGCAGAAAGCAAGCTTTCACATAATACGTTATGTGTCTAAGAACTTCAAGAATGAACTTTGGCTTCTGAGGAAACCAAGTCAATTCACTGACCTAAAGCTTGCCAAATCTATGCATGAGAGCATATCAAGAAGGTATCTACGAGTGAAATATTAAGATACAGGTATCTCTCACCATAAATGACATCTTGCCGTTTGACAACATCTTTGTTTTGCTGCTGTAGGAACTTGCTGTCCACTACTTGGCTCCAGGACTCTGCCTCCAGCTGCTTGGAATCTAATTCCAGGTCTCCCATCAGCTGTCCTTCGTTCATGTCCGCACCTTCGCAAAGCAACGTTAAGTGCCATCAGGATGTGGGTAACTTGTCTCGTTTGAGATTCCTGTCTATTCATTTAGGTTTAGGCTTTCTCTGTCATACCACAAACATCACACACATTCTCCTTTACTGACACAAAAATGACCATATGGAATTATACCACATTAGGACCAGGTTATGAAAAGCACTTTTAAAGGTTCTTTGCTAGTTGCACAAAACTAGTTCACGATTTTCACATAGACCAAACTCTAGCTCAGATAAAAGACAATGGATTCGTTATCTGCACTGCAACAATATCACAGATAAATAAAAAAATCACAACACCCAGTTTGTCTTCCTTAGTCACTGACATCACTGAATTGGTGGAACTTAGACCTATGTGAAGTCTGTGTTTTCAAGATTAGAAAGCTAGAACTGATGCAAGTAGCGGTGAACACTACGTCCATTACATACACACATACGTATCTCTAAGAAAGATTGCTCGTTTATGCAGGAAATGGGAAATTTTCTCTTGTCACCACGACCACCCCCTTGCTTAGTCCTTAATAAATTAAGGCCATTCGGCTCTTTTCAGGTAAATATTGGCTAAGATGTAAAAATACTGATTACGTCTTAAAAAAAGCACCATATATAGAAAATATTTAAACTTAAGTAATGGATTTAACTGACTTCACTTTCCAACGCACAAAACTAAACAACACGTTTCTTCCTTTCCCACTCTGGGGAAAAAAAAAAGAAGCACAAGACATCAGCATGAAAAAGGTGACAGAGTGCAAAATTTGTGGCTGTATAAATGGGCCAGAGGTGCAGAACAAAAGAGGAAATGTTTGTCCCTGAGCTAAATTCCAAGTAATTCAACTGTAACTCAAACCTTTTAAATATTTTCCCACAATTCAACAAGCTAAAGAAATTACTATGTGGGGCTTTGTTTTAGATTATCATGCTAATATTCGAAGATTAAAGTAAACGCACTTTAATTGTCCATTAGAAAAAAAAAAAAAAACAAACCCTTGCTGAAATGCCAAAATGGAATTTCTATTTCTGGAAAGTAACACTGAGGCCTTCCTGTTGCTATAAATGCCATGGGGATCTCTTACCCTCGTCAACCAGTGACTCCATGGATTCATTCACCCGGCTGATTTTATGTAAGGAGTCTGTTGACTGCGACAGGAATTTCCAAGTGTGTATTAAGCTGTCATCGTTCCCAACTCTGCAGAAGGACAGAACACAGAATAGCATTTATGACATCAAAACCCAGTCAAACGTATTTTCAAATACACAGAAGAAATGCTATTTTAAATACGAATTGAAAACCAAAGCAAGCATTGCAGGGTTATGTACAGAACCATTATTTTTATTAATTGTTTTCTAAGGACTGCGCATTGGGTCTCGACAAGCTGTAAGAGCTACAGTTCTGATTGATGGTGCTTCTATAAAGAATCACACCTGGTGTTATGGTTTGGATAACTCATTTTAATTCCTTTCCATTTTACTGTCATTTCCCATCATCGTTGGGGCAGGCAGTGCAAAAACACAACACAAAAGGCTATCCCAGTCTTTATCACTAGCTCTGAGAAGGATCAGAAGAATAGGCTGAAATAAGTTTCACCATGAATATCCAGGGCATGCAAAGTATCCAGAACATCCCAGTCCACGCTATTGCTCTGTGTGTAGAATTGCTCAATACGCAAGTAGTGTAGGAATCAGAAATTAGATTCCTTTTAATTTTTTTTTAATTCATTATGTATAACACAGTTCTAAAATACTGTTAAGACTGCGGCTTTGTGCTTCCACCATTTCATATGGACAAAAAAGTTAATACCCTATCTCAGCTGCAAATGTGTGCTCACACAGTACCCAGGCCAAGGCAAGGAATTTCCTCCCAGAGCATCTCTATGAAGTGGCCTTGAATATAACCAGGCCAACTCAGATGCCTCTAAACTCATGCCATGACTAAACTAACCCAGACAATCTGATTGTGCAGAAGGCAGCTGATGGTATCATATATAATATGGGCATTTCTGGTTTTGTACTCCTCTTTTGTACCTTTAACACAAGTCATAGTACACAAATTTATTTTTAATGAGGTCTGAATTTCTCTGTGCTTGCAGCGTCAGATCATATGCATGCACTCGCGCGCGGGGAGAAACCTTACCCTGCGATGTTCTGTATCGACACACTTTTTGAAAGTGCTGTAGGCTGTTGTGATCTCCTGTTATTGAATATTGAGGTTACGGTGTTTTCATCAGGAGCAAGTATTGCAGAGCGAGGGCGCTCCTTTGGTTGTGAGCCTGGAAAGGAAGTGTCAGAGAAAAGTCAGCTCATGCAACCGCGTTCTTAACTGTGATGATGACGACTTAAAAGAAACCAGGCTCTAAAATTCACTTTTCTTGCTACAGCCATTACCGGCTGTTAGAAAGAGCTGTAAAAAGCAAAGAATGCCAACACCTATGCAGAACCGACTGCATTGCACTACGCTTAAAAGATCTGGGTGAGATCTGCAAGTCCAGAAACATAAACTTGGGGAACTTAATTTAATTTGGTAAATAATCACATATAGCAATCTACTGTGTTGCTTTTTCATTTCCCTGGGCCTATAATTATACACATCTTCCTGCTTCTGGTCACACTTTTTGAGATAGGTTTCTCTATCAGTATGTACCACAGAGAAATGCTAATCCTCATCTCCTTATACTATCGCATACCTTTAGCTGATCTTTTCATATTAATTCTAGATTTTCCCTTCTTCAGATGCATTTCTGCTTTCTGGAGCGATACCTCTGGATTTCATGATAAATACCACAGTGGGTACATCTGTATCACACAGCATGGTTCCATATAGCGATCTCTGAGCTATCACTAAACAAGCTTATCAAACCATGGCACTACAAAACCCACGTGGGCTGTTTCACTCCTGTTGTTTGCCCTCAGTCACACTGGGTAGCTCTGCAGTGCAGCGTATATCTCAGTGCAGCCAGGAAAAGTTTGTCAGGATCGCTCCTATTCAAAATTAAACTTTCTGGTTTTACTATCTCAAAGCATAAGACTATTTAATTAAAAAAAAAATGTATTTTGAACAAGCATCCTCTCTACTTGTAATTTTAACAATTTCTGTTAATATAATACTCATAGTTGGATTCTTCCCCATGTCAGACACTCATGGACATAAGCTGTGTCTTCCAGATTTTGTGGACTTATCAGTTCTAGGCCTTCAGCAAGCTACAGCAGTCAAGTAGTTACTCTAAATCTGAGATGACTTTACATTTACTTAAAGCTACATGGACCCTGCAGAAGTGGATGAACTCTGGGCAACTTCAATACAACTTCTAGAATCCCAAACATTGCTTATCATGCACAGAAGCAGTTCTCATCCCTGCTTTGATAAATGCTTATCTTTCATAACATTTAATATTAGTTGTCAGAACAGTAAAGAACAGCAGATATAGACCATCGCCAAAGCAGAGGGAAAGGAAGTTTCCTTACTTTTGTTTCTCATGGTTACTGTGGGTAACGAAGAGGTATCATGTGCCTGCAGCATCCCTCTCTGCGGCTGAAATAAAAATGAAATTCACTGTAATTTCTTCCTCCCTTCTCCCATCAGGCTGTGCCACATAACTAAAATAAAAAAGTTATGTTTTTCCAGAATCCTCTCAGACCAGATCAGTTCTTGGCTGTATGTGTATCTTTTATATATATATATATATATACACACACACACACACGTATATGCATGTGCACATATCCTCCCCCTCCCCAGTTGCCATCAATGAAATGGGCAAAATAACAGATGGGAGAAATGTGCAGCAAATAGGAAAATGAGGAGAGAAAGTGCTCACAGTGCTGAAGAGAACTGAAAACCGTAACTGCATAAACACGAACTAGCTTGGAGAACCACACTGCAGTAGAGGTTCCTCACATTTGGGGCAAGAACAAATTCTGTGTTCCTCATATAAACAACATACATATTTCAGTTTTGATTATGCATTATATACAAATGATCATAGACTCATAGAATCGTTTAGGTTGGAAAAGACCTTTAAGATCATCAAGTCCAACTATTAACCTAACCCTGCCATCCCACCACTAAACCCTGGCCCTAAGCCCCTCGTCTGCCCAACTTTTAAATACCTCCAGGGATGCGGACTCGACCACTTCCCTGGGCAGCCTGTTCCAATGCTTGACAACCCCTTCTGTGAAGAAATTTTTCCTAATGTCTAACCTAAGCCTGCCCTGGCGCAACTTGAGACCATTTCCCCTTGGCCTATCATCCGTTACCAGGGAGAAGAGGCCATGATGCTGCATTACAGGATGCAGCAATTGAGAATTAAGAGATATGACATTTAAGGGTGCTGGACATCCCTGAATTTTGCCAGTGAAGTGTTGTGGTGTTGGTTTTTTTTTTTTTTTTTTGTTTTGTTTTTTTGGTTTTTTTTTAATCGAAGGATAAGACAAGACCATCTCACCATAAGGTCCCTATCTGCTGCCAGGAACAACACAGGGAATTTGCTGCCAACAAACACCCTGTGGCCCTGGCCTGGAGCATTCAGGGTCCCAGGGACAACTGCTGTATTAACATGTGGTTCTGGGGAATTCCAGGAGAGCCCAGAGAAATTATTCACTATAGCACAGGGGCTGAAGTTCTTTGCAACAAGCTGGAAACTTTGGGATGTAAGGTGGAAGATGTTAAATATCTGCACGCTAAATTGTTTAAACTTTTTTGTTTATTCAGTAGAGAAGATGAAATCTCTTACCTTCATTTTGACCTTTGCACAAGAAGCAAAACTCTCCTTACAGCCTTTGTGAACAATTGCATTGCAGTCTGTCAAAAGTAAAAAAACCCAATCAATTAAACAAAAACCCACAGAAAACAGGTCAGTTTTTGCCGTTTGTAATCTGAACTGTTGTCTTGCACAACTGAGAATTACAACTTTCAGGCATCATTGTGGTTTACATGAGTAGCTACAGATACGGAGAGACAGGCTGCTTTCCCGGATAATTAGCCCTTTGTTTGTTATGGAATTTAACAGGCAATTCTGTTTAAAAACCAATGCAAGGTTGAGTTGCCAGGGTTCTAATGGGTCTTAAATTAAAAAAAAAAAAAAAAAAAGATGGAGTTATTCCTCTGAAAGAAAAATAAGGTGGAAACCAGAAACAGGAGACAGAAACAGAAACCAATTGTAGGGTCAATATTCTCTCTGAAAACACAAATACTGTTCTTATCAAGACGAGGATTATGGGATCCAAAAGACAGGAAAAGGACAGGAAAATTCATTTACATAAACTCAGACATGTCATAGCCAAGATCTACAGTACCGGAACCAAGAGCTACTGTACTACAGGATTAGCAGAAAAAGTAACGGGAGCATCTGTCAGGTGACCTGGACCATGAGGTTGGGACTTCCTCCTGAAAACCAGACCGAAGCCACTGTTTTGGTCCAAAACCATAATATTTACCAATGCAAAGAGCATCATGCTTTAATACCACCCTTTGCTGTATATATGCCAGAGCAAAAGCTGCCTATCATTTTTGGAATACACTCAGTCTGCCCATGATCTCTGCCGGCAGATATCTGGGAACCAAAGTTTCCAAAGATGATTAATACTGGGTTTTTTTCGTAATATTGATAATTGGGTTTGGAGCATTAACTCTTCTGGCAGATGAAAGGTCACAACTCAAATACTCTCAGATGAGATTCAGTAGTTTAGAGAAAACCTGTTATTTCCACTCATTCATGAACGTATTAACACAGGTCATGAATTACATTTTAAGTGTACGTTACACTGTAAGCACACAGTTCTGAACTATTTCTAGCAGAAATATGAAAGGAAAAAATTGCACGCCCAGAATAACAAAGTACGTTCATGTTCCTAAGATTTCTTACATTTAGGCCTCCTTAATAAAACTCAGTAATTCTTCTGATATTTTGAGAGAGGTAAGGGTAAGGCCATAGTGTGTTGCTATTCTGTCGATGTTCCACAATTTCCTGTGCAAGCGAGACAGAATAAAGAAACCTTCATGTTCTCGCAAAACCCACAAGCAGTATCATTTTCAGATCAAACAAGGAAGAGGGACAGAACCTGCTTCTGGTGCATGAAAAGAGGCAGCGAGCCGATTCAGTCCCATTGAATTCACACTCAAGCCTTGGAAGCCTGAAGGCAACTCTTTAGTATGCACCATTTAGCGATAGAGCATTTTGAGATTTTAGATTGAAAAACTGGTTTCAGGGACTTTATTCCTCCAATTCAACTCTTCAGCAGGTAGGAAGTTCCTCCAGCCCCTCCGTATCACTAGTATTAACAATTACAACCCCAAACTGCTTCTTTTCTGCATCACTTATCATCAAAAATAAAAAAGACCAGACAGAGAGCTATTAAAAATGAGGATTTTTTTTTTTTTTCCCCCTGCCCATTTGTCGTAGAGCGTGCTAAATCTTTCAGCACTGACTAGCTCTTTCAGAAAGGTGGGGGCGTCACTGAAAAGTTGAAACATTGCTTTAAAATGATCCAATGCTCTAAAAGGCATTAAGAAAAAGTCATGCATAGGCGAGACAGAGCAGTGATGGTAGCCGTAAAGCACCGCCACTTCTGTAGGAAAAAAAGTAATTCACAACACTGCAGGAACAACAGAGCCTCTGCTGCTGGTTATCAGTCATTTCCAAGGCACTTGATGGCTGATTTTAAGATGTGATGGGAGAAGGGCCTGCTCTCAGATGTGAGCTTACAACCTGGGCCCTGATCAAACTTTCCTTGTGGCATTCATTTTCTGGCCAATGCAGAAAACTTACAATAATCTTCTGTCATACCTTGAAAAATAAGGAAAGAATGTCTATGCTAAAACATATGACATCGCTGGATTATTTTAATTTATTGGGATATAGAGAGTTAAATCATTTTCTAAGGGACTTCAGAAGCTTTTAAGAAAGTTCAGTGGGAAAAGGGAGAAGATGCATTTGAGAGCTTATAATAGTTGATGTTTTCCACTTCCCATCAGGCTGACAAAGAGCGTATCTCATGCAAACAACTTTGCTGAAATCTCTTCTCTTCCAGGAAACTCCAAACTGCCATTCAGCATTCATCAGAGATGTTTTATACATTACTCATCTACCAGAAGGAACAGAGACGGAGCCTCCTGCTTCAGCCTGGGAGCAATTCCCGTACATGCTTCGACTCACCTCTAGGCTAGCGGAGTAAAAAATATTACTGATAGTGAGGAACGGAGAGCCCTGAGCTGCAGTGGGAAAAAAAACCATTTTTGTCTGCATATGCTACAGCTTGGGTTGCTGTGTAAACCAGCCACCATTCTGGTCTTGACCACACAAACAGTGCTGACCTTATCAAGCTACAGACATGAGAAACTGCCTGATAAGAAAAGAGAACAAAAAGACCAATCTTGCAGAAACCCTCGGCTGTGGTTCCCCTGCTGCCTGCACTGTATTGCACATCCTTCACATGCACACAGGTAGTTGCCATTTAACCCATGATGCAATTTCACGTATAAAGGGAGAAGAGGGTTAGTGTTTCCTTTTTTGTATCATGCTGTTCTCAGTGAGGGATCACGGAAGCAGCGTTTCAGGGAACTAAAGAGATATACTACAGACAAGTGGGACTTTTCCTCTCCATTGGAAATAAAAGCCATGATCCAAGCTGGCTTTCCCTGTCCTCCATCCATCTTAACGAAGCACCTCAGCCCCAAGCCCTTACACGCAGCTGAAATCACTGAAGTCCTCCAGCTGACTGATACATCCCAACAAGCAGGGGCATAAAACCCCACGGGATGCGGCGATGTCCAAGCACAGGCTAGGAAGGAGGTTGCAGGACACCTCCTTGCAGCCACGACTCATTTCAGTCCAGCTTCCGTCAGGCAACATGCTGCTCCATGAATCACTATCTCCAAAATCTCCCTCCCACCCCATGTCCTTAAGCAAGAGGAAAATAAAGCATAAGGTTTGCATCTCCCATGTCAGATTTAATGAAAAACAAAAGGAAGGGGGGAAAAAAACCCCGACTTACTTGCACAGTAGTACGAATCCTTATTGAAAGGTTTCATACAGTGGTAACAGGTTGCTTGGGCTACAACGGAGGTTGCAGTGAAGAGATGTCCATTTAACAGCTTCTTATCTTTTTCCTTCTCTTTGGAATCTTTGTCCTTCTCTTTAGTCTTCTCTTTATCCTTCTCTTTTTCCTGCCGAGAGAAAATGAACAAATGCCTCGTTACTTCAGAGAGGTCTATTCTCTAGTTACAAATTCTTCAGTGTTTGCCTTCGGCACTATGACGATATCGACCGGCATATGGCTTAACAATAGTCATGTGTCTGCACAGCTCGCCGTTAAAAAAAAAAATTAAAAAAATCAGCTTACAGCCCCCATGGATGGGAAATAACACACTACTGACTCACAGCGCCTTCTGCACAGGTATCTCGGCAGCAGAGACGAAACTGAGTCTGTTCTGAAAGCAGCTACTTTCTTCCACTTTTGGTTTATATTTGCTATATAATGACTGACTGACTTTCTTCTAATCAATCTGTTCAGCACTCTTAATGAACTGTGTTAAATACAAACACCACGGGTAACGTGTATCAAACTTCCACCACAGTTAATTTTTAATCCATAAGACTTGTGCTTTGCAGCTGCATTTTTAACGGAGGACGCAAACTCTTCCCCGATGATGGTCTAGCACCACTGCCAGAATATTTCCACCTTCATTTTCCTTCTGACTAGCAGCTTTTTCAATGGCTTCATGCAACCCCAAGTAACTACGTGAAGCTTTTTGGGGAAATGAATCTTCTACAAACTCTCGAAATACAGCATCACAGAAAAGATGAGGAACAACAGCAACACCATAAAAGATCATCTTGCCTTCTGGAAGCCACGGTTCAACCTCTGGGCTACTCACCTTTGGAAAGATGACAAGCACAGCCATCTCCTCCAATTTTTAGCAGAGTTTTTGCTTACTTTTCTATCGCTACCTGAGATAGAAAATTGCTAAATACTAAAAATTTGAAACGTTTTTCCCTGCAGCCTTTCGTGGATTTGGAATTCTCCCAGACAATTTTTAAATGAAACTCTATAGCAAAACTCCAAGTTTGAATTACAGCAACTCCTTGTCTTTCAATGTACCACCCTACAAAATGTTTACCAGACAGCTCAGCTCCAGATCTGTATTTTAACTGTTACTGCAGATTTCATGGCATCTGGAAGAGCAGTTTAACCAGAAATGGGTGAAGGCTTCTGGAAACTTATCTTCGCATTTTGTTATTTATGTGACACGGGCCTTTTGCTAAATATTGTCAGAGCCTAAATATCAGAGAGCTGCAGAGCAGCCCGTGCGAGCAACCGCCATGAAGTGGTTAAAAGAGGTATTGAGCTCTGCAGTCACCGGGAAGGAAACTTCTGAGCCTTTGATGACCCACTCAAATAATTAGTAACTCAGCCTAAGGTCCCCCTCTCCCAACACACCCCAGGCAAAATGCCAGTGTCAGAATCTCTTCCTGCAAAGCCTCATAAACAGAAAGTCCCTTTACTGGCCCCAAACGCTATTTTGTTCTGCAAATAAACAAAACCAAGAGCATTACTGGATGGAATAATCCTGTCTGAAGCAGAAAACCTGCCAGGAAGAATCTGCTTTGTAGCGCATCTCTGCCTCCTGTGAGCCATCAGCTGGGATCACTACCCCACATCTAAATCTCCACAGCCCCATTCTCCACCCGCTGACCTGCCCACCTTTAACCATGTCCAGCCTGGCAGGATTCAAGAATTAAAACTCTGCAGTTTAGTCCTTGGCCGAAGGCATCAAGTTGACACCTGGAGTTTTGGTCCATTGTCAGGACTTGTAAAGCTCCAGGAGAAAAAAAAATCACCTTACGCTCCAGGCAGATCTTGCGACTCTCATGTTTAAAATGCTAAAAGAAGATCCACCGTCCTATACTTTAAACGTACCTGATGCTTACTGCAAAGCCCAGTAATTCTAGAGTCTGGAATAATACCCTGTCTTCATAAAATCACTGTAAAAAAAACATTTAAATTAAAGCTGAACGACCCCAGGAAAAACAGGAAATGGGTGCACCACTTTCAAGGAGGAAACAGCAAACTTCACACACGGGATGCCAGCCATACTGCTGAAATACAAGGTCTCAAAACGAAATTTTTATTTCCGCCG
>NW_009259044.1:4531123-4568286 GCF_000687185.1 Egretta garzetta | reverse complement strand
CAGTTATTGGAAGGGTTTTTTTTAATAAAAGGATTGTAAAAAGAAAACCATTTTCCTGCGCTATTGAAGCTGCCAGCATGACTTGAAGTGCAAGCTTCACGGCTGGACTTGCACCGACGTGCACTAACAGACACGATGGGTACCGCAGCTCGGTCGCACGGCCCAAAATAACAGACTGTGCGCCGCAGCAGCGGACCCTGCTCCGAAACAACCACGAAGCTCTTACCTCCCAATGCTTAAGTCCTACTAGCTTCACTGTTATTTGAGGTACTTCGGCAAATTTATTCCATTTTATCGACATCCTTCCCCCGGGGGCAGGAGGGCTGCTCCCCACCAGCATTAGCCCATTGTGCCAAGAGCTGCCAGCACGGATGGCCGGGGGGGACGGCAGTTAGAGAGGAGTTGAGCAAAAGGGGGAGGGCGGGACGATTGCTGCTAACTTCCTTGAAGATGATTTTAGCTACTTTGGTACTGCTTTCATCTTGCCTTACTGTAGCTTCCACCGTGAAAAAAAAATAAAATTAAAAAACCCAACCCAGAAGGCAGGAAAGGAGGGGATTAATATTTTAGCAGTCACAAGTCAATAGGAGACCACCCATTTAAAAGGCAAAGGGTAGTAAATCAAACGCTCTGTGATGTTTGGGATACAGAAAAAGTGAATTTTAACATACCTCAGTGTTGCTACGTAGTGCTTCAGTAAACCCAGTGCTGCAGAAGGTTTCCCAGACAGAAAGGTTTCACGTGTTTGTGCTCTTCCTGCTCTACGGGTCAGAAATAATCCCTGCCTCCTACTCCTACCAAACACTTCCAACTCACGCTATATACACTGAAACGCTGTTGGTGGTACAAGACCGCCTAATAACCGCGCAAGTCAAGGCAAAAAGAGAAATTACTCATGCTAATTTTTTTTGTCGTCATTTCCCAGAAACTCTCTACCAACATGAAAAAAAAATGAGTAATTTTTTTTTTTTTCCCCCCTAATCGACAGAGATATATCAGCCTGCACAAACGTGAATCAGTGCACGCTGCTGATGTCAGGAGATTCGCTGACTAATCCCTGAATAACACACAGTACATGCCAGACATGGGTAAATCCACACAAATTTCTACCCGTATCCCCTCCAGTTAATACTCCAAACACCCCTTTATTTTTAGGATTTTTTTATTTTTTTTTTTTACATAACTGTTTACACTATTTTCAAAAAGAGCCGTTGACACGAGTAGGCTCAGATGTGCTTTATTTTACAGTTTAGCTTCGAAAACAGTGCATTTCTGAAGGTTTGGAGAAAAGTAAACCCTAATTGGAAAGAAGTTGAACCCCCTCTGCCTCCTGACAGCCCAGACAGCAGCAGAAACCAACTCTTCCTGTCCAACTTCCTCTTTCAAGGTTTGTTGTTTTTCTTTTTAACTCCTACAGGTTTTTATCTGCCATAATGCTTCTGAGAAATCAGTGTTCCCAAGAATTTTTAGGTCAAGTTATTTAAATGTACAGCTGAAGGCCTAAAAAATGTATGCAAAGCAAACGTTCCACCACAAGCAGAGAAGAAATTGTAATTTGAATGATATTATGGCTTTTTCATTAGTAAAAATATCAGAACTGATACGAGCTGCAGTTTTTGTAGTGCACATTATTGTTGGGATTTTGGAGCAATTCTTTATCAAGAGTTTCAGACACGATCAAGAAAGTAGTGAAATCAGAATGCACTTATTTAACAAAAGCAGAGCAAATACCTCAAAGCACTTCTGTTATATTTTCTTACCTGCCCCAACCCGATCTCTTGTATACACACATATCCAGTTCTTGCTTTCAAGATTATAGACCCGAAGTGCAAGAACCAGTTACTGAATTTCCAGGCTCATTCACAGACTGTGCAACACGCTCCACAGCTTCTCGCTAGCGGCTTGCACAGAGGTTTCTATGTAAACAGATTTTTTTTTTTTTTTTTTTTTTTTGTTTTGACATTTTACTTTGCAGCAGGGAACTGCATTGTCTTAAAGCTGCTCAGCAGCAGCTCTGAGCCGCTGGTACTTGCAGCTGCATCTTTAAAGGCAGATTCGTAATGAGGAACTGTGCATTAGGATGACTGATCTCACCACAGCTGGTACCTCACTGCAAAGGTGATGCAATCTTCCAAAACGTCTATCAAAATGCACGTGGGACCATAAAGCGCACAAACGCAGCTATGTTAGAGGAACGCTCAGGCTGAAACATCAAGTGTGTATGTCAGGAAAGGCTAAAATCAAGTTCGCTTGGGCCGCTGGAGCGTGACCCCTCCCATATGTCCATGCTTCAGCCCAGCCTTATTCTGCAATAGGCACAATGCTCATTAGGCCACGTTTTGTTTCCCGTTTGCTATTCAAACACTCATCAGAATATGTAATGACATTTCTCAGGGGCCTTCCAATAGTATTTACCACCATATGAGCTACACATCACCTAACTATACTGCCCACTGTGAGGGGAGGTGCTCTTAGCTTCTGTCAGACATGATAAACCAAAGTGAGATTCAAGTAAAAAAATCCAGCCAAGCCAAAAAAACCCCAAGCACATATTGATCTTCAGGGGACAATCTAAGGCTACGGCAGCCCGTTTGTGTTAAGTATTTAGCATTAATATAATTATTTCTGTAACCACTGTTGTTCCCAGGAACTTCAGCTGTGCTGAGCAGCGCTTAACCTTCAGCAAATTAAATCCCAGGGTTTCAAGGATGGAAAAAGGAGGAAAATATAAATATTGGCCATCATTAAAGGTCACGGTTTGAGCAACTTCTCCAGCAGTGAACTGGAACTTTGTGGCGAAGGTAAAAATAAAAGGGAAACACAAAACAGACTTGAGCAGCCAGTCCCTTCTCACAGCTCCTTCCTCATTTTATTAAACACCTCTCAGGTTCTGTAAAAATTAGACCCATCAATCAACGCAAGCCATAACTCATGCCGGAGCACGATCTATTCTCTATAATAAATGAAGCTTCATTCTGTGGTGAAGAGAGGCGAAAATATTGCACAGGAAAACTCACCTCAGACGCATTTCAATTTTGGGGTGCTAAGATTTGCCATGTAGCTATTCCCCATTACCCCAAAGACAATCCTCCCTTCACGAAAGGAAGAAAAAAAGAAAGCCAGGCAAAGACATAAATACCACCCTATGGAAACACACTGAAATATAGAATTCATCTCTGCTCTCTATGGGTATTTCACAGCTGTATACATCACAAGCAGGACTTACTTTGCTCTTCTTGCTGCTGGACATTTTATTCCTGAGGTAGCTGAAGGTGCGACTGACTTTCGTTCCACTTTTAGAGCGGTCATTGCTGCTCTCTTCAGAAATGCTAAAATCAAAACAGAAAGAGGTTGCTTTTATTTTTTTTTTTCTCCCAAAACATCTATTAAATGGATAGATTTTTTTAAAGGACAAATGCATTTATTATCCAATAGAGTCAAAGGTTGCTTTATGGCATTATACCAGACAAGGCAAAGTGAAGACAAAATGCCAATCCAGTAGTCTGTGATATATTTCAAGGAATCCTTTTATCTGTTTTTAAGCAATCTCCATTCTCAAACCATGCCATAGCACCCTCTGCTGCTCCCGTGGCCAAATAACCACTAACCAGCTCGCAGCATCTGCCCATTTACATGGCCAATATTGCGGAGACACAGTCAGTCTTGGCATTTAATCAGCGATGTTTCAGACAGAAAGGGACAGGCACGCACACATCCTTGAAAGAGAAATCTCCTTCCAGAGAAAGCCATCTAATGAACTCTGAAAAGGCAGTGAGTGTCTTTAACAGAAACCACACTGCTTGCAAAGCCTCCCCTGAGAAATGAGAATACTAAGTAATAAACAGCAATGGCTATTTGCATTAATTTAGGCATTTCTGGGTCGCCAGATAATTTCTGCCAGTCTTTACATGCACAAGCTTATGACTTCTTCAGCTTCTATGGAAGAATAAGAAATGACGGAGGAAACTATTATTGCATTAAAGAAGAGGACACAATCTGTCAATAGGAAGTACAAAGCAGACCAAAAGCAGATGGACAGAGATACAAATGCAATCAAGGAGGAGAAAACAGCAGCGAGCAGAGGTGAAGAGCCTCCCAGCCACGACATCAAGCCGAAGCTATCGGAGTGACGGAGACCAGACACCCAGCTCCTTCGGTGCCACACACGTCCTTCCTCCAGGGAAGCACTTTTAAGGCCAGCACCCATCAGAAAGATTATCTCCTCTCTACAGCTTGCAAGGATGAAAAGGAACGTACAAAAACATGGTCGTTTGGGCCTTCGTTATAGAAATATAGATGGAATTAACCAAAGGGAGGAACAACTACTTCTAGTGTAAAATATAACTCGGGGTAAACCGATATTGTAGATAATCTGATACGTACTAGCTACAAATAAACACAAAGTCTTGTTAGAGAGAAAGCCTAGAACAGACTTTCACATTCTATGATCTAAAATACTCTTCAGCCTTAAGACATATGGGACTGATTTTCACAAGCCTGACAACTTGTGATTTCAGCTGAAGTACACTGGTGCCAGGAAGGCTTTCGGGTGTCCAAACCAGAGCCCACTGCAGGAGTCCCACCAGAAGAGACGTGGTACCCCCAGAATACTGTACCTCGGAACTGAGGAACCCGTGGGGCCGCCGAACGTCTGCGTACCTGGAAAATATCAGAGGGGTGGGGGGTGACACGTTAGACTGTGATCTTAGCCCACTGATTTTAAAAACATAGCTTGCGTATTTGGACAGTTCAAGAGGAAGTGGAAATCTTTTCCAGAAGTGTTTAGAATAGATTTCATGTGCTCAGGATAAAGCTTGCTCCCTGTATCCTTAGGTGCTCTCAAATTAGATGCTGAGGTAAAAGCCTGCTTAGTATTTTTATCATTTCTCAGCTATTAAGCAAAGGATGTGCATCTCTTAAATTTGCTGGTAAATCAGGGTATCTGAATCAGAACTGTCAATTCAATGACAATAGGTATAAATGGGAATCATTCTGCCACAGTGCTTTTATTTATACTCCACTAGAAAGAATCTATTGTACAACAGATCTGGCTTTCATGTATAAAACTTTTCTGCTTGATAAAATTATTCTTCATTTTCCCATCAAAATCCTGAAGCACTCCATAAAGAGGAAGGGAAACAAGGGAAGCTGTATTCCATTTTCCACAAAACATCACCAGCCTCGGGCTTAGTCACACAACAGCATGCTTGAGGAAAGTCTGACTTTCGACACGAAGCTGAAGCCCTGCCAACGACACAAATTCTCTTCATCCCACAAGAAACCTGCTTGCACAAACCATTTGGAGCAGATTAGGTGGCCGACACCATTTACCAGAACCATCGAAGAATACTGAAAAATCAGGATGAAATGATCCAGAGGAGAGAGGGCTCTCTCTGGAGTAAGCGGGCTTGTCAGGACTCCAAAAAACCCTCAGTACAAGCACTGTTTGCAGTCCTATCTGAAGTTTAAGCAGCAGCACAACTGATCATCTTATTAGGCTTCTGCATATACACTGTAAGACAGACAGTACTTTGGCTTCAAAATGGGTTAATGTATTAAAGCTAAGGGTGAATGCAAAAGAGCCACTTGCCATCAGAGGCAAAGATGGGCCTCTATCAAAAGCAGAAAGTGCATTAGGAAAAACTGTGCGTACAACGTTATGCCTTATGATTCTAAAATGCACGTTTTCCTAACTGCTGATTCAAGTGTCAAGACAGCCTGAGGCAGAAACATCACTTCTTACTGAGAAACTAAAACACAGGCAAAGCTCATTACTTAAGCCCTGCTTGGAGATCTCTGTTGGTATCTCCTTTGTAAAATCTTTCATCTAATTAATGATCTATTCCCAATGCATCAAAGTTAGTGATACTGTAACATATATCAAATGAAGCCTGCTGTTCAATTTCCTGACTGTGCTGGGATTTTATATAATTACCTACTACCTAAGCACCTACTAAGATCACACAAGTAATTTACAGTCTCACAACTCCCTGGCTGATGCTTCAGTGGCTCTGGTTCATCTTTCAGCTCTAAGTTTGCTTTTAACATTGGTTAAGCCTCCTCAGCCTTTCCTTTTTTTAATAGATTCATCAATTTGACTGGATTTAAATATTTCACAAACCTTTTTGTTTCTTTGCAGTTAACGTAAGAAATATGAACGAATGCTGAATCAAGAGCTGTAATAATTTGGTATTTGTGACTGTTCTTAAGTACCTTGAGAAAGTACGTTGCATGGGAACTTAAGGTATGTAGTATTTCTCTTTTACTGCAATAGTGTTTTATCTTAAAAATGGGGGTTCTTGACACTGGCAGGCAAAATGGATCCAGACAAAAATCAAGGTGAAAGCCTGTTTAAGATTTCATATCTTAGGTTACAATACAACATCATATGGTCAACGCTCTGCTGCAAGCTATAAAGCCCATGAAGATGGGCATACAAAAACACACATTTCCTCACCTTCAGGGGTTTTTATTTGAGGTAGAAGAGGGGAAGGAAGGTTTATTTCTATAATTTTTGTGTTTCCTACCATGACCAGGTTCAAAACTGAAATGATAAAATTGACTTCACAACCCACAAAAAAAGTTAGTTTTGTTCAAAGGCCAGGACTGCTATCTATGTCCAACAAATCTAGGCTAGCAGCCAAATCTTGGTGTACTTATTTGAACATCTTTTAAGCATCACCCATCAAAATTATTTCATATGGTAGCTGGACTTGGAATAATTCATCAAGATCCATTATGCAGAAAGCAGCGACTGGACTAGGATGTTGCAAACAAAAGAAACCAACTCGCAACTGCTTAATGATGGCAGTAATTAAGCTTTTGTAGGTCAAGAAATCCAAAGGCTTCACAATAATTTTCTAAAATGCACAGACTGGCTTGTCAAGCCACCTGAAATCCACAGCTTAAACATAATGGTATCAACCAAACTGCAGCTAATTCTCCGTACTCTAGAGAAAAACAGGCCTGGAGGGGTTGAGGAGCGGTAACTGAAATGCAAGTGCAACCTCAATGCTAACACATCCATCCTCTTATGAGAAATGAATCCTGAAGACGTGTAAAAATAAACAAACTGGTCTGGGATTACTACATGAAAAATGCCCATTGCCAAAGCAGTCTTATGAATAGCTGTGGCTAAACCAACCTTTATATAAAGTCGCCACAGTACCCTCAAATATGAGGGAATAACACACATGTAAAGAAAGGAACATTTTTGTTTGAGACAATACACGACATTACTTTAAATGCTCATGGGTAACAGCAGCACTGTTGAGGGAGAGAAGACAAATACTGGCTAACAGAAATACCGCCCCCCCCAAATGGCTATATCCTAAACTGACTACTAGGAATTACTTAACTGGTTGGATGCTTAAAACAAAGAAATTAAAACCAAAACACAACAAAACACCCCAACCAACCAAAAAACCAATCAAAAAACCAAATCCATCAAGAAGTTTAGCTAGGAGTACTTTTTACCATGGGAGCATGACAGCAATGCACAGCCGCGTGTTCGCAGCTCACTTTGTGGGGACCATGAATTGGGAGTTTTGTTAAAGGCAGAAGAGAAGGACAGAGCAAAGGGGAAGGAGGAAGGAGCATAAATATGGAAGTGGGAAGAGCACAGGACTTGTAGAAAGGGATAAACCCACAGTGAAGACTTGGCATGGAAAAAGGAGAATTTAGCTACCTACAACATGGATGGTGTGGAGATTTTTTAAATTCGGGAAGCAACCAAAATCCATCGGACTGGAAAGCAATTTCCCCATCCCAGTATGGGCACGAGGGATGTGGGCTAGTTTCCTTGCAAACCTTTGATTTGAACCAACTAATGCAGCTGCTCTGAATTTTCTCTTTAGATAGAGAATTATCTGTTCTGGTTTATTTCAACAGCCTAATAAAACATGCTTAAGAAATAGGAAGCATTTTCAATTATCTTTGATAAGCCTATTTAAAAAAACCAAGAGGAGCCTAAATTACTTTAATTCAATCTTCTGCCTTAATTGGGTTTCTTTCAGCAATGGAGTTTGCAGGAGGAAAGAAAAGCTACCACTTAACACTTGCCTGTTTCCCAACAAAACTATTCTGATTATAATGTCAGGATGTAGCTATGAACACCTTGACCATTTCAGGTGTTTGGTTGCAATGTATGCTTTTTGCTCAGTAGGGGAACTGTGAAATTGTAACCAAGATTTTCAGAATTTTTTTTATCAGGGCTTCTCTCCTCTTCTCCTACTTCCATGGAACAACATACTCACTCTCACCTATGGAGGGCAAGGATCTACCTCTTCTGTTAACTCCATGCACTGCAACAATCTCAAGACAAGTGTTTTGGTTAAAATAAAAAGGTAATGACTATATTGCTGGTCAGAGTGGCAGATGATAGTATTTGCCACATGGATATAGACCAAAATTAACCAAATGAGATGTGATGGTGCTGATGTACAGGACTCTTTGGATTATAATCCTTTTAATCTGTCAGTAGTTAGTATTCAGATACAGGGCTAAGATAATGCTGTTAGACATCATGCAATGGAAAGTTCAATGTTTGCAAGGTGAAAGTGCAAGGTCTAAAGCAGAAAACCAGGTTTCCCCTTGTTTCCACCCATAATGGCTGCAATGCACAGAAAATGATTACTTACTATCCAACTCCTCCTCCTCATCACTGGAAGAAGAGCCAATAGAAAAGAGAGTTTTAGACTTAGGAATGAGTGGAGAGATGCTGAAGGAGAAGGAGATTCGTCTCGATGGTCGAGTCCGGCCCTGGGCTGAGAAGTGGGTTAACAGCAGACATTAGAGCATGCTTGGAAATGCATTTAATAATAAAAAGGAGAGGAAAGCAGCCAAAGCAAACTAAAACCAAAGCAAAGGAAATGTCTGCAAAGCAGCTGGCTTCAGAAAAGGCACAAAAAACAAAGAATTGAGAACGTGCAAATTCCAGATGATGCATGTTTCAGAGGATGCAGGTCTCACTGCATGCATAAGTCAAGGTTCAAGGCTTTCTTATCTTTGCTGTCATCTTTTTATAGGAACTCTTAATGCAGACTTACAAGTGAACAGTTATCTTCCAAAACAGAATACCAACAACATAGTAGATCTCTGGACGAAGGGCATCTGCTTCACTGAAATAACTGCTAGGGAATCAAACTAGAACAACTCAAGATACTTGTTTAAGGGTGCTTTCTGCAGTTAAATGACACCAAAGCTGCTAGGTATAGCAAGGATACCTTATCTGAAGTGTTTATCTACCTAGGGAGGTTCTTGCCACTTCTACCTCTAAGAAAAACCAATACAATTTCTGTAATGTTACACCCTTAAAGGCTTCCAGCTTTAAAATGGAGAGACATAAATTTCCTTTCTTTTCTTCTCCACAATAAAACAGAAAAAAGAATCATCTCTTTTCCTGCCTTCTTCTAAAACTCACAATACTTACTTTAAGGATTTTATTTAATCCTTTAAACTGCCTAAACATGAGAAACGCCACTCTGCACCCTCTCCTGGCCTGGCCTGAAAGAAGTCTCCCCCAAACACAGTGCAAACTCAGCGATCAGTCTGTGAGATCAAATCTCCCATTATCAGTAGGATAGAGAGAAGTTCAGTCATCATTTCTCAGACATATTCCTGCTCTGTCTTCTGCTTATTTCTATTTGTAAAGTTGTATTTATCTTCCTGTACTATGCACTTCTCCAGGAATCCCTGCTATTTGTTCATGCCCTCATCTGCAAACTTTGCAAATTAAAAGGGTTTAACGTAATTCCTGTTTAAAAATAGTTTATCTTTAAGAGCAGCTCTTGCACAGCAGCAGCTTCGAACAGTTCTTTAGAAGTACAATCTTCCCTGAAAAGAGATGCAGGAGCCAGCTAGCCAGTCTTAGCTGAAATTGCTATGCAGCCTCTTATGGAGATGCCCAAGGGCTTATTTCCCAAACCTTCTAATCGTACAAGCACAGGTGGAAACCTCTGAGCTGTGAATTGACCAATGTCAGGTTGCTGGATACCCATCGCTCACATGGTGTGTCCTTGGGAAAGAAGACTGGGACAGGGCTGGAGAAACTGCCCCTGGGACAAGTCTGACCTAAGGGTCCTACATTAAGTATCCACCTTAAACACCTCCAGGGCATATATTCGGGGCCTTTTAAACCATTCCATGGCATGGCTAAATCAATTCGCTTGCACAACAGGGAAAAGAACCTAAAGAGTTTATCAGTGTTAAAATTCCAAGAGAAAGAAGTAGCAATTATTACTCTCCCTGAATAAAACATGTCCCTACAGCCACATACAAAGATGATTTTCTGTATTGCTGATGTACCTCAAAACTCAATTCAGATTATAAAAATATTATCTGAGGAAGATCCAACACAATGCAAGCAATGCAAAGCAAACTCCCCTGAAATCTTCCTTCAGCCATTAGTCATAAATGCCAATTGCCTAGAGGTGATTTCACTAAAATTATGTGAGCGCTTTTCCAACGTAAGCAGAACAAACCTAGAGGGACCCAATGAAAAGCATTTAAACTAAAGAATTCTTAGGAAGGTTCATGCATTAATTTTGTTTAGACTGCCTTTCAAAGGAGTTGTTCAAGTGTCCCAGACCTGAAGAACATGACTAGGCAACACTACTTGCTTTCTTCTGTAGTCTACTCTCTATTTAGACTAAAAGTCAAGATGAACAATAATACTTTACTGTAAATAGAACCACCTCCTCCAGTACAGTTCAATTCAACTTCCATTTCAGTGGTTTTATTTATAGCAGTTCCTGGCTTTATAACAATGCTCCACACTGGAAATTGGCTATTCCAAAGCCGAAAGCAGTCTTCTGAGCACTCCAGCCAACAGCTCTTGTGACCTCCCTCTATAAAATGCTGAAGGATTAACAGTTGTGAATGGCCACAGCAGCTCTTGGAACATCTGAGACATCAGATGGAGCGCAAGCTAGAAACTCAGTCTAGGAAATTGCTCCTGCCTCAGTACATATGATAATAAATGAGAAAAGTAAGAGAAAGCCCTCCATACATTTATTCATTTTGATTTAGTTTTTTAAGCTTTTGTGCAGAACATGTTGCTTTCTGCCTATTTAGACACATTTGCAGGGATCAGAAAATTATTTTTTAAACACCTATCACAAAGTTATGCAAGTGGAATGAAGAATTAAAGTTTTCCTTGAATTCACCTCCATGAAATCAAGGATTTATTCTTAAATAACTCTGAAGTATTCTGCTGCAATAATATGAATGTCAAACCTAGGTGATACAAGGTTGTTTATACACTGAGACCTCATAAAAGGCACTAAGCTGCTTCACACGCACTTATGGTCAAAACTCAAGTAACACTATTCCTCTTTCAACATGACTGAGGAAGAGTGAAGTGATTTACTGACGTTTCCAAGGTCAGGAAAGTGTCAGAGTTGAGAAGAGAATCCATGACCTAAATTTTCAAGGTGAGTAACCCCTTTGGATGCTCGCATCAGCCGCCTCAAATGCATTGATTTTCAGAAACCACCTTCCTATAAAAACGAGGCCCTTCTGGGGTGTCGCAAATTAACTGCTGAGAAAATAAAGCTCACAGAAGCGTTAGTAATTTTTAACACCAGTGTCCAAAACTCACAGACATCCGCCTCAAAGCAGAAGACTAACCCTGCTATTTCTTCCACAGCCCCTCTGGAAAGCTTACTGCATCTTCTCTTTTCCTTCTCTCTTAATGAGACCATTGTGGCTAGGCCAACTCGAGAAGAAGATGGGATAATCAAACCTGCCTACCACCAGCTCAGGCTTCGAAGGCATTTTTAACGTGGGTCATAAGATAGAGAAGAGCAGGACGGCGGTGAGTTGTCCGATTCCAAGATGGAGGCACAAATCCTCCGCTGTCGTAATCCCCCGCATGGGCCTGAAGAAAAATCTCAAGGGCAAGGTGGACGAGCCTCAGCCAGCCAAGCTCCCACAGTCAGCAAGAGCGTGTTTTCTGGGAACTAGCTGATAATTTATGGTGTTGGGTTAGCAACTGGATGCAATGCCAATAAATTGGTTGCTTCAAAAAACAATAATGAAGGCCTTCAGCCCAAGGAGGAAAGAGGGCGCGCCATTACACAGAGTAAGAGCTGGCCTCTTTACGCCAGATCTGACAGCGTTTTGGTTACCGTTGCTGGGGGACACATCCGTTAGGCCACTTGCTTATTAATCATATGTGAAGGATGGCAAAGAATTTAGAACTGCCTCCTACAAAGCATCATCTCTGTGAGCTCCCTCCAGCAAACCTCCCAAATGAATAAGATGCCTTTCTTAAAAGCACCTTTCCCTTGTTCAGCTTTGCAAGGAAGGAGCATGTTAATAAAGAGGAAAAGATCAGAGACCAACACCGATTGACAAGACATGATCTAAAATGTCAATACAGTTTCTGGCTGGCAATTAATAAAATGAAAACATGTGTAACATAGCCCTTCCTAAGCACATCCAGCTGCAGCCTTTTGAATGACTTTTTCAGCTGAAAGAATCAATTCAGTCAAGTTGCAAAATTAAGTGCTTGTTATCGCTTCAATTAAGCTAAACTGAAAAATTTCACCTAATCATCTTTTATTATTTTTGTCAGGAATGAGATTCAATAAATTATGCCTAACCGCCCCAAAACATGTAACTCAAAATAAATAGAAACAAACTTCCCTAAGGAGACCAAGACATGGATTCTGAAGTATTCACGTATCAACTTTCCAAAAAAATCCAGAAGTAGGAAAATAAGATCTCCAGTGAAATTTACCTCGACATTAAAGGAAGAAATTCTGAAAGGATGCAAAATTCAATTTTTTTCTTTTTTTTAATAACGAACTCAATAACTCAGAGTCTTCCTACCAGTAGTCTAATTAAGAAAAAAACAAAGAAACCAAACAGTACTGGAAATACCAGGAATATGCTGGGAAGAACAAAATATGGATCTACCCTGAATGAGTTCTCCCTTTCCACCCACAATTCCATGCAGCAGTGAAACATATATTTCACATAATATAGGAAAGCGAGAGCAGGTACGAGCAAATTCTGCCTTGGGAAGGTAGATATACTTAATAATACAGATGACAGAATGGATAAGGGTAAGGGAAAATTGCATTACTCACTGTCCAGCACTTGTTTACTAATTGACATTAGAGACATAGATTTGGTCAGTGGAGATGAAACAGCGGAAGAACAGAAATTAAATCCTTGCGGCTGCGATGTTTGATGCATCTGCAGAACAGAAAATAACCACACTGAGCAAAGATGTCAAGCACGACAGCACCATCCCAGCTACAGACCACAGTTCAGTGCTCATGTTTACTGACATTCCCAGTTTCAAACAGCAGAAAATTGAAACGATCCCCGTACAAGGTAATAGGTGAGAAAAGCAAGGACCACAAAAAATGCAATCGGTGTGGCACAGGTGAAATGCAACATCTTGCTTTGTCTTCCAAGTGTAAGACAACTAACTATGCAACAACCAGAGAGACTCTGGCTGCTTGATTTTCTTGCAAGATATTACTGGGTGGATATTGTTAACTGCCACTGAATGGCCACTGAAAAGACTGCTGTGATTCCAACTCCTCAGCATAACTAGACTGTGGCTCAACACGGTAAAAAAAATCTGATCCCCAAAAAAGCCATTCCTCAAAGCAAGTGAAGACATGAGAGTCTTGACGTAACAGCTCTTGCAGGCCAGATCTTGTAAGACCCGTTTACTGCCTTGATGTACAGCAGTGACTCTAGGAGGTAAACAGACTGCCTGGCTAATGATTCTGGCAGGAACCCAGAAAATACTATGGCTGAAACTTCAAACTCAGAAATCCAGAGTATTTATAGCATTTAAGACTATAACTGCTTCTTTAATAAAAATAAGCTGAGACTCTCATAATCTTGTGACCCATCTGTCCTTAATAGCTATCACAGACTTCCGCTCCAGAGAGAGATCACTCTGAATTTTCTTAATAGGCAATTAACATTTTGCTTAATGTTGCTTATAACAAGGGGCCTTTTGATTCTGGTTACGCTTATGAAAGAAGAAAAAAAAAAAGTAATTTTCTTCCTATGATATGAAAACAAACCTGAAAACTTTAACAGATAAATTACTACTTGGTCCTTGTGTGTATTTCAGGTCTGCAAAAAGCAGCATAAGCATTAATTGCGGAAGCCTTACAACACCTATGATAGTATCACTATATCCATGCTAAAAAGTTAATAACTTTTCCATGATTACTCATGCAATCAGTGGAAGAAAACTGGGAAATTTCTTGTTCTCCACCCTAAGACCTCACACACCAACCACATTGCCCCAAAGAACCAAGTAGCAAATTTAACACAGGAGGAAATTCCTCTGTGTTAAAGATGGAAGACTTCGATAATATTACATATACAGGGTGGAAGCCTTCACAGCAGAACTGTGACTTGGGAAAATTACTTCAAAACATCGATGCAGCATTTTCTAGAAATCTAACAATAGTTGGACAGCTTTACCTGGTGATCATAGTCTCTGATTTCCCCTTGCTCCAGTTCTTCGGTGAGCAAGACCAGGGACCCGCACTGATTGCTGGCAAGCGGACTCCGCCTGAGGTCTTTCGAGCTCAGAGAAGAAGCCTCTAAGTTCGTAGAAGGCTTCTTGTTCTCACCAGAGTCTCCAGCAAGGCCTTCTAGGCTGTAACTGAAGAGAAATCACAGGGGTTAGATCCTGACAAATTCTTAGGAACTGGTGCCCTTCAGCACTTAGCACCTTCAAGTGTAAAACACAACGCAGTCACTAACTGAACCCTGCAGAGAAATGCTGATGTTATTCCTCAGCACGTTACTTCTCAACGACCAAGTGCAGATAGCAGTGGAGAAATTTCTATTTTCTTCGTAACTAATATAGCAGCATCTTTGTGCCTTAACAGTAGTTCCTTGAGAACAACCATTCAAACTCTTGGTCAATGGGCTTTCCCACTTTTTTTTTCCCCCTCCTTCTTGAATGATGCGCAGGAAAATCTAGAAACACTGCTTCTGAAGATTTTGGTATTTCCACATTAGGTTGTCCCTGGGCTTAAAGCCACCCAAATTAAACTACCTTGTACAGCACAGTGCTGCATGCCCTGGGTCACCACCCTACCAGCAGCCACAAAATCAGCTCTGGGCTGCACATAACGTTCATCCTCTCAGTCTGTGCACTTGCCACTGCACAAAACCTCAGCACTGATAATGTCCTTCTTTCTGCCAAAGTTGGTTTATTTTTTTCCTTTTCTTTCTGTTTTTGGTTTTTGTTTTTTTTTTCCCTTTTTCCTTTTCTGTTTCTGTTTTTTTTTTTTTTTTCCAATAAATGTTGTTTCTATCAGCCAATCAATCCTATTTTATCGTTTGCTGATGAAGCTAGGTCTGTCCGATTGAGCCAGACATAATCACTCAAAGCTAAACAAAATACCAAACTTTTGCTTGCAGAACCGGTAGGAATAAAAGGTTTGGTCCACCTCTGTAGAGACCGCTGCGGATAGACAAGCGACCTCTATAGAAAAAGGCTGATACACTCTCTTCTCACCTATACAAAACAGCCCTGCTTTCACATGTGACTACTTCCATCTGATGTATCTTGGCCCTGATACTCTGCTTCCGACCCTCTTGCTCCTCGTGCCCAAGCATCGATAAACCCCCTGCAGTGGCAGTTTGGGTACCGTGCAAGCTTTGCAGATTCACCTCCTGGCACACTGGCACAATGTTGGATTTTATGCACACAAAGTCCTGCCAGCTTGAAGCAAGGCCTATCCTGGATATATATCCCAACTGGAGGTTAATCCTGACATTGGCCAACAAGCTAACATAGAAGCAAGTGAAAGGAAAACACTGAGGATTGTACAGATTATTTAAACAAGCAGGGGACCTTTAAATTCAGGTAGGCTTGCATGGAAGTGATTACTGATCTGCATTCCCTTAGAAGCATTAAGTGATTGATAAATACGCATCTTCAAAGCAAAAATGGCAATAAAACTTAAATAAGATTTACTTAATTTTTTAAGGCTTTTTTCATGTTAGCTAATGAGGAAGAAGGCTCATTGAGGCACTTGCAATTTAGACTGCTTTAAGAAGATTTTGACTCAATGTCTATCAATAGCAGGCATTGTAAAGTTTATTCTAAAACACCCACAAAGAGAAATCAGTCCCATTTCTACAGATTATTTAGGGCAGAGGAAACTTTTTTTTCTTGCATCCCAAGGTGATTAAAATGGTCCTATAGAGTGCAGAAAAAAATCATGTATTTTGTCGTGACACAAACAGCTCAAAACTGCAAATATCAGATAGCACACAAAATAGTCATCAGTTGGCAATATTGGTCTGTAATTGTTGGTTGGGGTATACAGATCAAATGTAATTAAATCTGTAATGGGAAGGACATAATTGACTTCTTAATATCTAGTCTTCAGAAAAAGAGTTTAATAGCTCTACCCACAACCAACAGGAACTGCCAGAAGAACTCAGAAGCTATAAAATCCGGGAGACTGGCTTCCAGCAACATCAGGCAAAGATCTCACCCACCAGCATCAACCCCAATTCCGGGACTTTCTACAGAAAATGCAAGCTTTAAATGACTGGGAAATCTTCATCTGTGGCTATCAGATTGGTTTTTTTTTACAGAAAGTTTTACATGATTAGCCTCTCTGAAGAAGAAACTAGATCTTTCAATTGACAAAGAGCAGCTCTGTGTGAACTTAAATCCTTTATGAGATCCATCCAGAACAAAGCGGTGCTGAATCACATTAGCTCTCATTTTGATTCTTTGGCTGTCACAATTATTGCTACGATCATTGCTGCAGCAAAAACACACCTTAAATCATCACAGAATAGAGCAGATCAAACCAACAGTGCAGCTTGTTTAATGCTGAAGGCCAGTGAAAAGCAGCCACCACCTTCACCTGCACCCCAGTTCAGAAGACCCATTCCCAAGACGAATTGCTGAAGAAGCAGATGAAGCAAACAAAACACGTGCACACTTCAGCCAGAGCAGCAGCGGAAAAGGCGATGCACAAAAAGCTGACGACAGGGCATTTGCAGTGCTCCTTTGCTGCTGCTGCACATTTGTTCATACCGTACCTTCTACAAGTAAAGTCAGGACCCATGGCAATGAACTGTACGCCAGAGGGACACCAGCTCAAACTAGGAACATTGAAAAAGGCAAAGAAAGGAAAAGGGCTGTGATTACTGGATTGTTACGGAACAGGGGAATGTTAAGACTCTCATTCTTGCACATCTTAAAAAAAAAAAAACCCAAACCCAAGCACTCAGAAATAATGCAGTAGCTACTATTGATTTCTGGCTCCCAGAACACACCCGAGTGCTCCAAGTGACTGACGTGGCCACCAAATGGGTAGCAGGACAGCCCACGCTTCCCCCAAACTGATCCCATTGGCGAGTATGCAACGTACTGGAGAAACTGCTCCTCCTTGTGGGGAGCAAAGTTTTTGGGGAAAACAAGGCACACGGAAGCCTATTTTGCATAAGTAACCACACACAGCCATTGTGTTAGTAATTATTAGTTTTTGTCTGGTACCTCTCATCCCCAAATCAGAAGAATCCCTTACAGACATTTAATCCTTTAAGTCCCTTCCATACAAGTATTAATAACCTCAGGCTACACTTGGGAAAAATAAGGAGTTACATTCTTAAACGCTGCACAGCAAATCAGTGAAAGAGGCTGCAAGAATAAAACAGGCTCATTTTACTATTACCTTGGGATTAAGTCAAGACTCCTTGAAATAGTACTTTGACTAGAAAACCTTTCAGCTCCCATACCCCAAAAGAGTCCCAAGCTGCATCATGAAAGGCATAAGAAGTGTGAATACAGAACGCAAATATACTGGTTGTTATTTTAAATACTGTTTTTGCTATTTTTTTCCTCTGTCAGCTCATGCCTCAGTTGCAGGTTTTGCAGACAGAGAAGTCAATCTTCTTGTCAGCTATGCCGTATAAAGGATCCCTAAATCCTGTGAAAGCTGTCCAGGAAACATATGTCGTCTGAAGGGGATTTTGCATCAGCACAGAACTACCAGAGCGGCACTGTGCAAGTCCTGCTCCCAGCCCCTGGCCTGTGATACACGCAAGGAGAGGACACGGCCAGGCCACGCTTTGCTCCAGGCCAGGAGCCTACAAAAAGGGCAGAACAAGCCTAAGCATCCCTGGGCCAGGATGTGCGAGTGCCAGAAGCCTCAGAGAGCACAGGGGAAGGTTTAAAGCCACTGACTGCATCGTCTCATGCCAAGTCCTCGTATAGTTTTCACACGCAGTACAATACTGTAAACATTCAGGAAGGGTTTGGTGGTTGGTGTTCAATGGTGGAGTTCAGACAATTGCTACCTGTTTTACTAAGGATGTTAACTGAGTGAGGATACACCCAAAGTACCCATGCTTTGCACCCCAAAGCTCCAGGTATGCTTCACCAGTAGCTCTCAGCCCTGTACCATAAGCATTCTTCATGAAGACATACCTTCCTATAACATGCCAATATTTCCAAGCACTTTATCATCATCATCCCACTAAACCATGGTGGCAGATGTAAGTATTAGTAAGGGATGGGAGGAATAAAATACTTGAGATCATAAAAGAACCAAGTCCTGGCCACAGGAAACCCATCTCCGTCATGCGTCTCAGTCTGTACTCTCAGGCTTGGGTCCAGCCTCCCAGCAGGTCAGTAAAACCTGCCTGGTGGAAACTAGGTGGAGGCTGAGAAAGTATCCCAAGGAAGGTATCATTCCTGCCTCCCCTCTCCTTGCTTCCCCAGGAATACCGGGCTTTGTGGACCCGTGGAGCTACGCTTATGTTGACTTGTTTGCAAAAGTTAGTAACTCTTGTGTGCTCACTTCTCAGTTAAATGAGAGAGGGTTTTCCTCGTTAAAGAAATGATGCCACATTTACATGAGATAGTGCACTTTAAAAGATGCTTCTGTTCCTGCCCATTGCCACGTTACAGGGACAATCCTGGATGCTAAAACTGCAGGGAAGAAAAGCAGAAGAATTTTTTTTGGGAAAGAGAGAACCCATGCATATCTGTTGGGAGAAGCCTGGAAGTGGTAGAAGGTCTTGGAGAAGGAAAAAGACCTTTTGGAAAGGGCTGTGGAAAGCAGTCTTACAGAATTACAGTCCTGCTGGGAAGCCACCCACAATCTGTTGGCAACACCATAAAAACCAAACAAGATCAATGCAGAGCATGCAAAACCCCTTCAGAGAAGACGACTTGGGGAGGGGGGATGAGCTGTCGTATACATCAGCCTTGTGGGAGGGCATCAACTGCTGGAATTATCTTCAGGCTGTTGCTCTGCAACTGGGGTTAGAGAGGATGATACCAAAATGGCTGGGAGGCCAGGAAAAAAAAAACAAACCAAACCCAAGAGAGAATGCTTATGAAAGAAATACCACACACTTCAGATATGACTAGGTATTTTTGGTTGCCTATGTGAGACATTTTCTTTATTCTACGCGTAAGCTCAGTGTTTCAGGATATGACAACTCTGAATACCAACACAGATCCTAGAGAGGAGCCTTAATAGACAAATGGTAAAAAGATGTTCGTTTGCATGAGCTGAGAAGACGAGTACTGCACTTCCTCCAGAGCACAGAGTGATGCAAATGAAGTGGCTTCATAGAAGTAAAAAAGCTTGTTCTTTCTTGTGCCTTTTTATTTTTTAAATTATTTTTTAAGACCCCTCTCCTGAACTGTACAGCACTGCTCATATGGCTTCATTTATGCTGATGGCGTGGTGACTTTTTTGGTAATAACATCATGGTAGCATTTTTTTTCCATATGTGGAAATATGGTAGTCTGTTTACACACACGCACAAAACCCCATCCATTTCAAGGGAAACTAAATCCTGAGTTAACCTGCCACGTCAGGAGAGGTAACAGGTGGTAGGACATGAGAAGAGGTTGAAACACTGAAGGGGGGAGGTTAAACTTCTCTTTTTTTTTTTTCTTAGCCTAAAAATGTACAGGTGTGGACAGTCCACATGTCTGCTGTGTCAAAAAATCAAAGTGTCCTATTTTGTATGTTAATAGACAGCGCAAAGGTTACATGACTGAGAATGCATATCTGCATGATGGATGAGGAACTGAAAGTTTGCTACACAGGAAAAAAAAAACCACACATGGAAGTAAAGAAAAAAATGCTTATTTTCTACTTTTTAGGACGATGATTTTAAAAAACAGCAAAAGAGCAAATTAAAGCCATTTAATTCAACCAGCTGCAGATCTGCAGAGTATTCTCCAACTCCAAGATCGGTTCTGATGCATCCCCTCCCCAGGTGCCCCTCCTGCAAGCCTTGGCAGGAGCCTCTGATGTGCTTTAAATCCAAATTGCGCACATGCTCACAGGTAAACAATTATTTTAATACAACTCCAAATCCTACACATGGCAAAGGCCAAAAAAAGGATATCTGAGATTTCTCCAAGTTATTAACATATCATCCTGGAGAAAATGGCTTGAGCGTGTGCTCCGGGGGTCAGAGAAACCACCCTGGGCCAGACTGGAGAGAGAAAGCAGCCAAGTGGGATGCACAGCTCTAATGCCAGCGCTTCAAGAGGTGCTACAGGTTTACTAACATGACAGTAGGGAGTTAGTAGACATTCAAACACAAAACGGTTAGTCACGTTAGTTGGCTTTGTACCTTCTCCTATGAATGGGAGGCTTCTTTATACCATCCCCCAGAACTCGCATTGAACTGAAAATGAATCATGGAGAGTGGTCAGCAGCTTGAATGGAAAAAAATGAACAAACGGCAGCTGAAGGAAAAATATCCCCAACAAATGAACAACAGAGGAAACGGAAATACAGGGAAAACACAAAATTAAATACTAAAGGAAAGAATGAGTCTCTCTTTTCCTCCTCTCTCTTTTACAAATAAATCTGTGCTTTGGTGGGTTTGTTTTTTGTTTGGTTTTTTTTTGTTGTTGTTTGGGGTTTTTTTGTCTTTTTGGTTTGTTTGGGGTTTTTTTTGTTTGTTTGTTTGTGGTTTTTTTGTTTTTTTGTTTTTGTTTTGTTTTTTGGTTTTTTTTAAATACAGAAAGAAGGTTTCGCAGGTATTGACCACATTGCAACTTAGCTGCTGCCAAGGTGAGGTCAGTTTAAGGCTTAGGTAAGGACAAACCATTTGACAGAAGCTGTTAGCAGCCGTGATTAACACCAGCTCCAGTTTTGCAGTGCTTAATCCATCAGTGGAAAAAAAAAAAAAAAGCTGGCATTTCTTTCCTTGGAACCAAACGGTAAAAACACTGCACCATTGTTGAAAGACAGGCATTTCAAATCCGCTGTGAATGTCAGGAATTAACCGAAGGATGAACATCCTTTTGTGGCAGCCTTGTTAAGTTTTCTTTGTATTTTTAATAGCAAAATGTAGACATGAGGATTATCTGTGAAGTGCATTTGAGGAGAGAGAGGGGAAACGAAGGGGAACTGAGCATGTTTTCACATTTTATTTAAGATGATTACATTTTTTCTGATCTTTTCTGTGAACAAACTTTTATGCTCGTCCCTCTTACAAACAGAAAACATGTAACACTGGAAAAGACCAAATCCTACAGACAACTGATTTTTTTTCTGTAAGCTCTTTGGGTCCTGTATCAGCAGCTCTAAGTTTGACTTAGCTACCTTTGCCATCAGGGGAAAGACTATTTTTGGTGTGGATGGGGGCTGGAGCAGGAGGCACGTCTTAGAGCTCAGCCTCCCATCCCATTCCTCTTCCTGGCTGCGCAGCCCAGTTCTAATCCTTGGGTTGGTTTTAGTGGCCAGTATGCTTTATATTTGGTTCATTTTCTGCTCATTTAGTGAGTGGAACCTGCTCACCCATGGAGCAAGGAAGCTCCACGGGTGCCCAGAGAAGGAAAGGGAGCACAGACAAGGGGTGGCAGGCGGTGGGAGCAGCACAGGTCCTGTTCGTCAGCAGGACAAACCTTAGCTAAGGCTTGTGCTCCGTGTTACTTCATTTCAAAGGTTTGCAAAAGGCAAATTACAGTAAGGGCTTTTCCCCTTTAAATGGAAAACTATCTACTGCGTGTGAAATAAATGAATAAGCAAACACCCTGAATTTAACTGATTTCTATGAAAGTCACTTGTTTGGGCTTCACTTCCTCAGTATTTGTTGTTGCTCACTAAGCAACCAGAATCTCAATCTCAACAGCCACGTATGAAAAGAACAAAGAAAAAAAACCAAACCCAAATAATCCAAATTCCTTTGTAACAGAAACATAAAAACAAACAGGAACCAAATCAGCAGCAAAGACCCACCCAGCTTTTCTTTTTTAATTAACCTATGTGACAGCTATCTTTGTGTAGTGGCAGCTGTATCTAAGAACACATGAGAATAATTACTGTTCCTTTAGCTCAAATTTTCTTACATTTACAATGAATATATTTTCTCATATCAGAAATAGCCTCCAAAGTCTGACGCAGAAGAATTTAACCCCATCTGTTAACTGTTAGCAGTAATTGCCAGCTATGCAGTTTATTACCCTCAGAAATCTTTACATAACAGGTCCTACACTTAAAAATAAATCTCTCCAAATGAGTTTATGAGCTTATGGACTCATTCTGTCATAAACCTGTATGTATATCTTATGCTGACTCTTTTGTAGCTTTAAAAAGATGGGTATTACTTAATGCATTTAAATATTACCTGGGGTCCAGGAATGAAGCCAAGAAAAAGGTGGCAGTGGTAAACAGCAACAACAGCAGCAATAATAATAATAAATCTTTCACCCTATGTTACTCAGAGGGTCCTGAACGTTTTTCAACATTGGCTTTAAAATCTAAAGGGTCTATGATATTCTTTTAGTGATACCCACAGCTCCTAACATGTAAAGGATGCACATATTACTGATGGGAAGCTGCTGCCTCTCACCGGATTATCCCAATGGATCAGTAACAATTTACCAGGAACCTGCTGTGAGGGGCCAGTTTTAATTTAATGGCATCACCAAATGCCACGGCTCTGTTTATTGTAAAAGTAGACCCATGGCCATGAAGATGGCAGCAGGCAGCCTGGAGAGCAGCTCTGCACTGCACGCCACAAGTCTACACGGGTGGGAAGGGAGGATATGGCACCCTGACCCTGCTAAAACAATTGGCCACCCCTGCTCTGGAAGCATTGAAATGCACTAAGAACCTGGCCAAACCTTCACTGCTTTCAGAACATGCAGAGTTTGACCCCAAGTGTCCAGCAGCCCAGATGCTGAACGGCGCAGAGCATGGTGGGGAACCTTGCACCAAGTACGGTACTGGTGTGCGTCTTCCTTACTTCATATTTTTCCCCACTCAGATAGGGGGCTGAGCACCTTTTCTTCCCACAGTCACTTGGCACCAGCATTTACACACTCACGTGGCTGTTATACCTCTCCCTCTTGTATCTTCTGAAAGAACAAAAGGCAAAATTTCCCTTGTGAATCTTCTAGGGCGCCACCGGGGACATTGGTGGTGAGTTAGATGGGACTTGCTGTCCATGAGAGACTGAAGTGGACCCAGTTCCGTGAAAAGGAGACTACCCATCTCACCACTAAGCCAAATGAGGAGTCTCCACACCTTTTTTTTAAAACTCTGGTGCCTGTGCTATCTCTTAATACAATCAGAGCAATAATGGTCATGTTTGCTTTGTAAGAGATTTAACACTCCAATAATTCCTTTAACAAAGCCCTTCATATAGAAAGGTGTGGTGACAGACCTGTCCCAAGGTATTTCCATTTGCTCTGGAAAGCTCAAGTGTACTGCAGGTATTAAGTACTTTAATCCTGAAAGTTAGTTAAAAAAACCCAAACAAACATACGTTCATTAGGAGATTGTCTTGATCCCGATGAGTGAAAAAGAAATAATCAGAAGTGACATCCTCAGTTATCTGTTTTATCATGCAAGCCCAAACTTAAATAAATATGTATGAGTGGGTGCAAAGTAAATCAAAGCAGCTCTTCACTCACCTCCTCTGATTTATTTCTGCTTCGTTGGTGGCATTCTTTCCCGGCCCCCAGCTGTGTCGACGGAAAGGTGACAGCGGCCGCATGGAGTTTCGTAAGACGGAGGAATGAGTGGGCACATCCGTGATACTGTCCAGCTCTTCTTCCTTCTCCCCCCCCTCTGCGGCCACCATGTTGGTGCAGCTGCCATCCAGGCTGTGCCTGTCCTTGGGCTGGACGAAGTTCACCGTCGGTGGGAAGGGAAGGGACGTGTCGCTGCCCAGGGATGAGTTCCTCTCCAGGGACATGGTGTCATCTGCAGAGGAACTGGAGCTGGTGACATCGCATGCGGACTGCTCCTCTTCAGGCTGCTGTGGATAAGAAAAATTAAAAATATATTAAGGTAAAATCATAGACTGATTTGGGTTGGAAGCGACCTCTAAAGATCATCTAGTCCAACCCCCCTGCCACAGGCAGAAACACTGTTCACTAGATCAGATTGCTCAGAAAGCCCCATCCAACCTGATCTTGAACACTTAATGAAGTCAATATATTTAACATTTTAAATAAACAGAAGTATTTTGTATTTCACACGAGATGAGAGATTTCCTAGCTGATAGCACATTAACCATCACTAGAAATAAGACTTTTTGCTCTGGTTTCAAAAGAGTTTGAAATGCTCTACAGAGCAACCTCTTCTACCCCATGAGTCCCTGGTTGCCACAACCCCTGCCTGCCTTCCTCTCTCCAATTCCACATTTCATCCTGCACAGCAAATCCCGCTCCTCTCGCCATTTCTGTCTGAACCTGTTATCGGTCAAGGTGCCGTAAAATTGCCAAAGTTTTACCAGGTGTTAATGGCTGAGAGCGGTTAATGGGGAACTGGGTCATCCTGACTCCAGACGACAAACTCCAGCCTCTCCTGTGGGACCTGGGATGGGTTTGTAGTTCTTAGCCACGAGAGCTCCAGGGCAACACACTGTTCCACTGCATCATGCAGCACAAAAGGGACAATTATACAGTAGTAGAAAACAGACAGAAAAAAAATAAAAGGTTTAATCACCATCTTCCCCTACTTTCCATTAAGCAGAAAGTTAATGCCAGGGTTTGCAGCATTTTTCAAATCCAGCTGTAATTGAAAAATATCATTCCACAGGATCAGCCGCCCTGTATTACAGGTCTCGACTCACACTGCAATTTTTTGGTTTAGTTTGCTCCAAAAGCATTAAGTGGAAGCCAAACTGGTTCTCTTTGGCCAAAGGCCACATGCTGACCATACAGCCTGAGAAGAGCCCGAGCGTATTCTGTATTCCCCGTGGCTAGCATAAAAAAAAACACAAGCATCTCTCTCTGACATCACCTTCAGTCTGAAATGGCGTTTGCCCCAAGGGACTGACGTGGGAAGTTTCAATTTATTCTCCTGCAGAGCCCTGCACTGTATCATTTAAAATAATAATAGGCAGAATGATCTGTCAGATCATATATAATAGACTATTCAGCAAAGCCACAGCAGTTAATTGTCTTCAAATAGCAGGCTCGGTGGGTCTCAGCAGAAGCGGAGCGCCCAAGGAGCTGCAGGCTGTCAGCTCTCATTTGGCAGGAGACAACGGGCTACAAAATCCCGTTCTCAGAAGGGAGAGACGGGCATCAAAACCCACGCGGGCCAGGGCGAAGGGGAGCGGTGCTGCCCCAGGGCAGTCACAGAATCACAGAATGGCAAGGGTTGGAAGGGACCTCGGGGGATCATCCAGTCCAACCCTCCTGCTAAAGCAGGGTCACCTAAGTCCTCACCTCGGATCCCACCGCCCCGACTTCCCTCAAGGCCAGCAGCATTACATGCTCCAGGCACTTTTGCTCTTCTGTGCTTTTTTGAGGGGCACACATTATAAGCTAAAAGCTTCTTCTTAATAACAACAAATTATTACAATTTATTATGTTATATAAAAAGAAAGCGAGATGTTCAAAAAGTATTCTAATCACATATTTCACTATTTAGAGGGAAGCCCTGTTTCAAGTTCGGCTATTTTTTATTCTTATTTCAGTTTAGCAGGTACACAATAATGTTCCTAAGGTAGTTTAAATAAATGCTGTCACACTATTTCCCCTCTCACATCCATCACAGAAAAAAGGAAAAAAAAAAAAAAAAAAGGACAGCATCCCCAGCACAACACCAAAGTACAATATACCTTTTAAACACAAAATAGTAAAAAACACATTAAAAATATACCCCTCCAAAAGCCTTCATTCCACGGTAAGGAATGTCAAATATTAATGGTGAGTTTGTGTAAATCCTTTAATAGTAAACTCATACTGTAATGCAAAGTATTGGATTTGACACACTGAAATAGGAAGAGGCCCCTTCCAACCCTTGCGATTCTGTGATTCTGTGTTACAACAAGAGAGAACTGAAACTGATGCCCCATAAAGTTTTTGACGACGTTATTCAAGACAATCCTATATTTGTGTCAGTCATGCTGAGAGCTTACTGAATTGCTTAAATTCAGACAAATAAAGCAGTCTCCTTCAGTCTGCTTTGCTTTTCTGAGACACGGGCAAATACTGTCAGACATGAGGGCAGCACAGCAGGAGGAGAGGGGGCTACTGGCCAGCTGGACAGTGCAAGGATGGGACAGTTTGGAAACATTAAATTTGGATGCAAATCTAGCAGAAATAGTGCAGAACATCAAATTATGTAGGGAAGAATTAGAGTAAAAAGAAGAATTTTTATTTCCCAGATGAGAATGCGGCTCCAGTTTAAAATGCAGAACAGAACACGTTTCCCTAGCAGGGAAGATTCAGGGTTTCTGCCATAAAGTGCAGTTCAAAGAAATACCAGAAAAATGTCAAATATATTTGGTCCCTTTTAACTTTTACCTTGAGCATCTGTCTGACTACAGAACACAATAAACAATTCCCTTGAACTTGTGGCCGATGCTTATTCCTCTAAAGTGACTGTCTTCATTTAAATGATTTTTTTGCTTTGTTTCAGAAAAAAAAAAACAAAACAGTTAATATGAAAGCTCAGGACTCTGTCTGCAAAATGCCAAGTGTGGCTGACACATCTAAGAAACATCTGTATTGTAGCCACCTCTGCAAAAAATTAGCTATCTGGCCAAGTGCCAGCAAATATGCATTGCCCTCTAATCCTATCTGAGTAAGAGAATACCCTGTTTGAAGAATAGAAATGTGGGGGGTTTTGTTTCTAATGTGTTCTTTTCCTACAGGAAAAAATGAAACGTTAAAGAAATACTAATTTTCTTCAAGTTAAGCTTGCTGCATTGCACCTCAATGAATTCAACCCTTAACTGTGACCATAAAACTCAGGGCTGATAAGAGCCTTTACGGACATGCGCTAATGGGCATCATCCTTGCTCTCAGAAACAGTTCTTGGTGAGGAAGCTAGTAAGAAAAAATGAGATAAGGCATAAAAAATGAGTTTCCTGAGAAAGAACGTACGTACTTCTTCATGAACAGGGATAAGAGAAATCACTAGCATGGTGGGGGTATAAGATAACTTCTTCAACTAAATCCCTCCATCTGTAGGAGGTCTTGATTAAGCGGAATTAAAATGTTCTTTCAATCATTTTCGTGATGACAACATGCAAAGTGCTGAGACACAAATTTACTCTTTCCCCTGATCTTCCATGTGACAAAGAAAAGAAAGGTGGTGCAGTATTTAAAAGAAAAATAAAGATGTAAAAAATTAAACCCTAGCATCCTGAAGTTTATTTGGCATACCATTACACTAAAGGAGTCAACGTCTTTGGTTGGCTTGATATATAATCTAGCAGAGCAATTTTTTTTTTTGGATTTGCCTATGGCTCCAGGGTCCCTAAAAGTAACCTCAATAGTGGCATCCTATTATTTATCACAATTTTTATGATTTGGAGTGGAGGAGTCTTCCCCTGGTGAAAGCCTCTCTCTTCAAACTTTTATTCCTTCAGGTTTCAGGGTTTTTTGCATGGTGATTAGGTTGTTGTGTTTTTTTTGGTTTTTTTTAAAGAGAAACAATAATTCTGAGAAAATAAATGCAAAATATTTATCTATTTGCGTATTTCCTTGGGCAAAGCAAAACAAAGGCAGAAATTAAATAAAATTCAAGGGGTTGAGTTGCAACCCCTTCCTTTGACAATGATCTGTCAGTCCCTGACTTCCCAAGGGCCTCTCGTCTGAATCATTTCCCAAGAGACACATTAAAAAACTTCCCAGTAATGCTGAATTTCAGTGGCAGGTTAAAAGTTAAGATGAGCAAAGCGTGTGGGCTATGCCCCAGGACGTTGCCAGATGATTGTGAGAAATGACCTTATGCAGCATTAATCACTCAAGGAGGAGGGCGTTGCAAAGCCTGCCCAGATGGCTCAGACAGAGAAGGAAAAGCAGGATGACGAGGACATGGGAATGAAGCGCTGACGCAAAAAAAAAAAAAAAAATAAAACATTTTGCTGAAGCCTTAGACCTCATGTTGGAAGCGATTTCTGGATTTCAGCAATGGCCTCTTAAGTCTGAAAAGGCAAGTCAGGTTTTAATGCTAAAGCTCTCTGAACCCAGCAGTTCATCTTGCACAGCTCAGCATGTGTCATTCAGGACAAAAAAAAAAAAAAAAAAAAAAAAGATGACAAGCACAGGAGACAGCAATGAGAGAATGCACCGATCACCAGGGTCAGTTTAAGGTACCTGCAGATTTTGTGACCTCACAGCCCCCAATTCTTCATGGTCCTGGGGTAGAACCAGGCCTTAAAATCTAAGAGTTTCAGGTGATGTCTATGGAAGCACCCCAAAGACCCTGGACAGACAAGGGCTTGTTCTTCCTAAATTTATTGTAATGTATTAAGCAGTTAACAGAGGAGGAGTGATTTCTGTAGTAAAAACCAAAACTCTAACAGATGGAAGTTCAACTCTTGCTCCACACAAAGGAGAAAGAAGAACAGGACTGGTGACAACAACAATCATCATGACACCGAGAGGTTTGGGATCCTCTTTTTGTTCATAAACATGTTCTCTCTCTTCCCAATTTGATATTGAAATTGTACTACTTAATAGGCTTATAACTAACCAACTACAACCAAGACATGCATCTAACAATATTTTTCGGAAGAAAGATGACATCCAGCACTTATTTTAGTGATTCTTTAAAATATTTATAACTAGCTGGGCTCAGTAGTTTAACAAAAAAAAAAAAGAAAAAAAAAAAGACTGAATTAAGGAATGAGCTCACAGCACTAAACTAGCGTCTCTGGTCCTTCTGGAAATAACTTCAACTGTAGAAAAGGTACTCAGATAAATTCTGAGGAAGGAGACAAGGAATCGAGTTGGTCAGCAAAGCAGAGACAAAAAAGTGACTGAGGTCAAGATTAGCTTCAAATAACTTCCTAAACTCAACTCAGGAACCTTTTAAACCCATTTGGAGATGAAGTCTGCAATCCACCGCATAATTAGAACAATACAAAGGCTGCCAAATTAAGAAATTCCCTCTCTATAAAGAAAATAATTTCCTCCCTCTGCCCACTCTCCACTGGCAATTGAAGATCTGCCTTCCCTCCCACCTCCTCCTTTTCCCTGCAGCATCCCCACTACATTGCACGACCTGTTCTTTTTATTTTTTCTTTCACGTATTTGGAGAAGGAAACTTTCCACATAAGAAAGGGAAAAAGCAAAAATTCTGTACCATACAAAATCTACTGTGTTCCCACAGCACTCTTCTCCCACGCATCCCCATACAAGCATTAAATCAGGCTCAAATGGCAGTCGGCTGTCGTAATTCGTGCCATTCTACACGAGAAAACTGAAGACAGTCTTCTGCTCTGCTAAACAGCCTTATAGTCTTAAAATCCAGGGTCCCACATCACTTTGGGAGTAAGATGGGAAAGGGTGAGGCTTGTGAGCTCTGTGCCCTACCACATGCATTAAGGATGACTTTACTGTTCATTTATAGCACATGAGATCACTTAGCCTGGGCTGTGGTGTTTCCCGTCCCACTGGAAAATATTCACCGTCATCTGATTTGATTTAAAGCAAACAGAATTTTGTTTCATTAAATAGATTTCTCTGAAAGCAAGTGTGAAATTTATTCAAGTTTAGTTTGTCAGAGGAGGAATTGTGCCTGCTCCAACAGGTAAGCTGGAGCTGCAGCTAAGCGGGTGATTTCACAGAGCCGAGACCAAGGTGATGGCTACTCTAAGGAAGGTTCACATCCTCTTTGATTTTGCATCTATCTACTGTTCTTTCTGGGTGCTTTTTCATCCTCTACTTATGGCAATAAGAACATCAATTGCCAGCAAGACAATACTTAAAAAGGAAAACCTAATCACACTCTGAATAAGTTCAGGCTGCTCTGATGCAGGCAGCAGAAGACTGATGCTGAAGCAGGGCCTCCTCTGTTCAGGAGGCTACTCTGGATCTCAGGTCTCACCCACCCCTCCTTCCCCTTCTCAGCCATGAGCAACACAAAGGGATAAGGTTAGTAATGATTTCTATTGTTGATTTTAAGCAAAACTGAAAACATTTTCCTCCTACTTGCACGCAAAGAGGCATTGGAGGTATGTCGCCTGGGTAACAAAACTATTCATTGGAATTGGCCTGAAGTATTTAGAGTGTTTCCTTCCTACCCAGGGAGTCAGACTGCATTTGCAGAAAAACATTGGTTCCTCTGAGAATAACAGTATACGATTCTGAAGGTGTCAGCGCAGAGGTCATCATCTGCTGGAGAAAAGCTCTTTGTTACAGGAGTTAAAGATGGCTTTCATACCATCTGCGCAATCCCTAATGATCTTGCAAGAAAATCCACCTTTTCAACTGCTTCTCTAGCGCCTGATTTACTCTTGGACAGTCAAAATTACTTTCATCTTTTTAACACTGTGGGCTGCATGGGTTTTGGAATTCTGCTGCAAGTAAATACATCCCTCATGTCGCTGCATCCGAAGAGAGGACCAGATCCTTCCCATCTATTCCGTTCCAGGATAATTGCTTCCAGGTTTCTCACTCACCAGCGAAACCAAGATGATGTGAGTTTGCAGTACGTGTTTATTGAATCAGGCCTTGAGCTTTTTTAACCATATCCCAGCCAGGCTTTCCTACCTTTCCAAAGACAAGGTCTTCCATCCCATCACCAGGCAAGGGGAAGAGGTCAGACTCGCTCCCGGACTCTCTTTTAAGGACACTGTGTGACGAGGCACAGACGCTCCTCAGCCCATCCTCCAAGAAATTCTCACATTCTATGGGAGCAAAGCAGGAAGAGTTATGGTCTGATGCTTTCTGTAGCATCCATACATCCAACTCACATACGCTCAGTAAATTCAAGGATTTAAACCCAACAGTAAACACAGCTTTATAAGGTTGTGTTCACCTCCCACAACCATGCCTGCAAATTTTTAAAGAATTTATTCAAGAGTTTAAAACTCCTTTTTAATGCATCATCAAAGTAGGTGGTGCAAACAGAAATTCTGCATTGAGCAGCCATGTATGCTTGTAGCTTGAGGTGTGGATAAATACGCTGTGCATCAGGTACCCCACACTGAGCATTACAGGAAGTTTCCCATCGATGGCAGCAAATGCAAAATCAGATTTATATTCAATAAATGTAGAAAGAACTTAATATTTGCCTTCTTTCTCAATTAAAACCAATCACTTCTCTCTAAATGCCAATAAAAGAAGGAATGAAATAATCTTCCCCTCTCTGCCCGTTTAGAGAGGGAAAGATTATTTCATTCCTTCTTTTATACTTCTCACTGAAAAAACACTAGTATGACCTCTGTGACAAGCTTTGCTTTCTTAAGATTCAAAAATTAAGTGTCTTTTTAAATTCTAAAGCTTCTGTAACTCCTTTCTAAAATGCTTCCGGCTCTTTGTATCGGGGTGATGAGCAACACAAATACAGACTACAGCCACTGAGAAAGCCTTTCCCTTCCAAAAACCTTAACAGATGTGTATTTGCATCAATAATGCCTGTATATAATTTCATTTGTTCAGCCTTCAGGCAAAAGTATTAATGACAATTTTGGCAATAACCGAACATTCTTTTCTCCCCACTCAAAATATTTTTGGATTATTAGTATTTTTTAAAAAAAAAGAAAGGTGCTGTTTTGCAACCTGCTCTAACTAAACAGATGCAAAACATGCTTAGCTCCCCGGAGAGGAGCCGGGGCATAAAGTATCAGTCCACTCTTAAGTCACACCTGACTAACTCCACCCTTGGCTACGCCACCCTTATACATCGATGCAATGACGACAGGTCTGGGTAGCATGAAACCACCTTTTTCCCTTCCCCATCCTTAACCTGCGCCTGACAGCAGCTATCAAACACCCCAGGCACAGCCCAGCCGATGGGAGCAAGCCACTGTCAGATGGAATGATGTTCATTTACTGGTGGCAGCAGGGCTGTCCCCATTTCGGGCACATGGGAGCCGAAACCGGTTGGAAACCCCATTACCCTGCAGAGGAGTTTCCACACAGTGGAGAATTGGAAAAGCACTTATTGGAGGCGGGGCGGCTGCTCCCTGGGTCTGTTCCCCTTTCGGTAAATCTGGAAAATCTGAACTGCTTTTCCATCACCGAGGGGGAGAAGGGAGGGGAAAGAGAAGAGGGAGGTTGGGGGGGTGGGGGCGGGAAAAGAAGGGAAAAGCAAAGAAGAGATGGAGAGGCTGTAAGGGAGCGGGCCAGGGTGCCGGCCGTCCAGCTGGCAGCCCGCAGAGCGTGTCCGCAGCCCAGACTGAAAAACAAAGGGGCTCGAGCCACGTTCCAGTGGAAAATCAGCGGGGACGGTCCAGATGTGCCAAGGGACAGATACCTCGCTCCGACAATAAAACACGAGAGGCAGCAAGAGGCTCTGCAGGAGCCTCTGAGGGACAGAGGAGATGAAGCAGCGGGCAGGCACGATGAGGAGCAGAGTGATGGGGACCCACACACCCCCCAAACCCTCTCCTCACCTTTAATTTTGGTTGTTTGGGGGGGGTGTGGGGGTGTGTGTGTGTCATCTTCCCCCGCCTCCTTTTCTCAGTTACCTCATTGGGTTTGTTTTCTTTGATTTAACCTGCACAGGCATTGCACAACACTGAGCTCCGTCTCCCACACCCGTGACCTGGTGAGCCCTGGTGGCAGCCCTGCCCTGACACGGGGACCGTGACTCCCATCACACACCCACCCCGGACCGACAGCACAACCGTGCTCATCCGCTCCTCTCGGGGCAGGTACAGGAGAAAATACAACGATGATTGTAATATTTCTGCACATAATATAGAGGCAAAAAAAAAAATTACACAGTAAAAAGCCCTCGGAAGAAAATTTCCAAGCAACTCTTCTACATACATTTTCCAAAGCCTTGTCCTCCAATTCCATGCTGATAGCTGTGTATCTGCCACACTCCTCCAGGCATTTCATTTGAAAACCACTGACAGAAAACGAGAAGCTACGGTTTCTGGAGTTGCCTTCTAAGATTTGCCGAGCCATTTCAGGAGGATTATTCAGCAGGTGAAAAAGATCTAATTCCCTATCAAGTTGTGTATTTTCAAGTCAGCCGCATTACCACAGCTAGGGGGTTCACTGCCGATAGGTGCTGCCAGATTTTTCTTGCCCTCTGGACACGGCGCAGAGCAGCCGGTGGGATGCGTGTGCAGTAACGATGTTATTGCTAGAGAGGCCAGAACCTGCAGAGCCCGAGATCTTCCTGCTGCTTCGGGCCAGCCAGAGAGCACATTAACCAGCTTAAAAACCTGCCTCTTTGTGCTTGTGTTACAGACAGGTATTACTGTAATTATTAATATATATTTGTATATACGGCTACCTGTTTACATAACATTGTATTTCTATAGTAAGATATTGCACTAGATAATTAATAAGTATCTAACTAATATTGATCCCTATGAATACATGGCTATAGATGTGGCAAGTCAAACGAGCGCATGTCATTTTGCAGCCAAACGGAGCGTGGTAACACTTGCCTGAAGTGTCAAAACATCATACCAAGAGGCAAGGGATTCGGGGACACAATTAGGAAAGCAGCAGCATGGTGATACCTCAGGTTGTCCCGTAAAACACTCTTAAAGCAGCTATTCACTGTTCATGACTATTCTAAACACAGGACTATTTCTTTTTAAATAAAAAAGCACTTAGTTAACTTTAATGAGAACTAGAACTTCTACCTAGGATAAACCTCTCAGGTCAGTTACCCAAATTATTCCTTCTTAGCCTACACTCTGAAAAGACTGGGTTTGAATTTCACACTGAGAGTCAGTGATTCAATCCCTGTTTTCCTTCCAAGTCTCTCAGCTAAACGGAAGGAGTTTCAGGTGAGACCCCTGCTCGTAACGAGCAAGGCAAGAAGTGTCCCCTCTATCAACAGTCCAAGCAAAGTCGCTATTCAGGGCCCTGATAATTTACTCTACTTGTTTCAAACAAGCAGAATTCAATGAAAGGAAATGGGTTTTTTGTTATCTTGGACACCAATCCCTCTTTGAAACTTGCCCAGACAAGGTTTTCTGTCCCAGTGGAAAAGCCAGAAAGCACCAGCCAGCACGCAGGGCTGAAAGCTCAGCGTGGCTGGTGGGAAGGGTGTGGGAACGATGGCTCTGAACAACCTTCCTGCTTCCTGAAGCCTGAAAATCATGGCAACTTCCAGGAGAAAAAAAGAAATAAATAAAAACAAGCCACTGATTTGGATCTAAATATGTATTCAGGAGTTTAAATTTCTGACTTTTTTTTCTTTTACTGTATTATCCTTTTAGCTAGAAACCATGTCTGTGTCCCCCATCACCCCTTTCAAGTCAATTTAAAAAAAAAAAGAAAAAAATTGAAATACGAAGTACTTCAAATGCGTAATTACTTAAGAAGGTGACACACCACACAGCGAGTCAAGTGTTACAGCCATGTGCTAACTATGACTCACGGCAGATTCATTACCCATTTTCTTTAGTTTATGTATTTTACCCATCAAGGCTAGGATGTCAAAAATAAGAAGAAAAAGAAGGAAAGAAAAGGTGAGGAGAACCAGAGGGCTGCTCGTCTGGAGCCGCCACCGGCATGCTGCTCACCTGGAGACTCCCGCGTCCGCTTGCGCTCCAGCAGGGAAGAATCGGGACATGGCTCCAGCGAACACCAGCTTTCGCGGTTTATCTGAAAAACAGACCAGAGCAAATCAAAGAAAGGCCGATGTCGTTAACATCCCCGTTAGCCTCTTCTGCAATGCCACCCTGCATCGACCAGCAGATACACAGTTATGGCTTAATTTTGACCCCGTAATAAAAACCTCAAAAGTAACTTACGCCTTTTTTTTTTTTTTTTTTAGCATCACTAAACAAACCATTAAAATATGCCAAAAAATTATTTCTCCGTGGAAAGTATGATTTCAAGGTGGCTCCCACTCAGGGAAGGAGTTCAGAGGGAAGATGAGCCAGCATTTAAGCTACTAGCTGAAGAAATCTGGCTTCAATTCTCACTTCCATTTGTAGCGGGACTGCAGGCAAGATATTCCTCTGCTTTATGCCTCGGTTTGCTATCTACAGAATAGCAACTCCTTACCACCCATATTGCTCTAAAGATAATTACCTTAAAGATAGTAAGGAGCTCTGATAATGTGGAAACGAGGGCTAGGGAAGTGCCCAGGTCGTAGTGAGAACCAGCAGCACTTTGTGGGCGCATTAACTGAAATGATGATGATGATGATGTTGGAACCCCCCTATTTTAACACTGAGACACATCACATGGTCTATTTCAACATCAGCTTTTACCATCTCACCCTGTCCCTCACCCCTTCCATGACTTCCAGTCTTTCAGCAAGGATGACTGATTGGCTCTCAGTCTTCTCCCCCGACTGCCTCTGCTTTACTCTTCCTCACTTGGGTTGTGTTGTTCAACATTCCGACTCTGAAGTTTGCTGGACTATCCACAACCCTTGGCTCACCCAACACAGGCTTTCCATCGCTTTTATCTACAGCTGGTAGACTCTGGAAGCCCCTTTGCTCTCTCTCCTTCAGCAGCTCTGCTGTTCCTCCTAGCCAAACGCCTCTACTTGTCAAACGCAAGCAAATCTCGCCCGGACAATCCCACGTCCCGCATCACAAAACCCAGAGTTGTTTCCCCTCCTGACCTGCCTCACAACACAGGATCTCACGCATGTTATGTTGTAGCTAAAAGAAAGCTACAGAAATGCATGACTTTGCCTGATTTTAGATGCCAACTATTTCTCCTACCTTCTCTCTGGTTTTCCTTTTCTCTCCTGAAATAATTTCCTTTTCCCTCTCTCTGTCAAATAGAGAATTTTTACCATTTACTTTTTGCCTCTGACCTGTTCTTCAAATTTCCTTCTTAATCCTGCTCCTTTTTCTGCAGTCCCTTGCTGGATTCTCATCCCCTTGATGTTCTCCTTTCTCCCACGATATGAAATGCACTTTTTTCCTTTGAATTATATATATATTTTTTTTAAAATAAAGAAAAAACAAGACTCTCCTACCCTTGACCTGACTTGCTGCTTTGACTAATGACCCACGTCCTTTTTCACTTTCTTGCTGAGATCATGGAACTTGTTATTTGCAGTTGTTGGCTGGTGCTCCTCACCGGGCTGGCTCCATCCCCCTGCCCTTCACTGGAGAGGCTCCTGCCAGCTCCTCCGCTCACCTCCTGCTCGCCACACCGCAGAGTCAATGCTCTGCTCCCCTCGACCTGACAGCTACTTTCTACGGCACATTTTTCTTCCTTAGGTTTTGTCCTCCTCCTCCATACTTCTGTCATGACAAAATGGTGTTGGAAGGGCCTTTGACAGGTCAGCTAGGCCCTTTCTGCTGCTCCAAGTCAGGCTCAGCTATAATCTAAGAGGGTGGTGTGACCTTCTCCAGCCAGCAGCTCTTACTGGGGGAGACAGGGAAGGAGCAGAGAAGATCTGAGAGGGGAAAAATGAGCAAGAGTCTGCCAGGAGAGGCAAAGGAGACTTCATGCTGTACCCAAGTCAGGTCTCAGGGCAACCTCAGTGCGTGTCCTACCTGAACGTCCCTCTCCACCTCCATGCAATTTTACAGGCTATTTTTCTTGGATATGCATGCTCTGATGTACACTTAGGATTAGTTGCTCACTGCCCCTGCTCATACATATGCATTATGCATACATTGCTCTACGATCCCATCCGACCCCTATATGTACATACATCTAAGATCCCATCCTTCCCTGCACCCCTACTGCATGCATAGATGCACACACCTGTATGCTCATCTCCTGCTTTTTACATATACTACATATATATTAAACTAGACTATTACACATGTATTAAACGGGAGATGGAGAGGGAAAG
>NW_009259044.1:4507610-4531109 GCF_000687185.1 Egretta garzetta | reverse complement strand
GAAAGGCTTTGGTAAGCAAATACTCGAAACAAAGATTTCTTGTTTTCCAAAGTGACATAAAGATGTCGCGTTTTAACTGTCGCATGGACAGTGGGTCACCACTCGGATTCTTTCAACGGAAGAAAGATACCCCCTGTTCTCAGCGAGGCTGAGGAGTAACTAACCTTAGCAATTAAACTTAACTGCAGAATTTATGCATACTTTTTAGTCTTAAAAGAGCTGTAAAGTCAATAAATATCACATTATGACTGTAAAGTCAATAAATACCACGTTAATACTCTTTTCTCTCCAGACAAAGCAGAATCTATTTTGCAGCACACATATTTTACTACAGGCAAATCTAGAAGTTGAGCCTGAACACACACAGGAGGACAAATGCAAATGTGCTCAGGTCCACACAAATGAAGGAACAACCCATTTCAGTTATGAAATCAAATTCTGCCTCCTTCTGACTGGCTTGCACCTAACTCCTTCCTCATCATACCGAGCCTGATCATCCTTACTCTTAAACCAACGTAGCTCCATCAACTTTAAGGGAACTACTCCCGACTTATACTGATCTCCACTATTGGAAATTGGTAATTAAACATCCTGTTCAATAATTAGCAGTAAGAAAGCAAAATATGAGGCGGCTCAAGCCTATCAGTTGATTAGTAATAGAATAAGCTATATTAGGCTGAATTAACATTATATTTTTTCCTTTAATAGAACCAATTGAGTCATTCACTGAAAATGCATTATAGACATTGGCATTTTTTCAAAAAAGATTTGAGTATTTTTCCCATTCCCCAGCCAGCTCTCTCCTCTGCCCTGTGACTTTGCCAAGTATTGAAAACGTCTGGGTTTTTTCTGTTAAAAAGAGTAATGAGAGAGTAACGCTGAGGTTTAAGGTGCTGTTTCAGATATACCTGATTATGTACAAAATAAAACATTAGGAACTAAGTATTTATCTCAGTAGTCCTAATTCGGGAATAATCATCATCATCAAAATACAAACAAAGGAAACCACTACTATATACAAGAATTCCCTACGCCAAAACGAGCCCAGACAGGATTTGAGAGAGGTTTACTGTGTGCTCTCAGGAAAGTGGGTGGTCCACAAATACTCAAAACACAAACCCCACTATCCACAGCCCAAGGCTGAGTATTGGGATCCCTCCTCAACACCCAAATTCTACTGTATTTACTCAGGACTCGTGACTGCAGGTACAGACAGTAAAGGGCTGGGGAGAAAATACCATTATAAAAGCACCTGAACATCAGGGGCTGGTGAATTCACCTGTATGAAGAAGTTCAAAATGAGGTTGTCTTGGGATTTTGCAGACCCGAGTGCATTATATGTACCAAAACTATTCCTCCCTTTTTTCCCTTAGTCTCTGTTTTGCTAAGAGAAGCCCAATGACCGGACTGCAGGCTGGTGGCCACAGAAGACGATAAAACTCCCACGCACTTTCTGCCTTGCCCACGCTGATTACAGCCCATGGATTCTGGGCATCCCAAGTCTTGGTGGCGGGAGCAGAGGGTGCAGCGGTGTTCAGATGGCAGAAGGGAATACGAAACAGCCTCTGGGAACAGCGTTTCAATATGCAGCTTTTGAAAAAACGCCAGGAGAAACCCAGCTATTTTTCCATGCAGAAGTCTGAATGTGTTTATCTGCAGCTCAGACACAGAATGAATCATGGAAGCACATCCCCAGGCACCAAAAACTGAATCCCGAAGGATTTGCTGTTTGCCTGTGAAAACACTAGCAGACTAAATGTCCAAAGAGGACTTTAGGACACCAGCTGGAGCTGCAAGCAGCAGACGGTTTGATTGCTCTTTCTGGGCACGCATGCATGTATTTCCTGACTGTCAGAGACGTCTTCCTGCAGACATCGAATTTGAAACTTGATGTGACTTAATGCAGAAACCTCTTTGCATACAGAAAGGATGGTGCTGGACAATCCACAAGACAAATGGGGCTGGGATGTCCTCCCATCACGTGGGAACGATGACTGACCCCAGCCTCCATTCCCAGGCTCTTCCTTCCTCTCCCCCTGCATGACAGCCCTGGCCAAGGAGTTATCTCACCCCCTCCAGCGCTCGGGGTCCTGTGCGGTGCCTGCCCACAAAAACCAGAAGCGGGACCTCCTTTTAGAAGACATTCAAAAACCGTCTACTTCTGGCAGAGCGGCACGGCAGAGGGCTTGCTAGAAACACTCGCCTCGGGGACCAGTCTCTGCCTGGCTCCCGTGCACCTCTCCTGCCTTTCCACCATGGAAAAGTCCTTTTTCTCTCCCTCTGGTTTTATTTTAATTCTTCTTGCTTTCCATTTCACAAGAAAGAAAACACACTGACCTCTCAGGAAATCTTCCACCATTTTAAAAGTTTGCACTTGTCAGCCTCGCTGGTAACGATATAAATCAGCATCTCCAGAGCAGAAGGAACCAGATTATTTTAACTTTCATTTCCTAGCAAATCTCTAGAGATTCATCTTCCCTCCATATTGTTTTAACTTTGTCCTAAATTTACAAGTTTCCACTTCTCCCCCCGCCGAGCTTCCAGACTAAGTTCTACCTTGCAGCTAAAACCAGATATCATTGCACATAGGAAAATATTTAGTAAATTCTGTATACCATACTGAGCAGTAACTGACACTAGGAAAGATTTGAAATATCCATTAAAGAACAAAAATAGCAGGAAACAAGCAATACTTTAAATTCAATTCTAACTAATTTGTTTAATAATCAGGAATGATACAATGATTCTCTCAAGATCCTCCAAATCTCCTTCAAAAGGAGCATGAGGGATGGGGCACCCGGGGAAGGAATTTCCACTGTCTTCCTTCAACAGCTGTTGATGCAAAAAATCTCCATACACAAAAAACTTGCTTTAAGAGCAAAAACCACTGCTTTGGCAATCATCTTGCCAGACAATATTAAGAGCAGACATACGAATTTGCCTGAAAATTCCAGGTTTTGAGGGTTTTTTATTTAACATTTTTTGTAATCTCCCTGCGTATTTTAGCTTTAGGGGAAGGTTTTACCATGGGGATGAGGAACACAAAGACCATTCTCTGAGGGGCAGAGTAACAACACTTGCATTTCTGCAATGATTTCTATAGAGACTTCATATTCTAGCACTATAAATATGCTACACTGAGCCTTTTACCTTTACCAAGTTGGTCACACTGTATCAGGACGATGTTTTTATATGAGGTCCAAACTGACCTCGCTCACAACAACAAGCGAGGAGTGCTGTGGAGGACTACACTGCAGGATTACACCAGAAAAGGCTCCTACAACCACAGGACATTTTAAATAACTGAATAAATTAGCACTTTGTGGTCTAAGAGCAACGCTGAATTCCTAGAGTGCACTTTTCCCTCTGGCAATGTCCCAACTGGGGAAAGGAACGTGTGCCCCAAGAACATTTTCCAGCCCTTGGCTCTGGGATGTCCTCCACTAGGAGAATTAAGAGACCTGGTAACAACAAACGTTAATTAAACTTTAAAAATAACAGCAATGGCTTTGCATAAAAACTATCTCTTGACTAAAATAGGAGCAAAATTCCCACAAACATGTATGCGCCTAGGGTGAAAACACATTACTTTCATTTAAGTTACCCTTCCAGTTCTAATTCTACATGAGACACAAACAGAAAAACTCAAAAGTTCTCCACATCGTCACAAATACGCTTTTTGCCCGCTGTCCTTTCAATAACCAAACCAGTGCAGACAGATGCAGGATTAAAGTTCAGCCATTTTAGGGCCACAAAGTTTGATGAGACATTGCATACCCGTCATCCAAGGCCGGTAATTCCCTCAGAAGAACAACCCCAAAGAAGGAATGAACGTGCTTATGTGCCAAATAACCAAAAACATAAATAAGAAAAAGCTTTATAAGTATGATAACATACAATGGAAGAAACCTTTGTTTCAGTTAGTTTGGGGACCTTCTCCACATAGTACTTTTAGTTTAGGATGCTGCAAATTGGACCTAGCCTTAGCTGGGCAGGGTTCATTCCATAGGGTCTTCTCCGGCGCTGGATTAGAGCTATCAGAGCAGCCCTCTGCCAGGGAGCAGAATAACTAATTGATAACGCTGCCCCTTTCATTTCAAAATGCCTTAATTATTTTTATAACACTGGGCTGGTTTTAATTTCATTAATAATGTTCTGATCTTTAAGGGGAAGCTGAAAGGGATCTGTTTGTCTGAAGAGCAGCTAAATCAAACCTCGTTTCCCCTGTTCTGGAAAAACCTTACACCTTCCCCTTACACGTACCAGTCTGAGCATTCACGTACAATGGTGAAATGCAGATCTAGGCAATGAGCCATTATAAAACATTTCCAGTTGCGATTGCTCAGTCTCCCATTCTCAAAGCAAGCCCATTTCTTATTTTCTAGCTCTGCAAAGCACAGCCTGTTCATCCAGACTTGAACGCTTGTCTAACTTCAGATGTATTTACAAGGTGCCAGCCAGCATGGTTTCCGTATTCTGTCCCTAGATAGTTATATTTGTGGTAACAGGCACAACATAAAAATGAGATGGGGCTGCCAACTCACACATGGGCACACTGAGATTTCCCATTTTGGGTCTTGGAATAACATAGCGCAGTCTGCTTTACCCTGCACATAGCTGCTCAGAGCCCGGGGAATTGTTCAGACAAGCAGATATCCCACGTGCCCCACATCATCTCCCTCATCTGCTGCAATGCAATCCCAGCAGGAAAAACGATGGCAAACTTTCATGTCATTTCTGCATCATCCAGGCTTCCCTGTACAGTGGCAAACCATGGCGCTCAGTAACCAAGTTCATGTTTGCGTTGCTGCAGCAGCAAAAAGCCACCGTAAAGATAAAGTCCTACCTCCAACATAGAGGCTAGGACACCGATTTACCCATTGCCTCTTGCTTTTTCGTATGTGGGGAAGAGGAAGCTAAAAATAATTGTGTGCATCAACCCCTAAAATTGCTGAGGGTGGTTGTTTTTTTTTTTTTTTTAAAAAACAAAAAAAGCCACTGTTTCAGGCACAATCTAAACGTGGAAAATTTGAGCCCCAACACACTGCCCCTTTGGAAGACACGTGCATTGCAAAATAGGCGGTAGGAACCAAAATTCTTTTGCAACTGTATCTAAGAATGTTTGCAATTAATGCAAATATAATCCCATCTATAAACATTTAGTAACCAAAATGACACAAGATCGTCTTTGTTCACAACTTGTTCCAGTTGTCTTTCTCCACCAGCTGTTTTTCTTTCCTATGTCATGATTACCCAGTTCCCTGTCTTAAAATGAAGCAAAGAACGTATTCATCTACCACTCCAAGAAAAGGCAGCTTGTACGAGTCAAGCTGTAGGCCAAACTGAAAGCAGCTTGGTGCTTTGCAGGTATCTTGCTAAAATTTCATCCCGATCAAACACTCTTAATGGAACCTATTTGGCTTTGCTTTTGTTGTAAGGATATTTACTTGCTTTTCAATACTTGACGCTTAAGAAACCCCGTCCTCTTAACTCACCAAGATACGATGACCTAGATAAGGTACAGTTTTATTGAACTATTTTAATTAAAAACAAACCTAACAGAAAACTCCACCCCCCAGCTCCCTCATTAAGGGTCTGGTCCAACTCCCACTAACGTCAAGAGATGATCTGCCACTGACGCACTCTAGCGCTGGCTTGGATCCCCAGATCACCGACATTTCATTTCATCTACCAGTTATGTTATAGAAACCGGCTAAAACACGAGGAACGACTAAAAATCCAAGCTACAGTTGGCTGTAACTGTAGTTGTCACTAGCACCCTCCTATTTGAAACATCTGCCGCCTGTACAGCCTAGGTCCAGAGCAGCAACGCGTGCACACACGCACACATATACGGACACTGAGTCATTTGCAGGAACAGACAGCATAACCCACAGTTTTGAAACTCAATTAGGAAAATACTAGTGGGAACTAACAAGAGCCACATTTTGTTATAAAACCTAAGCTTTGCTGAACAAAAAACTAATTTAGGGAACCGATGACATCAGAAATACTGAAGTCAGATAATTATAGCGAATTACATTTCAACCCAGGCATCCAGATATTCTTTTAAAAGAAAAAGATTGTTTTTTTTTACCTTAGCAACTGAGGTTGTCAGGGGTACCAGGTCTTCTCCCAAGAATTATTAAGCGGTCATTTCACACGAGTGGCGCGGGTACAATACGTCTACATTTTTTAATGACTCATAGGGTGTCTAGAGACTGAATGCCTTGAGATTCAATCCGCAACCAGCAATGTTAACATGAGAGTTCAAAAATACTCAACAAAATCGAGTTGGTAGAGAAAACGAGTTAAAGTTATTTGCGTCACTAAAAACCAGAGGGTACACTGAACTAAAGGAATATATTTTTATTCCCAAACAGTGCAAGTTAACAAGTGCTAGGCCCTTTTTAGTGCAATGAAGGAACAAGAATCATCTGAAAATGAAGTTTTTCTGTGTTCTTGACTCTGAAACAAGGGCATGAAGCAAAAACTCATAAAAAGGGAAGCCATGTGATCATGCAGAAACCCACTGCCTCAGCTAAGAAGAGAGAAAAAGGGAGAGGGAAAGGAAATGCTCTCTTAGGAGTTCAGGTCCCGAAGCTGAGCTGTGTTTTGCAGTGCCTCTGGCTGCTTTCCAATTTCCATCCACTTTGCCAGGAAACTGCTGAAGCTCCAAAAAGCTGTTACGGAGACAGGACATTCCCAGACTGCCACCGTGCCATTTGGTGGAGCACTTGCTAATTTTAGATTAGAGGAGGAACACACTGGGACAATTAGCCAAGAGCCACTCCTGGCTCTTGCTCCAACCCATCTTCAGACAAAACTCACACCCAGACACAGTAAGCCTGACAGCAACACCCTTCAAACACAAACAAAAAACAGAGGCAAAGGAGGATCCACCATGCCTTTTTTTGGCAGAATGCATCTTTCAGGGCACCCGTGCATTTTGACCCCAAAAGCGACCACTGGAAATGAAAACCCTTTGCTAAATGGCACTGTACACAGAAAACCCACCTGCAAGAGGAGAAGGTTGCAAAACAGGAGGGGACTATTTAGCAGCAGAGGACAGGGAAAATGGCCAGAGACCTCTCCAAAAGGGTATCTGATTGCATGCCGTAAGACATTATCTGGTTGCAGGGATAATGATATTTGGCATGGAATGGTTTGATAGCACTCAAAAGCCATCTCCATGCTGAAGGGCAAGAGCTCTTCTACCTGCTCCCCCTCCCTGCACTGGCCAGGTTGGGGGACGGGTAGAGTGGGGAACAGATAGACCCGTTAGAGATAGGGGAAGGAACATGTACATAAACGTACACAAACATCATACCTTTAACAACACAACATCTACAGTCCTGTCCACCTTGGAAATGTCGCACAGGCTGTATCGCCTCTTATGGCGTTCGTACATTTTGTCCAACAAGCCGGGAGCGGAGGAGCAGAGCCCACCATGAACCCCAGGCTGACCGCGGCCGGGCGCGCTCCAGACCTCTCACATACGTGCTCAGAGGAGTCGCCGGGTCTCAGCACACCAGCCTGTCCGAGCCTCTTCACAGGAAAAAGAAAATCCCAGAGCTGCAACCGGCTGATAAAGTCTTCTCAGAACAGATTTGCTTATACAGGCAACGCAGGAACTTATAGCAAACAAAAGATATTTGAAGACAGCTTTATACATATAGGATTTTTTTTTTTTTTTTGCAGCTGCTATAAGAATGGCATCAGCCTTCCTGTTATAGTGGTAATAATAATAACAAAAATGTTTTGCAGACAACTTTGACATCCAAAAAGCACCAGGATGAAAATCTTGCCCCAAAAGAGAACAAAAGCCAGATGTATGCAGCAGGAACCCCGACGCTCTGAGAGGGAAGGCAGAAGGTAGGCTCAGCCACGACAGGTCTAATTCAGGAAAATAAGAAAAAAAAAAAAAAAAAAAAAAGACGACGATCGCCGTATCCAACGTAAATACTGTCACCAACGTGGTTTTTCTTTCATGCCCTTGTGCACTGAAAGAAACAATAAAAAAAAAAAAAAGTACTTTCCTCCTTTCGAATCGGTCCCCTGCTCACCAGACAGGAGGGCTTGGGTTTGCGTTAAGTTTAAATTTCTAATGACAGCTCAGGGCAAAAGGAAAGAAAATAATGAAATAAAGCCACTCCCTCCTGATTTGGGCTGGGACGTCACCACTTGCCTTTTTAGTCCTGCACCAGTGTTCTCCCAGCTTTCAAAATTTCTTTGCAGTTGTGGGAGCATGATTCATCTTTTTTTCAGCAGCTTTTCTTTGCCAGCCTCTTCCACCTCCGGCTGCAGGCACTCAGCGTGTGTTTGTTCCGTCCAAAAAGTGACTGAGAAGCGAAGAGATGTGTTTTCAGAGAGATAAAAAGACTCCTTCCTCTCCCCCAGGCCAGGTGAATGAAAGACAATTTCAGGCTTAACGCTTCCCCAAAACAGGAATGGAAACTTCTGACTTAATCAGCACACACACACACACACACACACAAAAAAAAAAAAAAAAAAAAAAAGGAAATCAGCCATCTACTTTTTTTTGTTTGTTTGCAACACAGAGCAAAAGATTTCAGCAACTTGCCGTGCAGAAAATATAATTTTCCTTCTTTTATTCTAGCCTGAGAAGCAGAGCTTTTCAAAAAAACCAACACCAATAAAAAACCCCTACAATTTTTCAGTCTTTCTAAGGCTGGGCCAGCAGAGCTCTCTCCCCTCTCAATAGCTCATTCACATCAGCTGGGCCCTGCGTGCACACTGCCACATGGTTTCCTGTTTTCAAACTGCCCCCTTGCAGCCCCCTCTGCTTTCCACCCCACCCTGACCTCTCGAGGGATGAAATCTTTCCATACTTCCCCGGCTTTAGACATTCTCTCATTCACCGATTCAATAAAGGAATGGGGGCGTTTTAAAAAAAAAAAAAAAAAGAAGAAAAGGGGAAGAGGGGGGTTTCTGCGGTTGGGAGTTTGTAGCAAGCAGAACTTGCTGCTTTTCTGGGCAGAAAAGCTGGAAATGCAGGAATTGTTAATCCTGCATTGCAAAGCAAAAACCGCAGACATCAGGCATGGCACTTATCAACCCAACGTTTAATTGCAGAGCTCCAAAAGCCATCCTCCGCCGCGCTGGGTGAACAGGCCCACCTCCTGCTGCTGGGATTCGCTCCACTCCTGGAGCTTCGTTAAGGGTTTGCAGGTCTTTTCATCCAGCCCCACAGGGCGACCCAAGTCCCCCGGTTGTATGAGGCGCTTTGTAACCACCAGCTGAAGCTCTGGCGAAGGTGACTCAAGCTCTACAACCTGCCAAAAGGGGTAAGAAGTAAGGTTTTGGCATTTGCATGCAAGATGAGTCTTCCAAAGGAGGTCTAAACCCATCTGCTGCGGGAGGGCACTCCAGCTCCTCTCCTTCCAGTGCTACCCAGTCTTCTGGCCAAGCGAAACCATTGCACCAGCACCCTGCCTGTGAGTAACAGGAACTGACGCCCCGCCATGCCTCCTCGGTGTAACACCAGAGGACAGAAGTTTACAGAAACACAAAGTACTATTTTGGGCTCCCCCAGTCCGTACAGCCAGATTACGCAAAAGCATAATTGCCCGCTAAACTTTGCAGACTGGGGAAGCAAGCTGAGAAGGGGGTCTTTTCAGAAGACTACAGTGCGGCTTGGTGGCACAGTGGCCAGGCACTGATCAAAGGTCCCACCTTCAGGCACTGCGTCATGAACGCGTCCTCATGCACTGGAGCGGGCTGGAGCCTCACGGCGGATCCGCTCCTCCCACTGAGTGACACAGGTATGCTCTTACCTAGTCAACGCGAGGTGTCTCCCCCCACTTCCACCAGGCTCCAGTGTCTCCCTCACAACCCAAGGCTTCATCTCCACCACGCCACCAGCTGAACCAAGGAGGATCTCCTCTGTGAGGCTCTCTCACAGCTACAATCCCCAGCTTGAGATCTCAGCCAATGACTCTGCTCTCAACGAGTGGAGCTTCTGCTTTCAGTATTAGGACACACATGAAATGTGGTAGTACTTTGGGGACTTTCTGGAGCCACCAGTTTTCTCCACAAGTAATGAATCCCAGCAATCATGTGCCCGTCGAGATGAGGAATCAGAAATGGCTGTGACAGCATTCCAGCCCTTCAAACACTACCATAAAAGGCAGGGATTTCCTCAAATCTAAATTTACAAGACAGGAACCTATAAACAAAGTGTTTGAATTTAGTTCAGGTAAACGAATTTGCAGCAGTTGCTGTACTTTGATGATGCTCTAATATTTCATTATGCAGCACCCATGTTTTTTTTAACTGATACAGCAGTTAAGTTTGTTTCCAGATCAATCCAATGATGGCTGCTGATATATGAGGCTGAGATTTATCCAAACGACAGCTTGGCAGCTCTGTCAAAGCGCTCCCCTTAACGCACTTCACCTTCAACTGCTTTTTTTTAGATATTCGGCTGCAGGGCTCAAGCAATGCCCAGCTGGCAGAGGAGTCCACCCTGTGAGCATCGCTACTGACTGCCACCGTGCATCTCCCACAGAGGTGCAACGGGTCTGACGTATAGCTGCATCAGTGCCCAGGCTTTTGTGGCTCATGCTATCTCACCTTTCCAACAGGTAAGGAGAAATGAGAAACACCTCCATCCAAACGAGGCAAGAGACGCGCTGGGACATGTGCAACCTTCAAAGCAGGAAGTTAAAAAGAATTGGCCAATTTTTCTGAGCGATGCACAAGCATCTTGGTATGGCCCAAAAGCCACAAGTAACCCAATGCGTGCCTCCCCGGGACACGAGGGAACAGAAACTTCAGGTGGAAAGCACAGGCAGTTGGCAAGAGCTGGCAAGGGAAGCTGCCAGGCCAGCGCCAGGCAGGGTGACTGGGCACAGGATGCGTCCCAGGCCTCCGTACGCATCCATGCCCTACCTGTGAATCACGATCATGACCTGCCTTCCTCCAAAATTACGTGTCTTGATCTAGTAAGGGTTGCCGACTGATCCCTTTGGGCTCCTCTACACCTTCAGCCACAGAGGGAAATAATCAACACAAGCAAACCAACCAACAAAAAATCCCCCCCTCTCTCCCTTCTCTTTTTCTTTTCAAATTTAAGCTTCCAAATCCCTAATCTGTTCCAAGAGTTTTTCTGTGGTTATGTTCCTGACTCACAGCCAAGATCAGGAGGCCAGTGACGGCTACAGACACCCAAAGTCCATCTCATCTTCATTTCCAGAGTTCACCGTTGAATGGGGTGTGTGTGTGGGAGAAACGTAATATAAACAAATAGAAGATAATACGCCAGACACACTCCCCCTTGGGAGACCATCACTCTCTTCCCACGTTAGGTGGGGCTTTTGCTGCATTGTTTCAAGCTAGAAATCTTGCCTTGCACACAGCCTTATATACACACAGGCAGGCCGAGCAGACGCAGAAGACAGACTCAGCCCGGATGAAGCAGAACAAAGGTTTCCAGTCTCTTTTGTCCGTCTATTTAAGGCAGTCCCTTGAACACCACACGCGTGCTTACATGGTATATAGTACTTATGCTCGGAAACACAATGCACCAGACAATCAGTCGAGAAAGATTAAATAAAAAAACCCAAAACTATTCCAATGAGTAAATAATTTTCTTTTTTTTTTTTTCTGCGAGTTGCTCAAAATGGAGCGGAGACGCGAGCAGCAGCCCGGGCCACCGGCTGCTGATGCGACAGTTCTGGGGCTCCTTATTGAAAACATCTGGAAGCGCTGAGCGGCTTTGTGCAGACAGGAGTTTGAAACCATCCAATCGTTTCATATCCAAACCAAAGTCCAGCGCTGCGGATTTCAAGGGAAGGAAAAGGGGGGGGGAGGCGCTCGATCGCACCATATGATCTGTAACTCATCCAGATAAAACTCCTCCTCCTCTACCCGCTAACAGCCCTCTTAATGACAAGGAAATCATGGTTATTCTGAAACAGACTGCACTATTGTTATCTGTTTCAAATTACTTTTGCCATATTGTTATGAAACACTGAAAATGATGCAATCTGCAGAAATACTCAGGCGCATTAACTTTTTTAACTGAGGTTCTGATAGGAACTAATGGAGCAGCAGATGAAAGGAAAAAATTCTCCCTGTCTTAAGCAAGTCAAAACCCACTTTTGGGCACTAAACACAGGAGATAATAAATTTGTCAGACAGTTAAAGAGAAGAATTACAATTTCTTACTCTTTTCTTAAAAGAAATCAACTTTTTGGAAAGGGGCTTTAGAATTTTAGGTTTCTGGCACTTGCAAGGATAGACAAAACAAAGTCCTTTTTTTCAAAACCTAAATAAGGCAAAGGAAATCTGCACTCTAATACTGCAAAGCCTGTAAGAGGCACGCGTCCAATCTGGAAGGGAGCACACATCCATCGTATCTGCCGGGAGGCAGGTCAGCACCCACGCGAGAGGAGACCGAGACGGGTGCTCCAACGTGGGTTTTGAAGACAACCAGGCAGTTGTTGAACGCTAGCAAGCACTCACATCACAGACCTCGGTAAAGAGCCCTGGATGGGAGATAACAGATTTCTCATTCTTGCAAAAGCATCACAAGACAGAGCAGAGTTTCGTGACTGACTCACTCCCACCCTGCCTGTCCATCCGCATCCCTGCAGTAGCGCTTTGGTCCGGGGCTGCATCCCTCTGGCTGCAGCACGATCCACCAGCACCCCACCGAGCAGCAGCCTCTTCAGGGGGTGGCCCCAAAAGGCTGGTCACGATGTGGGATTCCCCTACGAGGCCAGGCATGGAAAGAAGAGGAGTCCGGGAGAGTGACACGGACAGTCCCCCGTGATCAGGCGTCACAGGGGTCCCGTCTGTGGCAGGCACCACGCTGCTGTGAAGGGGAAGCTCAGCGACGCAGGCAAGAAATCTTCACAATCCTGGTCCTAAAACACCTCAATATTCACCGGCCTGACATAAACCTTGGGGAAAGTCTTCCACGGTACGAACACAAGTATTATTCTCCAGCCTGGGCAGCCCTGACTCTTTTAAACTTCCCTACTTATATCATTCAGATCTTCATGCGATGGTCTGGAGAGAGACATTTCCTCGCAGAGCAGCACCGTGCTTTGGGACGACACGACCGAGCTGAATTTTATATCCAAACAAACCACTGTACAGCTGCAGCCTGCGTTTGAGCTCGAAGACGTAACCATCTGATAAACAGCTGAAGAACCATGAAGGAGGAACTAGAAGGGCTTGGAGAGCTGTCAGGCATACGGATACACGGAGCACGTGTTTTGAGAAAATACAAAACCACCTTGAGAGACCTTCAGCCATTTCCTGACCTTCACTTTTCTAATATTTCTCAGAGACTTGGTGTACATTTCTCAGGAATTTCTATTGTCCAAATAACCTTCGGAAAAATGCTGAAGCTTTGGTCTGCCACAGAGCATGCCTGAACATTCTTCCAGAGGAAGTCAACTGCCCATCCTACTGCTCCCAAAGAGCTACAGGAGACACACAGCCTACGCAAGAGATTAGCAACCCCTCAGCTGACTTTATACTGGTTTGCAACATCTCGTTCTGCCTTTACCAAAAATAACTGCAAATCGAGATGTCTGGCTGGCTGAAGTGCTGTGGGATCTTGGACCACGCCACAGATATTTATTTAGCGTGTTATGGGAGTTGAGAGAAATACTTCCTTCCGTCCAACACCAGACATGTTGTTTCACCCTGTGAATTCCAGCATCCTGAAAACGGGGAAGGCAAAACGCGAGTGGATAAAGTGGGAACAGTCCCCAAAACAGACTGTCACGGAGCGCCGGAGCTGTGACCTGCAGAAGCAAATCAGCCTCACAGAAGCAACCTGCGCCGCATGTCCTCCGGGACGCTGGCTGCTCCCACGCTCAGGCACTTCCCAGCAGGGCTGTGGGGTCTAATTATCTACAGATGAGCAAAAACGCAAACACGGTGGGGTCCTTCATAAAGAATAATACAGTTTTCAACCAAGACATCTGGATAGGAGATACTGCTTTGGTATCACAGCTGGCTCAGCCCAGCCTAAAGCTGCTGCCGAAGGGGGTTGTCAGAAACGACGTTCACTTCTCTGACCCCATCCAGGACTAAAGCTGGTCACGCTAGCTTAACTTAAATTTCCCGTCACGTTTTTCAGTTGCTAGTAATGAACGTGCGAATTTTACATGCACACAATGAGCAATCATCTTCGCTAATTATGGTGATTCAACCCTCCTACTCTAAAGGCAGGATTACAATTTCTGAGATCTGGAAAGATAATGATATAAATAAAAGTATTTTAAATAGTGAATTATATTTATAGGAGTTTTCAAACCATCGTAAACATTACGCAAGCCATTTGAAATTGGTTTGCACGGAGTACCACCAAATATTTGAAAGCCTGCTCAATCCGCACTAAACCCAAACAAGCAATGTCTAATAGCTCATCCTACAGAGGATTTAAGTAGCAGAACATTGCATTTGTCCCAAATGCAAGAAAAAGGGGATGTTTCATTATCTATAATGTTCACAAATGCAAAACTTGGAAAGGAATTTTTCATTTTTATACCATGCATAATAAAAAAGCATGTTCTGACATCACTGGGATAGATATAGGATATAAGAAAGTATTGATTTACACAAATAAAAACATATGTTTCATAATAACATATTCCAGAAAGAGTAAAGCCTTACAGTTCAAGGTATGATGTTAAAAATTTGGACGGGTGTTTGTGCAGGAAAACAGACCACCTCGCATTTGCAGAGTGCAGGAAACATCATCTTGTCTTCTAAAATAACTGCTCAATGCCCATTGCGGTATGCGCAGCACCGGAGCAGAGGGACATCCCTGGAGCTGCTCTGGGACGCCTCGCCATAATAAGAGATCGGTTCCAGGATACGCCTGGTGGATGCTTCTATCTAAAGAACTTGTGTATTTAGCTAAAAACAGAGACAGGATAGCAGATTACATAGATGAATTGGCGGATAAAGCCCAACAAAAATGACGTATGGTATCAGTGAGTAAAATTAATAGACAATATAAAAATGACGCATCTTGAGCTGAGGAAATTATTCAACTTTTACCATTCTTTCATGCCTTCAATTTAAGGCACTGCAATCTAACTGAAAAACAGAGAAGGGTCATTCAAATGAATAAATCATGCCAGAAAATGATTCAGCTTCCCTCTTTTTTTTTTTTTTTTTTTTTCCTTTCCCCTTTTAATTGAAGTCCCTAAGACTCAACCCTTGGGAAGCCCACGCGACTGCGTATTGTCCTGGCCGGGCACTCTGTCAAAATGGAAAAGTTATCTCTTCTTTCATCTTGTAACTTGAAAATCTGGGAAGGGAAGTGGTGGGAAAGCAGAGCACTGTACAAAGGCACCCATCATATTTCCAGGTCAATTTTTTGCTTGGCTGCTAATGAAGGCAGGGGATTGAAGACACTGCGGTATTTGTTTTGCCCTTCCAATTTTTCTGTTTACTTTGTGGGGAGGAGGATCTCGGACCCGACCAGTAACTGAGATGCTCTGAGTGCGGCCAAGCTCCCCTCTCCCCAGCAACAACAGACGCTCCAGCTCACTCTCCTACCTACGCTCATATCCAACCAATATTTTCATGCCCTCTCTACATGCATTTGGAAACTTGAAATAAAATCCAACGCAAACTTTGAGAGGAGGCATTTGGATTCCAGCTCCTGCCTGGGAGGTCTGCTGTAGGACCACATGAGTATTCATTTGCTCACTGTTTCAGCCGTTTCCCTGGTAGTCCTCTGTAAAGAATATTAAACAAACATGTCTTTACAGCTTGAGAGCCCAGGAAAGAATGTTGACCCTGTGGAAGAAACCTGCTTTTACCAATTTTTACCCCACTTTTATGACTCTGGTCTAAAGATGTCTGTGCAAGGGTAAGGATTAATCAAGTCCACAAAGCCATCGTTAGGCAGTGCTGTACCAGTACATGCTAAATATGTTCTCCTCTTTAGCCCTATTTTGGAAAATATTCCTAAAGGAATTTCAGGACATAAAACGTATGTATAATTGACATCCAGATATGTGGAAGCATCGTCATTAGTGAGGAATTTTCTCGACTGTTGACACTGCTCCAGAAAAATAATAAAATATTTATTTCTAAGGTTATAAACTAACATACACTACATCTCCTCCACTAGCTTTTCAAAGATCCCTTTGCAATGACATCTGTTGTTGGAGGGATAATTCCTAACTGGAATAATGGATCCAAACCCTGCTCCTATTCCTTTCCACACCGTTAAAGGTCGGGAATGTCCCTGCAAACACTGGGAATGTCAGGCCCGTACAGGTGTTTTAGGGAAACTTTAGCTGCTGGGGTTTTTGTGCTCCCCTCTCTCATGCCCCACCTGCCAGAGCTGCTGCACTTCCATACGCTTAACAGCTTTAATCAACAGATGAACAAACAAATTTAAGCCAAGGTAACTGGGGACAAAAATGTCAAACCCCAGCATTTATTGTATCTGGGAGCCCTGCAATTTCCCCGAGTTACCCCTCCGATCCGGGCTATCCCAGGAGCTGCAAAGGTCAGGGCGCTGCAGATAAGGAAAATGGAGCATTTGAAAGTTCTCACCAGTGGCTACAAGGCAAGGGCTGGTTTTGTTTTATTAGGAAGAAAGGGGAAAATGTTCTGGAGCTCTCTCTCGAGGCTAAAATCCAAAACGTTTACAAGACTCAGAAGCAAGAAAGCTTGCAGATAATCAGCAGAACTGATGCCAGTTCAATCAAAGTAAACCAGTAACAGCGACTGGGAGGAGTACAGACTACGCAGCATCGGTCTGTACAGAAATAATATCCTTTCCGTTATGCAACGGTTAAATAATTTAACTAGAAACCCCTTCTATCCCACGTTAGAATTTCTGACTGCTCAGCTAGTCATTTTGGCTATTATGTAGCATTAATCTCTGCTGTTTCTGAAGTTAGCCTTTCGGAGAAAAAAAGGCAACTTCAAAACATGCAAAAATTAATGAAAACCATATGTGGGATACTGTCATTATTCCATGTTTATAAGAGGATCAGGTTTTGTTAAATGGGCTTATTTAATGCAGACGCATAAGAAAAAATACCCAGCACAAAGATCTGAAAGCTATTGAAAGAAAAATATTTTCTTTGTTAACCCAAGCAGCCAGTAACAAGCAAAAAGACACAATTTAAACTAAGTGCCACTATATATTTTGCTGCAATTCTGTTTACAGCTTCACTGACAGCTTATAAAGTTCTCCAAAGTAGAGAAATCTCTCCTAGATATATTTTACCCTTTTGACCCTTTTCACCCCCGTACTGTATTTAAGCAGGGACAACCTAAAAATCAATGGCTTATGGAAACATCTGTTGGTACAGGCACACGATTTAGACTTTTTTTCAACAGCTGTTGTTATTTTAATGCCTTTTTTGGCTAGGTCAATCGGTAAGACTGGAAGACAATATTAGTTGGGCTCCTCTCCTGACTTTGGTCTCTCTTTAGCAGCTGCCATCAGTGCCCCATACCCTCCCCTGCCCTGGGACTTTTTGGGGAAAAAAAAAGTCTGAACGTCCCCCAAGTCTGGTCTTGCTCACCAGCATCAGACAAGAAACAAAGGACATACAGATCCCAAATGGGCACCTACGTTATCTCACTCATTCGTCTAAATACTGGCTTAAAATATCCCCTGCTACGCTGCTTTCTGCCCCGCACACGGGAGCGAAAACCCTCGCCCACAGCACCCTCCGCTACCCATCTCTTTGGCTCCCCTTTCCCTTTCCACAACAAACCCCAGGTTTGTCTTCCCTCCCCTCCTGCTATTTTATTGCCGGGATCCAGACATCTGCCGGCATCCTCTGTGAAAGATAACACACGACATATTTTAAGAGCCAACCTGCCAAAAGGTATTCAGTGCTCCAGGCAGCACTGCTTACCAGATAGGGAACGCGCATTGCTTACAGAGTAAGACATGCATAAAAACAGAATGTACTTTTCTTGGGAGACTAATGCTTACCTAAAAACCCCCATAAATTCAATGAAAATATCCCATTTTTCAACATTTAATCCAGCTGCTACTTGAAACAATATGCTTCTATATAAATTCTGTTTTCTTGAAAGAGAAGAAAACAACGTATAAAGCTTTTAAAGTGCTCTAAAAATCAATTTTTCAGTGTACATTCAAACTGTTGAGAGCCAAAGAAAGCCAATACTCCGAGCAAAGATTTCCACACCCCACACACCCCCCCTTTTTTTTTTTTTTTTTTTAAACAGAGAGGACTTGTTTAATCTTACCTTCAAAACTCTGTATTTCCCTGCCATGCACTCCTACTGTCACCATCCATATTGACTGAACTGTGCCAACTCTTGCCCAAAAGGACAGGCGCAAGAAAAGCCAGTTTAAACAGAAACCACTTATCTAAAGGAGGGAGAGCCCCAGGTTTGCAAGCAGAGGAGATATTTCAGCATTAAAGAATTCTAGGAGCTACTCCAAGACGCAAATTTTTGTTGTCTGGTGCACTGTAAGGATTTTAAGCCCAGAAAGAAGTTATTTATTTAGTCTATACACTTAAGATTTATAACAAAGCAGAGGACTCATCTACACTCTTCTGGGTGCCTTTTGCATCGTTTATAACATACGAAGTAAACCTCAGCTTCCCCAAAGACAGAAAACAAGTAATAAACAAGCCTTGACAAGCAAAATCAAACGCCGGCCCCCGAATATCCAGCTATGAACAAAACAGCCTTCAGAGTTTTCTCTTCACATCTCCTCAAAACACAATTAAAACCAGGATTTGCAAAGTGTCCTAAAACCTATTTCAGCCCATGCAGCACGGAGCAAAGGACTCTCTCCCCCCTTCCCTTTTTAACACTGCAGGACCCCAATCTTTACAGTCAATACCTCCCTCCCTTCGGGCATCTTCGGGCAGGAATATTTGGAAATGGTGTAAGCAACCCTCCTCTTTTAAAAGGCTCATAAAGGTACATTACTGTTCTTTTTTTACCCCTTGCATGCAGGCATTTGAAGCTAAGACTTGTCCACCTCCTCCTGGGCAAGTGGGTAACTACTCATTTCCTCACCTTGTTATAGTGAGTTAGAAGTAACAGTGGAATAAACCACCAAGAAACACTTCTTTAATCTCAGCAGACTTTAACAGCCCACCCCTGTCCATGCCTTTGGTAAGAATCAATGCGATCTGCAGTGTAATATTTTGGAGGGGCAGAAGAGGTTTCCAGATTCCCAAGTACAAGATCTCAGACTGAAACCAATGTTTCAGAGAACTGCACCTCCAGCCTTTGAAAATGTGTATTTTGGAAATAACATCCCTCCCAAACACTTTTAGGCATTTAATGGGTCCAGCTGTGTTAAGAAACCAGGCAAAAGTTCAGTGTCAAGTAAGTCAGGATTATGATCTTCTTGTGATTTATGGAGGTAAGTACAGTCTCAGACAGAAGAAAAACAAGTCACTTGATGCTAAGCAGACTCAGTACCAGGGCTCAGACTAATGAGTTAGCAAGGGCGAGGCTTCACATTCCTGCCTCTTATCTCACCAGCTGGAAGGACAACATATAAGAAGGGAGAACATACTCAGTTGGTAAATGAGATAGGCAGACCCAGCACCACGGTACTGGCAAAGATGCTATTAGCATTTGCAGTAGAGAAGATGGAAATGCTTCAGGACAGGGAGGCATGCGGTATTTGAAAAAGGTTCTGTACTTCCTGCAGGTAAGAATATGCCCCCAAATAACTAGGTGCATAAATAAGGGGAAACTAGTATTATCATGGCTGTAATGGTATCAGGGTGCAAATCAAGGCAAAGTCTTTAGGGAGAAGCAGTATCTAACCAGGCTGAGAAAATCGTAAGCCAAGCATCTGTCCCTTTGCAGATCTGAAAGGAGAGCAGCGTTAACTCAGGTGAAACACAGGATAGCAACAGCTCCTCTGACTCAAATTACACAAACAGAAGAGAAAGCAAATGAGATAACCCAGAAATATTGGCTCTATCTTTTGGATTAGCCTCCTGGGCACAGCTACCGCCTTCATTTTCGCTGAGTACACCGCTGGCACCACGATGATAAACACAGTAAGCAAGAAGGGAGGGAGCAGCTAAGTTCACCACTGCTTAAGAGAAAATCAGAAAGTTAGCTACATCAAATACGTGCTTATATAGGCATAAATTTAATGCATAAGCGAAGCAGAAAGAGAAGGTGGAAGGAGAAGAACCTTGCTAGCTGCAAGAGACCAAGTGCAAAAGAAACCCTGGTAGAGAGTTAGCTTCCCATCTGCTAACTCAAATACAGCTGATCAAGTATATTTTATTAAACCATTGCAAAACTCTGCCACATTCTTGTTACAGCCTCCACGTTGGGGTTATTCCAAAGCAGAAGTCCAAAACACAGACCACAGGAGTAAAAACAATAAACTGGCGATGGAAGGAGGTAAGCGGCAGTGAGGAGAAACTCTCTTTTTTCAGCTCTTACGCCTACCTGCTCTGGGGTCTCCACAAAAAAGTCGCTGCTGTCCACGCTTTTTCCAGGATCTGCATTTGGAGACATCATCTCGTCTTCGGTGTGACCAATGACTAACACAAGTGTTCTAGCAAAATTTAAAAGCTTCCTTTCCTTGAAAGTTTTGATGAATTTGCTACCATGACAGTAAGGACAGCTACGGCCGACCACAGCCAAACACAACACCAATTCATTGCTCTACTCCTGGGGTGCTAAATTCTGACTTGCAGCTGCCTCTGCTCGGCAAACCCAATCCCTTCCATACCAGTCAAGTGCTTTTATTTTAGATATCATATGCTTGGATACCAAATCACTCAGCCCTTCTGTATAGACTAAGATATTTTAATCATCCCTTGCAACACTAACCCTCTATTCTTGTTTCACAGTCCCAAGCTTAAAGCCCTCTCTCCCACCGCCCCATGCTCCTGCTCTGCACAGTGCGGGCCAGGCAGAAGGCAGCAGGAAAGATGGCCCTGACACAAGCAGAGAGCAGTCAATCTGCTCAACGTGAGCAAGGACGCTGCATGGAAAAGCAAACATTTAGTTACCATCCAGGCTTTTATCTCGTCTGATGTTTTAACAGCAGTTTGAACCCTGAAACATTCTGCAACACAGCCGAGTCACTTTGGGCCACACCAGGATGTGTACATGACACCAAGCAGTAACAGCAGAGATACTGGGCAAAAAAACCCCTTGAGTTTTCCACCTCTGCACAAAAATGGTACAATAAGGGAACACGGACCACTTAAAAAGGGGGGGTGGGAGGGGGAAGAGACTGAAAACAATAACAGAAAGGGGAGTCTGTGCGACTACCGCAAGGCTAAATGCATTTTGATTCCATGTTTCTGTGGAAAGAGTTTTAGCAGTACTGGGTAAAATGCCAAATACGTTTTCATAACGATTCACACTGCATGAATGGAAACACTTAAGAGAAGCAGCATTCTTTCTAATCTCCACTCGAGCTCTACAGACAACTAACTCTCCTTTGTCCTTTACTTTTTTCTTCTCACTCACACTGTTCTTTTCATCCCTGGCTGGAAGATGAAGTCAGAAGTGCCGTGCCTGGATACTGCTGGAACCCGTGCTGCTTCATCAGCAGCCAGGAGTCCCACTCATCGCTCAGGCAGTTGTACCGACCCGAGTGCTCTCAGGCTGCACTAGTGCTAGGTTTCACCTTCTAACACAGATCTAAAGACAGGAGGTATGATGCAAACAGCAAAGTCCATACAAACCTCCAGGATACCACAGGCCAGGCAGCGTAACCCCACAGCCATTCTAGCACTGGTTTGGCAGTTAGAGCTGCAGCGTATCGCCCTTAGGACGTCCAGTCTGGATGGGAACACTTGAAGCAATGGAGAGCTAACCCCTCCCTACAGTAACTTGCTCAAAGAATTAAATGTTTTCACCCTTCAAAGTCTTCACTGTCATTCCTACAGTCTCAACTTCTTTAACCCCACCTTCTAAACACCACATCTCATTTATGGCTCTTCCAACAGAATAAGAAGTGGGAAGAAAGCTGTTCCCATGAATACAGTTATAGTCCGAAGCTCCCCAAATGGCAGACGCTGCTCTGAACCCAGAACAAAAGCTTTGCCCAGGTCTCATCTCACTTTTGAACCTGGTCCGTTCACAGCATGACCTCCCAAACACTTGTGCTGACACAGCAGAGGGGAACCGTGGTGCCTGCCGGCAGCCGCCACTGCTGAAGCCATGGCCCAAAGGTATCCAGGGGCTTTCTCCCTCCACGTGTTGCTCCTCACTGTGGTTCACCTTTCAGGAGACTTTCTGGATTTGGCACAAACTGTACCAAAAACCTTTCCCAAATCCAGAAAATTTATACTAAAAAAACCCACCATGTAGGATAGCGGTTAGCGTAGGATGGCAAGAGAACTGAAGCACCAGTCCATGACTCCTCACAAAACTCCAGAATGAATGTATGGTAATTTCTCATATTAATGAGGCTTTCCTCTAAGGTGGTGTAACTACCAATGAACTACAGAAGAATGTAAATGCTAGCTACTGTACATTGTAGGGTGCCAACTTTGGCTTCCAAAGTATCAGAATGGAGCTAGATAGGTTTGCACGGAAGGATAAAAAAAAAACAGTGATGCGATACACCAAAGTACCCATTTTTCATAATAATGCATCAAAAAGTCCACATTTGGTCTCCCATGTTATCATCTTAATTTCCTCTATATTTAGATGAGGAATTCAGTGTGCAGTAACCATGTCTACCATACAGCAGTTACACCATAAAACTTTAAGAGATTTCAAACACAAATAAAAGAATCCATATGATACAGAAGATTCACAGTATTTTCCTTCTCAAGGTACAATGTTGAATGCCAGCATTCCTTTGCCACAGGAACAGTTTTATACAACCATTATTTTATGGATCCATACCTTCATGACTGCATAAAAAATGAATGTATCTAACCAGCGGAAGAGAACTCCAAACCCAGGATTTTCTATACTGGAAATCCTTCAGCTCTGTGTTTTACAAACTTGTGAAATCATGGAGTCCTGATCCTAAAAAGGGCCTCAGAAAGCTACTTTAATATACTGATGTTAAATAATTCATATGCGTGAACGCCTTCGTCTGAAGCAAGTCAAAAGCAGGCATCGCAGAAGATTCATAATTAAGAAACAGTTGTCTTTAAACTGCACCCAGCTCAAGACTACGGCAGGAATACATACACAGCTCTGCCTTCGAGGCAACAGTATTTGCAGATGGTATGTAAAATCGCAGGTAGCTCTTGATGCTTTTAAAACAAGTGCGAAAAAGCTGAGGGATAAACTTCCATTGCAGCTGACACTGGGAGGGTGGCAGAGCCAGATGTCGTATTAGAGGAAATTAGGAAATGATGAAAAACACAGAGCATCAGGGCTACACGCAGCAATCTTTGCCTCTAAAAAACGTTGCCTGTAGGGGCTGAAGAGGAAGGCCCGGGGGAGGAGCAGTAACTCACCACCTCTAGACATCAGCGAGGGCTAGCACAAGCCCTGCGGCCGCAGCGAGCCGTGGGGGCGGCGCGGGCGACT
>NW_009259044.1:4496377-4507579 GCF_000687185.1 Egretta garzetta | reverse complement strand
AGCCAAACCTGGGAGCAGCATCTTTGCGCCGAGTCGGGGTTTTGGCTCAGCGTCCGCGTTCCTGCTTCGCTCGCTAACATCCGTGAATCCTGTGACTGAGCTTGGAAAGGACCGTCTCGAGCCGAGGATTAGCAGCGCTCGGGAGAAAAAGGCATCGGAACTGCAGCACCCAGAGAAGTTAACCGAAGGACAAAGAAAATGCCACAGTAGTTGTATAAATGCCTTCCTGCTACAGACACCAAAGCATGAGTAATAGTAAAGGCCAAAACAAGAATCCTGCCCTGGTTTAGATTTCTTTCCCCCCCCCTCCTGCTTTTCTTCTAACTCTCTGCAGCATGTACTGCGGGCTCTGGCTTAGGCAGCAATGCACAGAACAGACGGCAAAAGCCAGGGCGAGCTCTCCTGCCCAGCAATGAATTTACTCAGGGGCTGACTGTCTGACACAGTTTCCTCCCAGACCTCTTGAGCCTCAGCTTTGAGCATCCGGGGCAGACACAGGATGCTGGTGGGTGTGAGAAAGGGCCCCGCCAATGACTGGCCTAAAGCCTTGACCCGATGGGTATGTGTGTGTCACCCACCAGCAGTAATGCCAGGCTTAGGGCAGGCTCCTTTTTGGCTGATTTTTCCATGTTTACCCCAGTTACAGGACAGCATTTACAAAGAGAGAGTTACAGAAGTGATTTTCAAGAGGCAGGGTGAGGATGCAGCCTACGGAAGGGAAAAGCTGCACTTTCCACCGCTGGACCCTGCTCTGAGTCCGTTTCTAACACTTCAGCTACTCACTCCGAAACTTCCCATGCTGTTGGGAACCTTCCCACGCTGTTCTGCAGGCCCTTTGGAAAACAGGGATTTGCAATCACCATCCCATAGTATGTACATACGGACACACATGCAGATGGCTAAAATGGACTTCAGTGCACACAGACAACCTGAATTTTGGCAGGTCCTCATGGTGAGCAGTTCGTTAAAGAAATTATTTCCTAAGAAAAGAAATTGGAGCCTAGAGAACTCTAATGACCCTTTGTCTTGGGTCACCGACAATTTGCAGTTTTGAGCCGTGAAGCATCTCTCTACTGCTTGACTTGACCAACAGCCAGCACCTGCACCAAGCTCTCCTCCTAAAGACCAGCCATAGAGGGGGGTGACACTGTACACCTTGGCTGTAATTTTCTCCATTTATCTTCTGGCTTCAGGGAAGATAAACATGGAAAACTACACTTACTGACCATCCCAACACTTATCTCAATGCCATATGGGTCTCTCCTCTCTCCCACAAGTCCTATTCCACCCAGTCCAGCCCATGCCCTCTTCCCACCTCCATCTCCCAGGGTTCTGCCATCCCTGTCCCCTTCCTCTGCCGGACTCTGGCCACGCTGCTTCCTCCTCTTCTCCCTCCTCTTCTCCCTGTTCAGTGAAGCACAAACCTTCAGCAGTTTTGAGCCGTGAAGCATCTCTCTACTGCTTGACTTGACCAACAGCCAGCACCTGCACCAAGCTCTCCTCCTAAAGACCAGCCATAGAGGGGGGTGACACTGTACACCTTGGCTGTAATTTTCTCCATTTATCTTCTGGCTTCAGGGAAGATAAACATGGAAAACTACACTTACTGACCATCCCAACACTTATCTCAATGCCATATGGGTCTCTCCTCTCTCCCACAAGTCCTATTCCACCCAGTCCAGCCCATGCCCTCTTCCCACCTCCATCTCCCAGGGTTCTGCCATCCCTGTCCCCTTCCTCTGCCGGACTCTGGCCACGCTGCTTCCTCCTCTTCTCCCTCCTCTTCTCCCTGTTCAGTGAAGCACAAACCTGGGGGCCTACAAACCAAAAGGAATGGGCAACAACAGACCTGGGCCTCTGTCCTGACAGAGCATCATCTATCTTATCAGTAAGAACTTCCAGGGAAGGAGGTTTCCGAGCCTTCCTAGGTGGTCTTGTGACAGTTTCATGATGATAACAGGATGTTTTCTCAACATCCAGCCTAAATCATTCTGGCAAATTAACAAATCAGTAAATTAAGCTGCCATGGAAATCTGGGACTTTAAAAGTCACTATTACATGTTGGCAGACTGCTAGATTGCACAATAGTTTTCTTTTTGTTGCACTGAATAAGTTTAATTCTTTCAACCTCTTCTCACATTTCTTAATCTCTCCTTGTTGTTTCCTTCTGGACACTTTCCGGTACACCCATGTCCTCCTCAGAGCAGGGCACCCAAAACCAGATTCAATGACACTGATGATGCCTCCGCAGTGCCACGCGCCAGTAAGTCACCTTACGGAGGACACTCCTTCAATATAACTCAAACCAGTATTTGTCTCTTTTGCAATAGCCCCTCGCTGATGATTCATCTGTGGTCCACCAAAAATCCTCAGTCTTTTTCTATCCATGCCTCTCCAGCTTAAACCTGACTTCGTAAATGTGCATTTTGAATTCTTCTTTGCAAAGGAAGTGCTCAGTGGCTGCTTTTATCTCTTATCTGGATGCACTCTCCAATTTCTTAAGGTTACTCTGAACCCTGACCCTGTTCTCCCAAGTGCCTGCAACCCCTCCCAACCTGATGTCATCCAAGAGTGTTATAAACATACTTCCATCTTCCAAATCATGACTGAAAATATTGCAAGTTTTCCCCTAGAAAGTGACCTTGCTGATATATCACACATTACCACACTACTTGGATCACAGAAGAGATGAAAGTGCAAATCTTTTTCAAGCTTCATTCTCTGTGAATATATTTAGAAATGCCGTGTTTGTCTGCTAGGCTGCAACTTCTGAAAATACAGACATTTATTAAAAACTAATTCATGTTGTAGAGGTAGGATGCATTAAATTAGATAGGAACTAACCAATGAAATTAATAAATACAACAAGAAGGCTGTTTCCCAGTGAACTCTGTTTCTGGGGTCAGCCAGCTACAATTTGTCAGTCACAGGCTTAGACAACCAAAGCCATCGGATGAACCCAGCAGTGCAACCTTATCCATCCAGCCACGTGAAGACAAAGATTCAGTAAATAATGAATTGTAACCGATTTCTGGGATCAACACAAGAAGAGAAGTATACCAGGGTAGAGTTCACTTCAAACTGTCACTACTTTCGTAACGCTGGAGCCACCAGGCGCTGTTTCTGAATTATTCTACTATCACAGCATGCAGAAGCCAAACCAGATTTCTCACCAGAGTTAAGAATCTAAAGTTACTCAATTTACAAAATACTAAAGTCTAATTTTAGTAGATCACATCAAGTTATTGCCCCAGCTCTACTCCAGATCCCCAAAGCAAGCAGGAAGATAAGGACTAGGGAAATCTCCAGCAGGATGAGCACCCAACATAGAAGCACAGAATGGTTTGGGTTGGACCTTGAAGATCATCCAGGTCCAACCCCCCTGCCATGGGCAGGGACACCTTCCACTAGACCAGGTTGCTCAAAGCCCCATCCAACAAGAAAGGAGCTTGGGTTCTGGTTACAGAATTTCAATAGCTGAACAAACACAACCTCTGAGAAAACATTCTAGAGATTTAACAAACAGACACTTTAAAAACCCATTTTAATTGGAAAAAACATTTTTCCATTATTTTCTTTTCAGTGCTTATAACCCTACAAACCATTATTTTCCTAAACATTTTTCAGCTGCAGCTTTTCCGTGACATGCACAAGAGCCTCTCTCAGGCAAAGTCTTCTGAAACGACTGCATGGAAAGCACGTGCAACCTTATACGTGGAATACTGGAGTACGCTTCTTGGCATCACACATCCAGATAAATCTCTGCCTTCAGAAACCAGCGCACGAGAAGGAATTTTCCCCCTTCTCTTTCCAGTGTGCTCAAGCTTGCTGTTAGTCAGCCTAATTCTGCTATACAAGAAGTTGCACTTTTTAAGCTCCAAAACATTATTTTTTTTTTTAACAGTCTGTGCATATAAACAGCTTTCTACATTGCATAGTTATAAATAACTCTGTGCAAAATTCTCACCCATAAAACAGGAGTTAATGCAGTTCCCAAGGTCCAAAGTTGCTGACAGCACCGGTGAGACAGCTAAATACCTGCAGCTCCTGACCAGGTGCAAGCAACAACATTTCTATTTGCAACAAGCAAAGAAAACTGCTTTTACTAACCACAGAATGGCTCTGTAATGAGAAGGCAATGAGCACCTGAAAGACTTCTGGCTACAAAAAAAAAGGCAGCACTAAATAAAGCAGAGACAGGACAAGGGAGGAGATGCACACTTCCCAAAGGCTTTCACTGGCCAGCTCCCTACCCAACCTACACGTGTGAATTAAGCTCTATTTATAAGTCTTCCACTGATTTTTTTTTTTTTTAAATGATCTTAATATAGTGCAGTTGTTGTTTTGTTTCTGTTGAACTTAGCAACAGGAAACCCTGTCAGTCCTGCAGCAAACTTTCCATTCCCCTGGCACTCCCATTCCTGCACCAGAAAAGCCAGATTTCTAAAGAGGTGTTTGACGGGGTGGGAGGGAGAGGAAGAGAAGAAAGCGCACACACACACACACAAAAATCAAAATGCCTGTAAGACATGCAAGATGGAAGCCAAATTCAATGTTTCATTTCTTTTGTCCTCGTTTGAAAGGAAAAGGCAGTGCCCTAATTCCCATTTTCTAAAGCTATCTTACTTTATTACCAGATACCTAAGTATTAGTCAGGAAAATCCTCTTTAATAAAAGGTTGGTTAAAAAAAAAAAAAAATCAGCAGCATCTTTACACTCACACGTTCCAGTAACAAAAGACTTCCTTATCAGACAGCATAAATTTTAGCTTGGAAAGTTACTCGCCCTAGTCCCTGGCTAACTCACCAAGCAAACACCTACAGAAATTAAGCCTTAACTTGCTAAAAACAAAATAAACCTGATTTTATTACAAGCTTTGGCAAGACTGTTCTGCTGCCTAAAGAGCTATACTGTGGGATGAGCAAAGTTTTTTGGTGCTCCACCCTGCACTGTTAACTCATCCCCACAACATTTTCTCTTTTAGCAGCTCTGTAATGGTGCGCGAACACACAAACACAGCTGCTCAACGGCAACGTGCACCAACACAGGCTGTGAGCAATTCAGCATTTACAGAACACTTTCTTTTTCAGGAACAAGAAACTACATTGGAGCAAATGCAAACCCAGCTAGGAAAGGTAAGACCGAAACCCCCAGCTCTTGATAAAGCCTAATATGCATTAGGCGTGCTCGAAACCAAAATTATGTTCCTGTCAAGCCCAATACTCATGGGGTTTTTTTTACCCTTCCGATTCTCTCCCCCACCCCACCATGGGGGGAGCGAGTGAGGTGCTGTGTGGTGCTCAGTTGCTGGCTGGGTTAAACCACAACAGTCACCGACTGAGACAGCATAAATGTGGCTTAACCCAGCAGTTGAAAACTGCAAGGTCTAAAAAAGCCCGTGTTATTTTTAAAAGGCTAAAACAACGTCATGGTGATGGACGTCATTGCAAAGGCTACAGAAAGGAAACCAGCAGGTTAGGTGGCCGGCTGCTGCAGCAGTGGCATTACCTTAAAAAGTACAGAAAAAGACACAGGGACAACGTGTGAAGTGGCACTCACCGCCTCCTCGCAGGCTGCGCTCTCGGCACGATCCTTCAGAAAATCCACCTCGTCTTCGGTTTTCATTTCCAACTTCCCTGTGAAAACAGAGGGTTCGCACAGGTAATTTAAAAACAAACGTCTTTCAGCGCCGCTGATATTTTTCTGTTTATTCAAACCAGTCTCAAAAAAAAAAAAAAAAAAAAAAAAAAAGAAAACCCAACCCCCAAAACCCCTTCAACAAGTCCATTTCATTTCCAACATCTGGTTTCGTTCCCGACTTTGCTGTTTGTTTGTTATTAGTTTTAACAACTATCGTGTCTGGAACTGAAGGAAACTATGAGACAGCAGCAAGCATGGGATAAAACTCCTGGAAAGCCGTAGCTGAGGCTGAGCACATCTGCATGTATTTGCCCATGTATCTTCTTGGCTCCTCTAGTTGAAGACCCAAAATTTTCACTGTTTTTCTTCTAACCATAGCCCAAAGATAATGCAAGAAACCAGCCTTGCCTTCTCTCAACAGGTATTTTAAGTGTCAAAAAAAAAAAAAAATCACAAGCTTCAAGAATTCAGCCCACCTGCACTGCCTTAGGGATGACGATCAGGTCCCTGGACTAGGAAGGCAACCCCTTTTCTGCTGGAGTTCACAGTGTCTCAGCTGATTTTTCCCATTCCTCATGCTCCTGTGATGGTGTCACCACCACAGTGGTACAAGCATCATGTCCCAGCTGCTTTCTCTGCCCAGCAAAGCTTTCATTAGTCACCATTCCCCTGGGGTTCCCTTCTGCGTACCTTTTCCTGGCATAAGGTCAATGCCCTAATACTCTTCCAACCCCAAGCTGTGGATTCTCACAACACATAGGATACTCAGAGGAGTGAAGTGATTTGACCAAAGCCACCCAGATGGAGAGCGGCTGTGTTAGGGCTAAATCCCCCTCTAATCCCGCTCCCTCTCTCATTTCCCCTAAAAAGAAACACTGGATGGATGACAATGCCTTCTTAAGGGCGACGTATGTTTGCAGTGAGTTTACCTGTTCAGAGATTTAGCAAGAGGTGCCTCCCATCTTCACAGGGAAATTGCTGTAGCAACCAATGGTTTTCCATTGGTATTAAAGTCTACCCTTGATTTTGGGACTATCAGGGTTTGCAATCTTCTATTGATAAACTAATCCAACATCATTAAGTCAAACTGGCATGATTTTGTCTCAATTAGATGAGTTTGTGGGCGGACTCTCAGAAATCAGAGGTAATGCTACAAATTTCTACGAGCCCCAGTTGTTGACAAAGCAGACATCCCAGTTGCAATGAGATCTGCTGGGGGTCATGGCAATGCTGTGATGGTGGAGATCATGGTCCAAAGACAGAAAACGCAAGAAAGAAACCTCTGGTGCACTGAGGACGGGAGAAGGAAGTGGTGTAATGATGCTCCGTGCTGGGTAGGAACAGGAGGACAAAGACACGTGCCCTCAGGATGAAATTCAAGGGGACAATTTTTTGCACTCTGCCACTTCTTCCTAAACTTCTATTAAGACCCATATCTCAAACAAAAAGCACTCTAATGCGATCACAGAGGTCTCTGGGGCACAGAGCACCTTATCGCATGTGTGGTATCGTTAGCGGCGTTTGTTACCACTTCACCCTGCTACTCTAACAGGAGAAGGAAACCTTAGTAAGTGCTTTTCCGCAGGGAAAATGCCATCGATGACAATGAGGTGAAGACTGGTAAAATTCTAAATAAGATGTTATTCTTCTATCTGGCAATGAATGTTTTCTTTAAATGCCGAGATCTACAAGAGACACACTAGGGATATTTCTCCCAGGAGAAGAGCTGGGGAGCAGCGATTACAGTATTTGTTAATTTAAGATGCCAAACCCCAACCATGCACCCTAACCTTGCCGGGGTCTGCCAAGAAGCTGCACCTTCTCAGAGATGTTTTGTCAGCATAAACACAGGCCATTTCTTCTCTTCTCACCCAGCCTGGCTACTCTGATACAATTTCATATCCTAACTGCCTGCTTTTTTAATGAGTAGCATCTATCTGCCTGACTTGCAAATTATGTGCTCGCAGGACACATTACTCAGCTGTAATGCAGTTCTGAGTCTAAGCTGCCTTATGGACGTAGGATCTTCTAGCTTCATTGCTGTCCTTCCGTGCTGTGATCAGTCACTAGATATTTGCTTGGATAAGGCACTTAGCCCTTTGAAGTCTCTGTTTTGGGGGTAGGCAGAAACTAAGCAGAGGCAATGAGATAAGCAGGTATATTTGGGAGCAATTTCACAATATAAAAAAAATAAATTAAAAAGATCAATGATTTGGAGTAAGCGCAAGAGCAATAATCAGCTGGTTACGTGTCTGATAAATTAGCATGACAATAAAATCCTCTGACCACATGTGGTTCTGAGAAACAGCCTCGTGACCTACACTTGCTTTGGGAAGGCTTTACTGTAGTCTATCGGAAAAAATCTCCGATGCGTTCTGAGCCCTGATGACTCCTGCACGTCTACAAAATACTCTGTACAAACCCAGGCCGCAGGGAAAACGCCCCAGCACTGACACAGCAAAGAAGAATTGACACAAAGAATTGAAGGCTGCCTCTGAACGCGTATACAAAACACGGTACCCGAAGCTTAGACATCGACATGAAGAATGTACACAGCGACAATAATAAACAATAAATCTGTTCTTTTGAATTACTGCCATATCGGAGTTCTAGACGCTGCTTTACAGGAAGTAAATTGCAGCAACATTTCAAATAGTGAGCTTGGATTCCCGGCAGTTGCTTGTCTCTGCTTTAAGCTAATATTCTGTTTGGGCTTTCCTAACATTTTGCCTCAGAGCAATCCTCAAGTTCTTCAAGAGAAGATATTCCAGCTGAAATTTTGCTCTGTGCAGCATCCTATCGCCAATAAACAATTCTTCCTAATGGAGAGATCAGACCGTTGTATTCCAAGACCTTTTAGCCCTGATTCCTTATGCATTTTAAATCATCCCAAACAGGATCACTTCCTTTTTTCCCCTGCTTTCCATACCCTAACACTGAATGATGATTACTTTCCTACTGCAGTCACTACCTTACTGGACCGTTTAGTCCCTTCTCCTTTTAAAACCTCGCCTAGACAATGTCATGCCTCCAAGAATCCAACCAGAGATAAAGAGCTGGACTGTACGGACGGAGCTGGCAGAGCAGGAGGCTCCCAGAAGAAAGGAGCCCGGCCAGGTATTGACTGACAGCCCCTCCCATCCCACTGAGCTGGCAATCTGCCACAGCACTAAAATAGGTTCTTTCTGAAAACAGCTTTCTAATCCAGCTTTAAAACTTTCTGCTTATTCACTAACGATCTCCTGACTAATGTTTACTGGTTATCTCCCCACACATAAACTTTCTAAAAATCCTGAACTCAACAAAAAAAGGATTTGCTGGACCCACCACTGGCATCTCCTCCCCTCGCCCCCATCAATCCTTTCCCCTGCCCCCAGTTATTCTGCTATCACATATCAGAACAAATCCTCTGCCATCACCCCACTCCGCAGTTAGACAGAAGAAACAGCTCCCAGCATTAAAGCGGTGACATAGCTTTATAGCTTTACAACTTCATGATATATATCACAGCAGATTTTTTTTTTTTAATCGTTTAAATGTTTTGTTTGTTTGTGCGGTGCTGGGCCAGCAAGAGGCACTGTATCATTTCCTCATAGCAAAGAAAAAAATGGCCACTGAAAAAGTTCAGCTGCTTCCATTTAACAGCTGCCTGAACAGGTGGAATCAGAAGATCAGATTAGCTCCGTGCTTCAGCAGCGAATTCACCTATGATTTAATTCCAGGCTGGAGCAACAAACTCATTTATCTTTCATTCAGTTTATCCCTTTATTTTCTTTTTTTGGAGTTACCTGGTGACGTTTTCTATTAGCTCCTGTCGCACGAGCACCAGACGTCTACGCTGTCCCCCATTTTTCCCCCCCCGACTCATCCGCGGGGAACGCCGGTCCCACTTCCCAGCCGACGGCAGCAAGCAAAACTCATCATCCAAGTTCCAGTACTGCTTAAATGCACTGGAAAACACCACCAGCTGCTCTACCCGACAAAAGAGCTTTGCAGCCCGGAAAAGGCGGTGGGGGTAGGGCTCGCTGGCTTTTTTAAATGACCTTACATCGCAAATTAGGAAGTGCCTTTGCACAGTTCAGAAGGACACTGGCAGCTGTTTCAAGTAGACGAGCAAAGAAAATGCAAGAGAGCCCCATTGTACCCTCTGACTCCACGTTAGCAAAAATAACAGGGAGAAGTGAAGGAATAGCACTGAGCAAATAAACCCTCATGCCCACATGAAAGCATAGAACTCGAAGATACAGCAATCCAAATAGCTCCCTCCCATTCATTCCTTCTCCAGGGAGGGTTCACGTGCTAGAAATTCTTCCGCACAAATTCATAGGAGATGAGGTCCTGTCCTTACCTCCAGTGCCAGCCCAGCAACATGCATTTGAACTGCAAGTTTTAATACGTAACTTCAAATTTCTTCTTTCTCAGAAGAAAAACACCAAACACCTACACTTCCTCCGCAAGGCAGGCTTCCTGCTTTTATTTCCCTTCCTTTGCTGACGAGACACTAGAGGCACACCTACAAAGAAAAAAACTAAAAAGAAAGAAAACAACTGATTTTTCCTACCTGTAACAGGCTCGGCTCGTTGCACTGCTGGGCTGACGTTCCTCTTCTTTGTTGAGGAACTTAAATCCATTTCTCCATTAAGGCTGGCTTCCACATCCACTGTTGCCTGGGGCTCAAGCCCCACTTTTTCTCCAGATGATAATTCAGGGGAACAAGGTGTCTCTGCTGCAAAAATCACTGCATCAAAACTTTTTACCATTTTAGGAACTTTATCCAGAGAGGAGCCATCATCTGCCGAAACCAAACTCTTTACTCCCACATTTTCCAGTGACTCAACAGCATGTAAACGGCACGAACACGGCGAGGAGGGCAATTCGGGTACAGCTCGGCTTGGCTCGGGCTCAGCCAAGACCTCCCCCTGAGCTGCTTTCGCAGTGGGACCAGTATCGCTCTCACTGGCCGGACAAACGGTGTCAGTGCTGGAGTCACTGTCGCACGTGGGCTCTTCTGCGATGGGCTGAAGAGCTGCCCGGGGAAGCACGCTCTCCGTATCCTCCTGCTCTTCTGGGTAAACTGCGACGGGGGTTATTGCCACCGGCCTTACCACTTCCTTTCCTTCACAGGCATCACTTGGAGCTCCCATTTCTGGAGCATCCTTTAATTCAGGGGTGCTGCTGGGTGGGGAGATTGGCTGTTGGGTTCGACTGGCATCATGTTCTTGGTTCAGCCCTGCATCTGGAGAAGGGCTGCTCTCCGCATCTGGTGACTCGCCTGCTGATGCAGGTCCATGCACGGTGCCTTCTCCTGCACCCACTGCTCCCAACTTGCACACTTCTTGGGCAGGGACTGTCCCTTTCAGCCCACCATCCACATTGCTGCTGCCTGCCACAGGCCCCCCCTGACTGCAGGCAGAGGGTTTCACAACAGCACCAAGAAGTGCCTCTGACAAAACCTGCTCCCCGCCACTTGCACAAGCCTCCAGCTCAGGCTCAGCTTTGCCTCCTTCAGCCTCCTGCCAGAGGCTCTGCTCCAGAGAGCCCTCGTCCCCTGCAGGGTCCCCG
>NW_009259044.1:4489869-4496176 GCF_000687185.1 Egretta garzetta | reverse complement strand
TGGGTTTTGTTTAGGTTCTTCATTATGAATTACAGACGGTGTGCCTGTTAAGTTATCCTCCGCACAGTCCACACCCTTAGCACTCGGAGCTAATCCAGGGTCACTACCTTGCAGAGCTGCCTCCTGCCCAGGAGGTGCCACTGCAGCATCTCCCTCCCCACTCACAGCTGGCCCCTCTCCTCTGGGCAGGGGAGAGAGTGATTTCACCTCCCCGCTCAGCCCCTCCTGCTCCGAAGCACTTTCTATCTCCACTTCGCTTTGTGCAGGCTCTTTTTCTGCCAGGCATGTGCTCGCGTTCTCCAGAGGGAGCGATGCAGGCTCACGTTTGGTCTCTTGAGCAGCGTCTGGTTTGAAGCCGTCGCCCATTTCAGCTTTAACGGCAGTTTGATCAGCAGGGCGACAGCTAGCAACTTCCTGACCCCGGTCTGCAGAATCTGCGCTTCCTCCATCTCTGCTGCTGCTGGTGGTATCAGTTCCTGCTGGCTCCTCTTCACAGACTTCGCTGCCCTCCATTACTTCAGCCACACGTTCAGTGATCTTACCGCTCTCCTGGCAACACGCAGGTTCTGCGCTGCTTTGATTAAATCCAACATCACCATTTTCAGATTTAGCATCAGGGCTATCCGTTTCCACGCCGTCTTCCAGTGAGGGCGAGCTGGATTTCCCATCTGTGCAACCTGCTTCCACCGTCCCTTCTCCCTCTCCACTCTTACCGCTGCCATGGATTTCCAAACCAGGACCAGATTTTGATGCACACGCAGGAACCTTCATCCCATTCACCGCTGGCAACGCTGCGCTGGTGCTCGCAGTGACGTCCTGCCTCGCTGCAACACAGACATCGCCTTGGCTTTCCAAGAAGCCACTGTTTACCTGATCAGCGTGTGAGTCCGCTCCAGTCTCTTTGTTATCGCCAGGCTCGCAAAGGTCAGGAGAGACCTCGCCAGTGCCACCGTCTGCATTCGTACCGTCATGTGCCGGCACCACTCCCGCATTTGCATCCTCCCCATCTGCACACTCAGTGCCATTAAAACCACTGAGTAAGGGCTGAGCAGCACTGGCTGACTCTTCCTTAGCTGGCGATTGCTCTTCTAGGTTTGCAGTCCTCCTTTCACCGGCCTCAGCCATCCCATCCTCTACCTGCTGCTGGCCCGCAGCCCTCTCAGCCGCCCCTGTACAGTTCCTGCATTCAGTTTGGCCCATAGCCACATCCACGCCCTCCAAGGAAGCTGGGGCTTCGCCTGCAGTTTCAACCACAGTAACAGTACTGTCAGCTGCACGCTCCTTGGCAGCTTGAGCTTCCTGATGGGGACTATCTTTACTGCACAAGCCAGCTTGATCCAAACCAACTCCAGCAGATGTCATTCCAGCTTCCTCATTTGTATTTCCACAGGATGGAAGATTTACGGCACCGTTTACACTTGCACACGGGCACACTGTGCAGTCTTTCTCATCCGATATAGTCCCAGAGCCTTCAGCAGAGGTTGGCCCCTCCTCTTCCTTTTCGCTCCACGTCACTGTGTTTTTACTTTCACAGAAGCACTCTGGGCACTTTGCATCCCCTGGGCTCAGCAAGTCATTTGGCGCATCATTAAAAGCTCCCAAACTCCTGCTGTTGCATTTCTCCTCCTGGTGGGTCGGGTCTGAGAGCTGCCCGATGTCCAGGTGAACAAGATCAGATGGACTTTCCTGCCTTCCTTCTCTTGCCATCTCTTCTAGGCTCTGAGAGGTAGCGGCCAGGTGACCATCCGGCTCTGCTCCTTTAGCAGAGCTGTCTCCAGAATCATCCAGTACAGGCTCTGTCTGCTGCCTTAAACTCTGTAACAAGACAAAAAAGAAAAGATTTTTTTTTTTTTTGTCACACATTTACACTGTCTCCACCATCTACAAGTTCTATATCTACATAATCCTATTTCATGCAACTCCTGCTCCCTCTGTACCTCTACCTGGTGTCCCCTGGGACAGAGTTACAAACGTACTGCAGTGGGTATTTGACATGCTCATTTTGTTATGCAGTAATACTGAAATTATTAGAATGACAGAAACGTTGGTTGGAAAGAGCATCTGGACGTTATCTTGCCTGAAGCTGGACTATCACCATCAGGTCAGCCATGACTTTGTCCTGCCAAGTCCCCATATCTTCTGATGGCAAAGTACCCACCACCTCTCTGGGCAATCTGTTCCCGAGCTGCACCACCCTGCCATGAAGGAGCCAGCCTGAAGCCACAGTTTGTCCCTCTACCCCCTTGTTACACCATCTGCCACCACTGAGAAGAGCCGTCATCTTTGTAACTGTCCTTCAAGCAGCAGTAGTCATAGTTCTTGAGTGCACTCAAATTCAAAATCGGTGAACAGCAGAATTCAACCTACCAAATAACACAAATATATACCAGTCTAGTCCCACAGAGCTTGAGAAAATGCTGCTTAAGCGCAACTTCAGATCCCTGCCCGGTGGCACTCCCCAGTTCTCATCAGCATTGCTCGATTTTCTCCATATTGACGGAAACGCTACTTCAGACGTGGGAATTGGCTGACGATGTCCAAACACCACCACTTGTCTCCTACTCCTAGGACTGAACTAATCATCTAATCTATTCCTGAGAATTGCATGCATAATTAAATATCTGAAATTTACTTCCTAAATGGAAATCAGAATTTGAAAATTATGACATACTATTAAAATTAGTATGTGCATCAGCGTGGAACGGTAGCAACGTACTCAATTCCTCTCTAATCTGCATTTTCCTTCCAGAGCATCTGCTTTGTCAAGGTTTCCCCAAGCTTTTATAGTTTGATACAATCAAACCTTTACTAAAAAAGAACCGCCTGTTTCAGTATCTTCTTTTTTATTCTCTTTGCTGCCTATCAATGTTCACATCTTAGAAAAAGTGACTTAAATTAACGAGCAACCTCAATCCTTCAATGCACACCCCACAGAGCTCCCTTGATTTTCTGTGGTAGGCTTGGGGGTTTGCGCCGTAAGCTTTTGGAGGTCATGCTGGTTTCTCAGTAAGTGCCTGTGACTCTCCACAAATACAAAGCTCTAAGAAACTATTTCAAACTGTTACCCTTTGCATTTATTTGTAAAAATACTCCAAAAAATGCATGCATCCTAGAAGCCTAACTGAAACAGGTCCCGGCAAACTTTAAAACTCTAGTTCACAGAGAAATAGAATTTCATGTCAAAAAATGTCAGCTTAAACACCCCTTTTCTCCCCGAGTATTAAAACGGCCAATATGTTAACTGGTGCATCACAGGGAACTTTTGGGTATTGCATGTACAAATAGTGGCTAAAATCACCACTGCTGCATTGAGGATATTGCATTTACTTGTCTTTCCACACTCCGAGGTTTGCAAACGATGAGCACCACCACTGAATCACTGACCACTAAACCTAATTCTGGGGTTTGCCATGAATCTCCTATTTAAAATAATCCTGCTACCCAGCTCCCATATACGCTGTCGCCTATGCCAGAGATCCCTGGCTTTAAGGCATCCCAAGGCAGGTCAGCATCGGAGGCAGGCAGCACAGCATCCCCATCCATCGCATATAGCACCAGGGATGGGACGCAGGGCTCTGCGTGCCACGGTACCCGCAGGCTGCAGCTAATTTTTGCAAGGGCAAACAGGATCAAACTGCATGCCGGCCGTCTGGTGGCCATAACCCCACAGCAGAGCATGGGGACCACGCTGCTCGTTCCCAGCCAGGATGGACAGACACAGACATCCCAGCCAGGATGGACAGACACAGACATCCCAGCCAGGATGGACAGACACAGACATCCCAGCCAGGATGGACAGACACAGACAACAGTGACGCTTACTTGGGAACAAGCAAGTTTTTCAAAAGGAGGGGCTGCGGCAGCCCCAGCATCCTCATGGTGAAGTCACTCTGCCGACAGCCTGACAAATAGAGCCGTCTCCAGAGGAAGCCAACTGGCTTTTAACTGACCCGAAATGAACCTAAATGAAATAATTACAGGGCTGCTTTCCAAATTTAAATCAGATTAGATGTGAAGTGAAACAGTGCTGGAAAGAAAAAGTCTAAACATAGCCTTTTCTGATTTTATTGTCAGGCAAAATGTACCCATCTGGCATTCGCATGAGCAAACAAGAAGCGAGCTTGATATGCTGGCTGTGCTTTCTTGTCTTTGGATGGAAACAATTCCACAATTAGCCTGGGTTTGCCACTCATGCCACCAGTTCCTGTTGAGATCGGGAGTAATTAAGATCTCAGGCACCCAGGGAAGGGTGAAAATGGTTCAGGGTGGCCCATACCTCTGAACATCCCCCCAGCCCACTGCCTGCAGACCATAATTCTTGCCTTCCTTAGTTAAAGGAACAAAAATATCCTGTTATTTAGATCCCACACCTCTGTAACAGCAGATATATGAGCTGATGAAGGAACACCCACAACCGATGCCAGCTGCGTAAGACGCGTGGGTGTTTCTGAGAAGTGGCACCGAAGTGTCCCGCTGCTTCACCTTCCTGTCCCAACTGCATCCCTGTGGCACCTATTTTAAAGCAGTGAGAGGAAGCCCTTCCAAAGCCCCATGGCTCCTGTGGTCTGACCTCCGTGGGGTCCCAGAGGAGTGCAGCGAGGGGACCGTTATGGACATGCACCCTGTGCGGCCAGGACAGGCTTGTCCTCCAAGTCCTGCACCAGGGTGCTAAGGAAACGGCTGATTTCTCCATCACCTGCCCCAGAGACTCTCCCCTCAGTCTACTCTCTAACCCTGAACTTTCCATCTGAATAGAGATGTACCCACCGTGCACAGCCCCAACAGACCCAGCCACGCTCTGGAGCCTGCCTTATGTGCCCGATGGCTGCCAGACACCCTGGAGGGACTAGTCCACCTCCAGGGAGGTTTCCCTGCCCATCTAAGCAGGTCCCAACCTAATGGAGAAGGCAGGAGCTGGGAGTAGAGAGAGCCCCTGAGGCCAATCAGAGCCAGCATTGCACAGCCCCAAGCCTGCTTCTCTTCTGAGAGAGAAAATTTGCTGCCTACTATGGCTATATCAGATCTCCCCATGCTCAAAGGAGAAGAAAATAGGCAGCTGTCCCACCTGGATGTTTGCTGACAACATCCAGAGAAAACATCAAGGTAAATACACCCCCAAAGGGAGGGAAGTCCTCCCCAGGGCCAGGCTGCTGCAGCAACCCGCCACCTCTGCTTTTCTTTCATCATCTCAGCCTTTTCCTTACCATGTGCTGGTGGCTCTGCATGTGCATCTGAAGGTGCCGTATGTCACTCTCCAAGCTGGCCGCTACCCCTTCCTTGGCTTCAACCGTCAGCATGTAAACATCGAGCCCGCGGTGGTGCTTCACGCTGTAGTCCCCCGAGTGCACAGTGTGAGACAAGGTGCTCCAGGAGTCCGGTTCCCTGGCTTCCTCTCTGCAATAAAACAAGCACAGGTTAATCTGCAGGCAAGGAGGGATGCTGCACTGCAGGGCACGCACGCTGTTCTTCACTCCGGACAGTCATCTAATCAACGGCCCGAGTGAAACAGAGCACCGGCTCCAGGGCCAGACAGACAAATACACACGCATGCTTCTTGGTCTTGAAAATTAATGTGATTTAGAGTTAATGCCAGCTACGAGCTTTATTTCACGAGGTCCTTCTCAGCTAGAGAGACCTGCTTTTTTTCCCCAGACGACAAGAGACTGGCAGCAAATGGCACAACAATCGCTTTTCAAAATGGAATTTATTGCAGGTGAAGATCACCAAAGCAGCTGTTGCAGAAAAACAGACGCGTGAAAGACAGAACTGCAGAGGGACAAGTTAGAATGAATGAGGATTAGCAGGATACAGATGCTACAACTTCTGTACTGAAACCAGCACGCTGCTTCACAAACACCCAACAGCCATCAAATCATAGCAATATTTTTGCTCCTGAAATGAATTTAGCTTGCTCTGTGAAACTGCTTCTGTGCAAGCTGTCCTCACTATTGCAGCAGTATCATGGATTTTCTTCTTGCTAGTCAAGAGGAAAAAAAAGGGAAAAAAAAAAAAAAAAAAAAAAAAAAAGATGCTGTTGCAGACCAGAATGAAAAAATAACTCAGCGGTTACATGCATCCAACAGAAATTTCTATTCAGTCACTTCTTTTCAAATGTCAAACCCAGATTTCACACAGGCTTGAGACTCAAAGCAGGTCTCGCCAAGCTGCACAGAGGATGTGTTGCTGCTACTTTAAGGGGGTGAGGAAACATTCATCTTATCGAGGTGTTCAACTCAAGCTTCAGGTTTACAGATTTCATTTTGAATCAGAACTCATTCAGGAAATCCCAAATCTGTTTTAATTCACC
>NW_009259044.1:4473139-4489821 GCF_000687185.1 Egretta garzetta | reverse complement strand
AGGAATGTTACGGGAACGGGGGCTTATGCTCAGGGATACATGAAATGGAAATTTCTCTGTTTTCCTTTCACTAGGGATGCATCTACCAAGAGTCAGCAGCAGCTGAGAGCATGTCCTCTCCCCATCGTGGAGACCAGCCCCTGTCCCAACAGGCATCCCCAGATTTCCCTAGAAGGAACAGAGCTGTGATTGTATGCAAATAATTAGGAATTCAAGAAGGTACATATACAGCAAATATACACCGTCAACCAGGTAAAATTACACCTAGATTTCAGCATCTTTGCTGACTGGTTTCTCACTTTAAAAGTAGCAAACCTTTCTAATGGGCAAGCGCCCACCAAGCAAACCACAGGGCCACCTCTCTGGGAAGCCACGCAATTTAGAAAGCAAAGTCGTAAAAAGAAAACGATACCATGACTGGTAACAGGAATGGGCAGAGCAGGGTGGGGAAACGGTTGGACAGTTCATCATACGGCAGAGAAACCTGGGCAGGCAACAGTGGTGGCAGTGGCTGTCCCTGCTCTGCCCTGGCACAACCATCCACCCCCTCCTGTGACTCATTTTGGGCTAAATCTGCAGGGAAATTCAGACAAAGTGAACCTAAGTCTTCCACCATTCACCAGCATGTAACTCAATTGACTGCAGCAGGATTACTCTTGATTTAAACAGAATCAATATTTCCATAGAGAAACAGAAGGATGCATTCAGTTTTTGGTGCTGATTAGTATAAATCCATGGAGGCACTGAAGTCAACTGAGCCATTAGGAGTGACTAAAGAAATGACTTTCCTTTATCAAGGGAACACAGACATTTCTGTCTGGGTTATTTTTCTTTTCAGCTGTCACATATGAGAAACTACTGTACTCAGGGCCACTCTCGGAGTACAACGAGGCAGTCAGCACAAAACCCGTGTTCACCCACTCACAGGGACAACGTCACCCAGATTAAAGAACGGAGAGCGATGAGTCTGCTCCACTTTCTCATCAGCTTCAAGTACACTTACGAGCATCTTCAAATCAGCACCCACAAAGCAGCCTGCACGACTCGAGCCTTAAAGGACCCTCGGCAGCTTCAGTAGCCTCAAGATCTGGAGCGAAATGAGAGGCAAGCACAGTCCCCTGCACCCTGAGCGAGCCCACCTCTCCTGCAAGCTGCCACCTTCACCTTCACACGTCTCAGACGGATCAAATAATCACTTCTGCTTACAAAGACAGCACTTTCTTTTCATATTCAAGCTGCAGATCTGCATTACACTCTATAAAGGGCTTTAAACCTTTTGAAAAACCACGATCTTTCTCACATCCAGCCAACTACAAACAAATCCAAGCTCTCGCTTTTAGTAGCAGTTACCTACATTGCACAGAATTAAGCAGAGAGGTAGCGAATGTCTCAATTATCGACTCCTTCAAATCATCCTTTGCATATGCTGCTGCATCCCAGCACTGATGGACTGCAGCAGAGAGGATGAACGGGTATCCACAAGCATTAACTTGTTTGCACTTGTTTCTGTTGTTCGGGCAAGCACTACCAAGGGCCCGTAGATCACATTGAGAAGATGCTCCTGCTCATTTCCCTTCATACACTGAGCTTAACCATTTGTGTCTCTCCTGCACGTCTTGCTGCAATCCTTGTGTTTTCCTGAGAGATGATAAAAAACACACTTTCTTCCAGGAAAAAAAAAAATGCTTTGCAGTCATGTATTTTGTACTCCCTGGTTGTGAAAGATGCTTATTTTGTACAGATTAGGAATTTCTGTAGTGGTTGTATGGAAGTGCATGCCCAAGCTGGTCTACTGGGAGATAAAAACAGATATGCGAATATTTACTGAAGATTTATTAACAATATAACACAGAAACTCCAGCATTCAAGAAGTCTGAAAATCTGCTTCCATACAGCACAAAAAAATTCAGATTGCTGCCGTTTGCCAGCAACAAGAGAAATCTGTCTTCTTGTGTGGTTTAACCATCCTGGGTCAATTCTTTCTTACCCTCCCTTTTCAACAGCTTCTCATCAAAATGTGGAAAAGATACAGTGAACTGAAAATTTCATTAGCAAAATCTCCAAGCCCAACTTTTCCAGAAGGAAGTATCTTGCTTGGTTAAAAAAGCAAGGACTGACTGCTGAGAAGGCTGACAGCATTCACTAGCTCCACCCTCAGCATAACCATGCCGTGTCCCACTGAAAAAGCCTGGAAGAAGTCCTCCAGCTCCAATCCCTGCTTCTTCTGCTGCATGGAGTCTTCTGTTCCATGGAGGTTAACCCGGAAGGGAAATTGCTGGCTTCAAGAAAGGACAGACTCACCAGCCAGCACTTCATCCGCGTGAACATGGCTCAGAGAAGGACGCCAACCCCAAACAGGGCAAGAGGAGAAGCAAACAAGCCTCCAAAATACCGTCAGGCCATGCCTTGCTCAATCTGGGAGCTGATAAGATTGCTCAAACCGCAGCATCCCCTCCTCCTGCACATTGGGCGCATAAAACAAGACGACAGGTAGTGTTTTTTAAACCTCCCAGCATCACCAGAGTAGACTCGTCCCTGGCGAAGGAGGAGCCGTACCACACTCGTGTGCTGATCCTCTTCTCCTCTCGCGGGGGAGCAGATAGTATGGCCCCCAGCCAGCGAGCGGCGGAAAGAGGGAGAGGAAAGCCTGCACCGACACAGCACAGCTCCCGGCTTCCTGCAGATACGGGCGAGATACTTTTAAGAAGAGGGAAGATAAGTGAGAAGGGGAGAACAAAAAAAAAACCCAAGTAAAAGCTCTGCCTGCCTTCAAAAGCTGCAGAAACCGTGCTTGGTGACAAGGGTTTGAAATTCGGTGGTGCCGATGCTCCCGTCAGGCATGTTTTCCGGTACAGAGATAACAGGTTTTAAATGGAGGGGAGAGGAAGAGGAGGGGAAGAGACCAGAAGATGAACAAAAAAGCCTCAGTGGGTTAAGCAGAACCTGGTGCGAGGAAGATTTATCCCACAGTTTTACAAACTGGCAAGGAAGGCAGTGTGGGAACTCAAGGTGTTATTTCCTGGGGATATCCCCTCCAGATTTCTGAGCCGGACTTTGGCTGAAACAAAACAAAAAACTCAGTGGCGTTGCCAGCTCTTATGATCTTACTGCAAGCCTGACAACAGCTGTGGGTTTATTCTGAAAGTATCAGCTCCTAGATTCATGTGATAAAGAAAACACCACCACCACCAAAAAAAACCCCACTTTCTTTTTTCTTCTTAAATTAAATAAAACCCCTAGCATTATGGTTGCAGCAAAAAGCTAGGAAATGCTAGAATTTAGATGCTCGTATCTGTAAGACAAAAACTAAACTGAATTTCAATCTTACATCCTTATTCAAATTCTGGATTACTACTGTTGTTGTAACATCACACTGAAAATACGAGATCAGACAGACTGTGGTAAACACGGAACGGTGCCTACTGGGACAGGATGCTGGACTTGGTGGCGACGCACAACACATCCGTAGCACAGGCAATTTAAACCAAGCCAACAATCCCTCCTGGGCAAACCCAGCACCCCAACTTAATGCCATCACCGCCATCTGAAACCAAGACATCTCAGAAGTTTGACAAAATAGAACTTCAACACTATTTGCAGAAGTGTTGGGGTAAGAGACGTTTTGTATACCACACCGTCAGAGTGGTTCCAAAGAACGTTTATCAATATGGTGATAGGCTCTTTATATATATAAATATATATATAAAAATGATCAACTTTGCACCCACAGTCTTTAGTGGCATACAAAACCCCAGTGCATGCGGACACATTCTTGCTCCTCCTTGTTTCTGTAACCATCAACATGCATTGTATAGGAGACTCAGAAAACACGTGCAACTAGTATGTGCTGGGATGGGTTAAACTAAATCAACCATTCATAGATTTGAAAGTTATTTAACAAACACAGCACTCATACTTCAGGTGTTTCCAAGAGCTCCAAAAGCCCCAGGAAAGTAGAAAAAAAAAAAATATTTCCTATATAAGAAAATCTTACAGATCACTCGCTAATTTGAATACTTTTGATATCGAAGGAAAGAGTTAAAGCTCCCCCGAAGCAGAAATGATGACTGATCCCTTACAGTGCTTCATGCAAATATGAACTGCAGTAGGTTTGGACACTGAACTGAATTCAGGATTGCATAATCTACCCTTCAATATCAGATTAAATATTTAACAACTGGATTCAAAATATTCAATGCTAACTTCTTAGTCCATTGATCAACGCACTACACAGTAGGAAATCATAGAAGAGACAAAAGCTGGCTTGGTCCTTCAACAGCTGTTTGCAGACGTACATATCCTGAGAGAGAACATCCAGTAGTTCCTACCACAAAGGACCTGTACTCCTAAACCCAAGAATTTCTCAGGCCCCAAAATTAATTATACATTAAAAAAAAAAGGCTACAAATTCTGGTAAATATATTTGCCAAAGAGTACAATGTGCATTTCATAAGAATAACTGTCTGTTATTAAAAGCACTTTTCCATTTGTTTTATTTTCATAGTCTTATCTAAAAAGGAAAGATGCCCTGCTTGGGATGTGGAGCCATAGGTTCAACACAGAACTCAACGTCAACTTGAAGTCTCATCAGTAAACAAGAGAAATTGAAGGTGAATATGAAATGCACTCAAGAGAGAAAACAGATGCCATCTGTTTCATTTTAAATACAAAAGCAGAGTCATGGAGACTACTTCATCAAGCAATGTTTTCTTCACAGCTAAAAACAGTATCTCAGATCAGGACAAGTGATATGGAAGGAAGACTTGTCTCTGCAGAACATCTCCGCCTGCTGCAAGTGAGCCTGACCACAGACTCTGTAACAACCCAAAGATGAAGCCATCACTTTGGCTGCCTCTGCCACAGCAGTTTACAAAGTCGTCTTCTACAAGAATCTGTTCAAACTTCAATCCCTACCACAAACATCACTACTATTAGCAGATCTGCGCCACAGGCTAAATACAAGTATCCTACCTGCACATCCAGCTAACCCATTCTGGGAAATTACTTATCCACGGTTTCTAAATTTATTCTGAAATGGAGCTGGTCTATCACAACTCCTCACCAGCCAAAGATGTTCAGGGTTTATGGCCCCTATGATTTTTGGGCTCACCTCTGGATCAGGACTGCTATGGGGGGGTAATAATTTTCTCCTCATATCTTAACCAAATCTTCTTAAATCTCTTCTTTCTCCTCCTCACAGACCTGTTTACACAAAAACCATCTCCCAGGACCTCCAACTTCCGAGTAGAACGTCAGAGACAGTAAAGAGCTGTTTCTACCATACAGACAAAGCCACTTCTCTCTCCTCTGTATTCAGAGGTGGATACATACAAAACAGAGGAGAGAAGGGAGCCAACAAATGACATGACAAGTCTTCACAGGATGTAGGAACACACCAGGAAACCAGCAAAAGCTGGAACATGCAGTGGCGAGTAGGTGGACAAAGAGAAACACAAACTCTTCCTGCTCCATCACGTTCACACCTGGTTCCCCTGTCTCCCCACTCCCAGTCTGTTCCTCTGCTGTGGCCAGAAGAAACCTACAGCTACTCAGCATCTTTCTAATCAGGATGATCAATCAATTAAACAATTTCAGACAATAAAGTTCAGCAATACACAGCCACAAAACCAGACCCTGCTGGATCACTGTTCCTCCCACACTTTTGTAGCTAAACAGCAACCTCTTAACACATGCATCTCTGATCAGGTCCTCTCTCATTACCCTTCTAGCGCCTGAGAATCCCCCTTTAAATGTTAATCTTGTGCCAGCGCTTACAGAGACCTGTTCTCCTCTCCAAGCCATACCCTAAACCTACTGCCCAGCACTCTGAATAGCAATCAAAAGAGTTTGTTATTTGGTTTGGGGTAGAAGAACAGAGAGGAAAACATCAGTACCACTTCAACAAACTCTTCAGCTGTTGATTCTGCTTAGCCAGATATAAAATTAAAAATACACGTAGCATCGCCTGCCCAGCATGGTGGCAACCTTCTGGCCACCGGCGCGTCCCCAGCTGTCCCCCGCTCGTGCTCCCCGTACAACAACCAGGAGAACCGCTGTGACCAAGGGGAGCCTCGGAGCCCAGCGCGCTTAGCTCCCAGCTTGAGATAAAGGCAAGGGTGTACACAGGAAAGGGGGGGCCGGCCTATATATTCTCAGGGGTGTAAGCACCCTGTTTACCTACAGCTGTCAAGATCTGGCACTGAAGTCGTAGCAGCCAGCAATATTTCCAGCCCCAGGACACGAGTGATTTTGGACAGCATCTGCACCACAGACGGCTCTTCAGCTATGCAAAGACTGAGTTTAATGGAATGACCTAATATCAAAATTCAATGCTAAATGTCCATCTTTAACTACTGTCCCAGTCTGGCAGGGCACTGTAAGAAATGCTTAGTTTTAAGACTACACTGAAACTCTCTGCTGAACACAGTCTGGACATTTCTGAAATTAAACACATGCCTAAAGGACTTGCTAAGTTGGGGTGCAAAGAAATGAGGTACCAGGGAAATCCTCTTGCAGCTCTGGCTCAGAAAAGCAGAAAAGTGCATTCAATTATAAATGTAAACTTACTGCAAAAGCTCCCTCGTTTGAGAGGCAACACGGAGATTACAGCACAGACTTCAGCAATTACTTATGTAAAATCAGAAGAATAGCAAGCAATAATCATGGATTACAAAACATCCATAAAACCCTCCTGCTACCAGTGAGTTATTCCTCATGCATGTTAATTAAATCAGTTTAATTTTGGAAATACAGCCTTGTACTGACATAGTTTCACACACTGAGCCACCTGGCTGCTACCAGGAGATTTTAAGGAAAAGCAATCCCAGAGCTGTGCAGAAGTACTTCAGAGCAATAAGCAAGGAGAGAAACAAGCAAAAGCAAAATTAATATTAGAGTAAAAAACTCAGAGACTGTTACAACTCTGAAACTTCTGCTTTGCAGGGATTAGAAAAATGCAAGAGTCTTTTTTGTGGGCTTTGCTTTACTCTCACTCCCCCTGTTTTCAGGGGGCATAAATCACTCAGCTGTGAAGGAACTACAAGCATTTGGCTTTACAGAAAAAAAAAAAACCCACAATACTTTTGGGTTACTAGACAGAACTCTGCTCTGCAGAAATGAAATCAGAAACAACATCAGTGTTTGTATGTTTTACGAAACGGCACTTCCAACTTCACTGAAATTCTGCACGGATGCTATTTCTTGGAGCCATTTTCCTCGCCTGCCTTCGAGAGCACTGAAGAACATGGAGCTGGCAGGCGGATTATATTACTACCCCGAACTACATCTGAGAACATCAACCACTGCAAACTGCAGCTGTCCTATTGCACAGGCCAAGTTACTCACAGGGAGCGGACTACCCCCCCGTTTCATCAGCTGAGCTGCCTCTGCAGAGCCAGCCCTTCTCTAATGAGCAGAGCGGCCGAGCTCTGCCAACGCCCCGCAGCCAGCCTTGCCCCATTTAAACCCAGGGAAGCAACAGGCTTCGAGGAACGACCCTCTGCTTTGGAATTTGCTCCTGCCAGACTCAGAAACTGGTGAAACTCAGAGAGGGCTATGCAACCTGCTTAGTTTCCATGCAAGTAAAGAGAATTTATTTAAATTGTATTTAAAATTTGTATTTTATTTTTTTTTTTTTTAAAAAACAACTATTAACTGAGCTGCTAGCAAGCAAACAAGAATGTTCCTCGAGAAAATCCTTTTTTCTTTTTTCCTAAAAAACTCCTGCCCTTATGCACTGTCCTATTCCATTTGCACCGCAGAACAGTGTTTACGGTGCAGTTTTAATCTCAAAGATAAGACAAGTACCCTCAGGAATGATACACAGCTGATGAATAAATGCTGCTATCGGCATCCTGCTCTCCATCTCTGGCGACCGATGGGTGCTCTGTCGCAGCCCCTCCGTTCCGTCTCGAAAGCAGCAGCGCATGCACCTTTCCTGCCAGAGGGTGCAAGAGCCAGCGCACAAGCTCAAGCCTACAGAAAAGAATACTTTTTAGGTTGCAAAGTTTAAATTGGAAGTGTCTTACTTTTTTTTTTTTTTACATGAAGAACTGCAACAGCTGAAAAGGGAAAGCTCATCGGATGAACAGAAATTCACAATGTCACCAATGTAATTAGTTTTTGAGAAAAATATTTACACTGCAGCCGAATCAAGCTGCTTTGCAGCTGAACCCTGGCAAAACTGCAACAACCGAGAAGGTTTTGTGTCTGCTTTTTAATAATTGTATCCTAATTACAGCAAAATTTCACCCCTTCCCAATGCTGGCTGGGAGAATCATTGTAAAATGCAGGGTTCCTGCAAATTAGTAAGCAAGTGAACAATAAAATCCCCCCAAGGATAGTGCATTACAAAACACACTGCATTCATTTATTTGGCGAAGCGCACTTTAATTACTTGTAAAAATAATGACTCCTTTGTACGGGCTCTCGCTAACATGCGTTGCAGCTCTGTATTTGCTGAGTGGTACGAGTTGCGTGCCAAATTTGCGTGCATGGATTATACAGCGTGCGCGTACGCAGAGCGCAGAAAAGAGGTTGCACAGTATCCATTGTGTTCTGACAGCACACAAACGATACATACTCTCTTCATGGAATTTGGCTGCTTTTCTATATTTTGAAACTCAATATTTCTCCTCTCGATAGGGATTTTCAAGCCTCAATCCCATCCCATTGCAGAAAGCGCTAAGCAAAACAAAAATCTCTGCAGGGAAATGAGGATGTGTCAGTTTTGCAGCCGCCACCCTCCCGTGGGGAAGGGCCATGGCGGTCCCAGTGTCACACGGTGCTCCCATCGCTACGGCAAGCCCCAAGCTTGTAGCATGGTGCTTCACCACCCTCCTACCCATTGAAAAAGGGCTCCACGACTTCCAGCGTCCCCAGATTTCTGTTTGCAGGGCTTCGTGGAGATCAACATCATGTCAGATGTTTATACCTTATATTTCCACCCAGCAGTTCAAGAGGGAAACTCACCATAATGAACAGTTTAAGGATATACGAAGAAGAACAGGATCAGGGATCTTGATGGTAATGTTACTCAAGTTGCTAGTGTCTTATTTTCAAGGATGAACTGTAAAGGCCATGAGAGAAATTCCCCTGGATTACACCAGCAGGATCCGTTAAAGGGAACAGCACAGGGCAATGCCATGTAATCCAAGCACTCTTTTTTTTCTATCCACTGAGTGAGAGCTGCCATTCCAGCACTGGAACCTGTTGTGAAATACTCCACCGAATACATGTATAGCTGTTGTAATAGTTTTGTTTACTTCCCATTTCTTTTTAAATTACCAGCATATTCAGATTGCAGTATTTCCTGTGAGCTCTGTATCAAAGTTTTGGCCACCTGAAGCTTCTTGACAGTATGTGAAGTCTGTTAACATGGCCAGTCTCACCTTGGAGAACTTTGCTGATGGGACGAATCTGCACATTCCAATTTTACAAGATAGTCTGCAAGAGTTGTACCTTTTCATAGTATGACTGTTGAACTCGGTGGAGAAAAAAGTATCCTTGTCGTCATCCCTGTATTAATTCCAGCCAAAGGTGGCAGAAGAAAAGGTTGGAGTATAGCTCCTGTCCCACTCTGTACCTTCTCCTTCACCCTCACTTTACATGTGGTTGGCTGAATTGTTGAAGATGAAACTTAAATGCAATCACTCCGGCAACACAGATCATATTTTTGCCCTCTAACACCCTGCTCAACAAATACAGAAAGCAGAATAATTTACAATTCATAACAGAGAAATGTTGCGTGATAACGTGGACGACACAGCAGGCTCCTAAACTTGACATTGGGTCACTCAACATAAACCCCAAGTATCTGAAAATTCAATTCAGAAAAACAAAGCCAATAACAAAGCTTAAGAGAACCAGGCATCAGAACACCACACATGCAGACCGAATCTTCTCTCCTTTCCACATAGCCCCCTTGGGACTTATTTAAGCTCTTTGTCTTTATTAGCCTCAGCTTTTAAAGCTAGATCTCCAAACATTTGCTATTCAAAAATAACTTGTCATCTTCTGAAGGATTCCTTGTAAAACACTGCAGTAAATACTCATGCGACTAGTTACTTGCTAGGAGCAAGATCTGGCTGCTTCTCACGGCCACGCAAAAGAGAAGAGTTTCTGCTGTTAAATACTTACATTAGTTCTTACCTGCATTTTTAACCTATACTGGTAAGATACTTTCTACAAGATGCTGCCTTATTTCAATACAATTATCATTATTTTGTTTAACCAAAACACTCCAAATCTACAAAGTAAGAATGCACCAGTCAACCCCCACCTCTTTCATTTGTGTTTGCATGAGGTTTGTCTTAATTAGTCGATATTACAGTGACTCACTTTGGGCTTTAAGAGACAGCTGGAAGCAGAACACTGTGCAACAGAAAAGGAGAACGTAACAATGTTATTGCATTTCCCTTAAACACTAAGGACCTGCCCCCGTTGTTGCTAGCAAGAAAGGTGAAAGCAAAATTATACAGAAATTGCCTTTAAGAGTAGAGTATGGCTCGTAGACACCATTCAGCGATAATGCACAGTAAATGCAAGCACAATACAGAACGGAAAACCAGCAGAGGAACCATCAAATCATCCTTACTCGGTCAAAAGCTGGTGCAGCTTCTGGTAGCCCCTCTCCAAGGCCAAGCTCACAGGCGTTGCCCCTTCGTTGTTGTGGATGCTGAGAGCTCCTCTTCCACCCGGCTGCTGGAGCAGAAACCATGTCAGCCGCAGCAGACCCAGCCTCACCGCAAAATGCATTAGAGTTTCCCGAGGGATGTTGTCTGGGAAGAAAGAAAAAAAAAATAAAAAGAAATGGGAATTTGTAGGCTGCGGGTGAAGTGACTGCCATATCCCCACCTCCCAGCCATACCACACACAATGGCTGGCATGGAGCTGACAGCCCAAAAGCCAAGGAACCTGTAGCACCTGGAAAAACACACTGGCTGCCAATATCCAGGAGAGACCAGTGCTTTAAAGTGAGGGACACGCTACGGTGGGACTGGAGATGCTCAGGACCTCTCACAGGGTGAGACTGACCACAGAATTCAATGTTAAAAAAACCCACCATTTCATAAACAGCCATGGCAACCACCAAGTTGCAGCGCTTCCAAACAGAAGCTGGCATGGTCAGGTGGGTTTTTCTAGATGTCCAAGCCTTTTCCTCACACACCTAGGACCAGGTTTTAAGGAACAGACAAGGTCTGTTATTTAACAGGACGCTGATTTGTCCCAAGGCATGAAAAAAAAATCAATTACATTTGAAGCACAACTCTAAAGCAGTTATAAAAGAGAACGGTTTAACCTCTCGTGTGAGGGTTTTGCTTTCTTGGTTTGATTATGCCTCAGACCAGCTTTTCTCGGCTTTATACAGTAGCTCTATCATTCTGAGTAGCAGCATTTACAAACTAGCCATCTCTGCTGCTGCTTTTTATGTTTAATAACCGTGACCTTCTAATTTGGTAAAAGCCACTCTTGAGCCTAAGCTTTCATCTCAGAAAAATATCCCCCTACTCTAAAAGCTGCAGCCCTAGAATGACGCTCTGAAAAGCTTCAACCAGAAACGAGCTCCAGATGCACTGCTGAAATACAGTATTTGCAGATCAAAGCCTGTTATTTCTGTATGAAGGGCAAAAAAGCATTTGGGTAGAAAAAACCTGTGAGAAATAAAAATTTGTTCTTTTAATTAACAAAAGATTTCAGTATTGACTGGCAGCAACAACAACAAAAAAGCACCAACTGGGTCTCAGTAAGCCATGCCAATGAGCACACTTGGTGTAATACCTTTAATACCACAGCAATGACTTATTGGGTTATTAATTTGGTTGCCAGCCAAACCTATACAGCAGGTTTAAAAATGCAAGTACATACTGGCTTTAGGATTTAATTAAGTATTTTTTCCTCAAGAAGCATGCCCCAAGAGAAATCACCTCTTCGAAGTGCTGTTGTTTTTCTTGCTTAGTTGCTTTCTTAAGGGACATCGTTAAGACCTTCAGTGAAAAACAAATCAAAAATGGGGAGCTCTCCCCTGCCTGACACACAATTTTTCCTGACATTTTGGATCAATTCCTGAAGAACTAATCTGTATTCAAGAACCAAAAGTTTTCTGGCACAGTCTCTCTTCCGAATGACTCCAAACTAGGTCTCTGGGCTACAAACCAATCCTTCCCCCCTAACCTCCTCTTGTTTACCGTAAAGCAAAACCATGCTGTCCTGAATACATGAGCATGTCTGAATGAAGGTTCCAGCTGAACAGAGAAAAAGGGAAGAGCTGAGCTCACTCAGAGACAAATTCTCACAGCCTGTGGGAGAGTAATGACAAGGATTTTGGTAGTAAGTGCTATGGAGTGTATTGCTTTAGAAATAAACAATGCAACAAGGTAGTTAATCCATAGTTATCACAGTCTTGGACTTCAACGAAAAATAACACATCATATAGACGGACATAAAGGAAAGGCTACTGATGAGGCTGCAAAAAGGAGGATGTGTTGATACATGTGGGACTTACCGGGAGTGAAAGCAGATGCCCAAGGTTTCACTCAATGAACATGCACTTGCACAAGACTCCTACATTACCTGCACTAACACACCGTCGGAGTCACCCAGCATAACTAAAGCAGCACAGCTCTTCCTACTGAGGTGTAGGAAGCACAAAAGCACTTCTTTTAGAGCAAACGACTGCCACCCGAATAAACAATGTGTTGCACTGGTCTGACCACGTCTGTTCTAGCACAGGATCTCCTGTTCTAGCTGCTTTGTTAAAAGAAAAGTCATCTTCCTAACTAAAAAGGACAGCCTTGCACCAAAACTGAGCAGTGTAGACCTGCAAAGCACAAACACAGGTCCCTGGGCCAAAATGCTTCCTGCTCCTTCAGCTGGGAGGAGTGTTGCAGTTAGGTAGAAACATCTACTCACCAACTCATGGTTCACCAATAAACACATATACCAACTGCAAGTTTTGCAAGATGCAGGCGAGTACTCTCCCTGTCCCTGATCCAGCTGGGTGCCCCTCTCTGTCTCATATTTCCACAGATGAAATGCCCCCTCCCCATTGTCCCAAATGCCCATCTGAAGTAATCTGCTCATACGACTGCAAATTCTGAACATCCCACCTTTTTCCCATTCTTTTAAAACAATTTTCTTTATCATCAAATTAGTGGACACAGTAGTCCCAGCGTTTAGATGGAGGTGGCTACAAATGCAACTGAACTGAATGTGGCCCTGCCCCAACGCCTCTGAGCAACGACGACGTGCACAGATCGTCTGTACAAGCAGACATGGCGTGTTGCCATCCAGAGCATATTAAACATACAAACTCACTATCCAGGCCTATTTGGAAAGATCTGCCTAAAATATAACCTGGCATGAGGCCATCCTAACAGATGGGCACAGATGATGGCAGCAAGAGACAAAGTACCGCACATACAACAACTGCAGGGGCCCCAGGCAACGGCTTTAGAAGGTTTCAGAGTGTGCAAAACTTGCACGGCTACAGTTAAAAGCCATGTGCCATCTGTGGGCTGGATTAACTACTAATGTATAATGAAAAATACATCTGTTGGTGTTCAGTGTTGCTCAGAACAAGACGTGAGCTGGTCTGCATCAAGTACAGGAGTGTTGCTGGATGGAGAGGGGAGCAAGATGGGCAGATCCCTCCAGCCTTCCTGCCTTTGAAGGGACAAAGCTTGTAGCACAAAATGTTGGAATTTCAGTCAATGATTTCAAAGTCTTGTCATGGTGCAAAATGCCTGTCCCAGGCATGGAAGAATAACAAAAGCTTTAATGTGCAATAGCCAGAGCTCCTTCTCCTACCACATATGAGCTCTCCTACCACATGAGCTCCTCATCTTAAAATGGCTGTCCTTTGAATGTCAAGAAAAAGCTTCTTGTAATTAGGAAATTGTGGAAATACAAGACACACGATACTGGAAAGGCCAAGGTTGTTTTGTTCCTTTCTCATTTCCTAGTAATAGGCAAGAATTGAAACATATGATTATTGTCCCATAATGGCAGGGCACTCTAGTCCAGCTGGCAAAACATAACATTTTAGATATATGATTATTATGTATTTCTTTGCAGCTGTGACACATGAACAGACAGTTTATCTGTGTAACTAAGGACAAAATTTCCATAGAAGACTGTCAAATATACTTTGCTAATGTTAAAGGATTAAGTTTTAAGGAGCTACTAGCACAAAGCAAATAAGCATTGAAGAAAAAAAAAAAGTTTGGGTATGACATGTCCAAGAAGACACAAATTGTTCTCTAAGTAAAAACTTCTATCTTAATTCTCGTTAAATAACAGAAAAAACATGCTGTTCCTTTTTTAAAATCGCTCTTTATATAAAGTGACCTAGACCTAACTGCTCAGTTTATCCTCACCAAGGAACAGCCAGCCACGGACAGGCTAGCACCTCTTGCTAGTCTTCCTGCAATGGTGACCCTTCACTGGGTTCTCACCGAAAAATCACATACATTCAGCAATTTTGAAATCTACCATCAAATCTGGCCTCAAAATCTTGTTTTCTGCTAGAAATGTTCTCACTGCTCGGCTCAATCCTTGAAAAATATGGGGAGCAAAAACCAGCAACAAGCTCTCACTTAACACTGAGGTCCTAGAGGAAGGTTCCAGCAGACAACAGTACTGAAGACAGGTCAAGGCAAAGACGCTCTGTTTGGAGTTACGAGTTCAGTTAATAAAAAGATGTGTGGGTAATTCTTTTTTAATCTTATAAACAAGAAATTTTTTCAAAGCACACCAAAAGATCTTCATGTCCCCACTCCCGTAATATCAAAGGGAACACAAACTTTCTCATGCCAATGATTTCTCAGCCACAGATGGAGCAGTACATCTGAGTACTGAGCAGCACATTTCAGACACTGTCGGCACAGGAATTATCTTCTGCTTCCGATTTTCCACTGCAGAGGGCATTAAATTTAGGTATGGAAAAGACTTTTTACATCTTATCAAGGACTATAGCTGAACAGAGCACTTTGGCACTGTTGGCGTAGAAAAGATCGTGTCCATTTATACCACACAGTCCCTTATCAGAGGGCAGAGAAGGCGGTGAGCAGCAGATTGGAAAGGATATGAAACCCAACAAAAAGGATACCTGTAACTATTACACTGAAAGGGTTCAACGAGAAACTATAACAAGAGTGCAGCAGATGAACAGATTAAATCTTTGTGTCTGAAAAACATCATCAGCTCCATATCTTTAACATCCTCCCACAGAAAAAACGTTAGCTCCTCATAATCAAGTTTCCTTATAACTATTTCTGAAAGCTTTTTAAAGGTTTTTTAGGCTTTTTGCCTTCTTCTTTAAAATAAGGCACTTTTTTTGGTTATTTTCTCTCTTCAGACATTCTCCTTTTGTGTAAAAAAAAAAAAAAAAACCCAACAAAACCAAAACCAAATTAATGGGCTTGAATCACGGTGACACTCGTGTTGCGCTGTACACTGAAACCCTACTGGTTTTATATGTACAGTTATTGAACTCGTAACCCAACTCCATTCAGACTATTCCAAACCAAGGCAAAGCACTTTCCTCTCTACTCACCTCCCACCTGGCGAGCTCAGGGGTTTCACCTCTCCCCAGTACTGCAGACTTTATTCCCAGGCATTTCTGGGAAGCTGTACATATTCAAGACATCAGCAACTTCGTTCTTAAAGTGAAGGAGGTGTTAAGTGTTTTTACCTAATGAGATGGTCTCCTGGTTATCTACCCATAATAGCAGCTGGCTATCTCACAGCTCATCCAAAGGGATGGCTTCTCCTTACTCTCCCCCAGGGAACTCCAGATCACCACAACCCTTTGCCAACGTTAACCAGCTCCTGGAAGCACCATCTCAGAAAGCTCACACAACCAAAACTGTAACCACAGGTCTGGGTTTCACTGCTTACTTTTAATAGGCACAATGAAAAGACTGTTTCTTCAAAGGTTTTGTCAGAATATCACCTAAAAGAGATTTTGAAAGTGATCTGTTTACTACTGATAGCTGAGGATTAAGCTCTCTAAGCCTTTCATAACTGAGCCTTGGATCCTCCCTAACCTTTTTCTGTTGGGTTTTTTTTTCCCCACTGCACCACAAACAAGCCATCATCGTTACTCAGACCTCCAAATATTCTGTTCTACTTTCGTAGTTAGCTTATTTCCCTTCAGCCATTTAAAATAGAAAAATCACAGTCCTATACTTACATTGCACACATCCCAAAAATACATATTAAATTTTGATTTCTAGATACAAAGTGTAACAATCTGTTCCATTGAAACAGCTGCCTTTAAATGCCACTGAGAACAGTAAATAACCCTGCTTTTGACAGCAGTAACAACTATGTTCTTTAGACAGTTAGAGTACATTTGTAATAATTGAGATGGACATGATTATACGGCACCTGAAAGTTATCTTGTGTTTGGAATACCACGGTAACAAGAGTAATCCATAATTATGGATATTTCTGAAATTGTGGGTGCCATGTGAGTTCATAGATAGACAGATAATTAAGAGCAAGACCTGGGAATCGCCTGCTGCCGAGGGGCAGTGTACAGCCAGGGGAAGAGCACACGTCTCGGGACACAACCGCCCCAGAACAGAAGCGGTGAGGACTGCAGCCATGCAGGGAAGGTCAGGACACGCTTGCCCAAGGGGGGGTCAAACACACTCGTTACCTGCAATGCAAATCCTTTC
>NW_009259044.1:4434324-4473129 GCF_000687185.1 Egretta garzetta | reverse complement strand
GCCCCTGCAATGCAAGGACATGCTGCTGCATCGTCTGAGCTGGACTATGGCACCATGCACACCACGGCTTCCTCCATCTCCTTCGGCCTCAGCACGTGCCAGGCTTTCTTTGGCCATCCAGTTCATCTAACCAAAGAGTTGAGTATCTTCTGCCTGCCTCAGCAAGAAAGGATGGAGCCCAAGGTCCTCCAAAGTCAGGAATCATAGGTGCTCATATCCCTAGTTCTGCTAGCCTGGCACCAGGTGGGATCTGGAAGATATTTTACTCTCCCAAAGTCCCATTACCTGGGACTTCTTTTATTTCTGTGGGTAAGTAGATGCTTAATGCAAGTCTTTCTGGGGTCCTTTTCTCTAAGCTAAGGATTAAAAGCTAAGATTTGTTCTCAGAAGGCTTCTACAAATAGCAAGTAGGAGGTGGCACCTCAAGTGTCCTACTCAGCAGGTGGGACCAGGGAGAATGAGATAAATAAAAGACAGAGAGAGGGAAGGCAACTTAGAAGTCAGATGCACAACATCCTAAGGACAAATCAGACAGCAAAACCATGGCCACCATTATTGGAAAAGGGACCAAAAGAGCACAGGTCCCTCCTCCTCTGTTTTCCAGTCAGCTCCACAGGTGTTGGTCAACTGTGCTACTTCTCCATCGGAATATAATGTTGACCAAAACACCCTGAAACCTAACTATACCTTTTGAGAGTAGCTATCATGAGAAAATCCTGAGAGAATAGCTTTTATATATGCACAATATTAAGGGGGAAAATATTCCATAAAGAAATTGTTACCTAGACACCTTATTAAAGTCAAATCAGGATCAAATCAAAAGGGCAAAGAATTAGAAATAAGAAATTTGGGCAAGAGTATCACCTTTCCACAGAAAAGCAAGCAGGAAGGGCTGCAAGACGAGACTGCTGATAAATGGTTTAAGAGAGAGCATTCTGTTTTCTGAATTCGCTTTTCCCATCAGGGATTCATGATGCGCAGCCACTGCTCTCCATCACCTGAGCATTACTGTCAGTGGTAAAGACCAGGCTGGGTACCACGCTCCAAAACACTGGCTGCTGAACAAAAAGCTTGTAATCAAAGCCCCAGTCCTACAAAAACATAGTCTGGTGTTAAATTTGGCACAAAGGGTTCATTCAAAGCTTCCTGAGGTCCAAAAAAAATCCAGTTTCTTTCAGTGGATTTTGGGTGAAGGACTGAGGACTTGTGATCACAAACATATTCAGTCTTTTACGCTGTTCCAAAGTAATATAAATCAGTAAATACTTGGCTTTGAGCAATGTTAACTAAATACGTACAATAATATTACTGTAAGGATTAGATTAACCAATGCTGCTCAGTGTATTTAATTTTGGGACAGTTTCTTTTTCAGCAACCCTTTTGCTGTTCCAGAATAAGGAGGGGGGGAAGCAAATGAGAATACTGCAAATTAACATAGTGGGGTTTTGCAAAATGCCCTGATGAAAATGCAGGAAGAAACATTCATTTTATTTTCAATCCTTTTAATGAAAATTATATCTAAAGAGAGATCAGAAGAATAAATGTAAAGACAACCTAGTCTGGAGTTTAAGATTACCAAGATTACTGAAGTAATCCTTTTAATGAAAATTATATCTAAAGAGAGAACAGAGGAATAAATGTAAAGACAACCTAGTCTGTAAGAGTTTAAGATTACCAAGATTACTGAAGCTGAACAAACGTCTTTTGTCAAATGGCCACAGATAACTTAAGTAGGTTACATACAAATAAATTTTAAAAAAAAAAGGGCACTGGAATGTTTGCAAATGTCCTCCGGCAGTTTTAAATAATTTTGGACGTGTATCTAACCTGCAGCTGAAAAGACTTACTCTTAATTTGGCCATAGGACCGTACCATACCTTTAATCTTGAGCAATGGCAAACTCTTAAAGAATGAAGACCTTGGTTTGGTAACCAAAAAGTAAGCAAGTAGATGATTCTGACATAGCTTTGCCCACAGTAATCCTGCACTTTTCCATACTAAAAAGTCAAACCTACTAATGTGGTAGAAAAGGGTGGGGGGTGGGGGGTGTATGTTAACATAAGGAATAATAACAGATGAATGCAAACCGCTGAAGATCATTTTAACGATGCAATCACCAGTCTGCTGGTACCCAGGAGCACACGGGGTGTTACGTGCCTCCTCCTCGGTGGGATGGACCTTAACTGCGGGCACTTTGCACTGGCACAAACCTACCGACACAAAGAGAGTTAAACAGCCTCAGCAAATGGAGCCGGGTGCTACCGTTAGCAGCTTCTCTGCCCTCTGGGCTGTGCAACAGCAATGAACTCCCTGCCCTCGGCTCACAGACTGGTCAGGGTTGGGTGCAGGTAAAAGCATGGAGAAGCCTCCTCATGGAGCCATCCCCTCCTCAAAAGAGTCAGCACAGAGTTGTGCTTGATGGTGGATCTTCTACCCAGCTTCTGACTGCAGAAAGGCCGTTACTTCCTAACTGATTTTTTAAAAGCTGGACTCCTACCTCAGTCCTTAGGAAAATCAACTTTTTAAACATGCTTGACAGCAACAGGCATCTCTGAATAGCAGCGCCCCAACAAGCTGCTGCGCTTGGGCTGCTGGCTGAGGCTCCCGGCTCGCTCCTGCGCTCAGAGCTTTTGCTTAACAGCAGCGTTTTGTTCCCAACCCACAAGAGCCCATAGAGACATGCCAGCTTAGAGGCAGCACTAAAAATCATTCAAGAAGGGATCTGACATTTCCTTTTGTTCTCATTTCCATAGTATTTTCTCCTTCGAGAAGGTTATTTGAAGTATCTGGCGCTGACATTTAGCAAAATGTGAAATATGAATTGGAATGGCTGTTCATAGGTAGTGACGCAGCGCAGGACGGGGTGTCCCGCTGGAGGGGCAGCACGTAATTGCTCACATGCTCCCACAGCTTCAATCTTTGCTGTGCTTTTCTCTTTCCCCAACAACACAAATAAACCCACAAGCACCACTATAGGGATGCTACATTTTACCACGGAGGTTTTTCTAATCTAGTGCACCATCATATATCAGAGACATCTCTTCCATCGCGTTCTAGCAAAACAGTTTCGTGACCAAACAGATGCTTACACATGCAAATCCTTCCTGTCACAATCACAAAAATTCCCCCAAATTCCCTATGTGTAATTAGCTCACTGCAAAAAATGACCAGATAAATCTGCCTCTTGCAAAAAAGCTGATCAGAAGATGAAAGATAGACGAAGACATCAATCACCACCCCTTTTTCGGTTATTTACGAAAGGATTCACTGCAAGGGAATGTATTTTATAGCACTAATATTCTTGGATGAAAGTTGCATTTCGTGCCATTATATTTATTCCCTCAGACTGTTGTCTACAAAACCTCATCACAAGATGCCAAACGCTCGGCACTACAGAGCTCCCCCTTCTCACTGCCGATGCAATGGATGCTCTACAGGCCCATTAGCATTCAGAGCCCCACACGAGCACGACTTCCAGGCACACAAGCGTATGCTGAGCAGATCAATGTAAATCCTATGGCCTGATTTCCCTAAGTGGTGATTTTCCAAAGAATAACCAAAGTCAAAAAGAGAAAGCGGATCTCAGCCTTCCAGCAAAATCAGCAACAATTCAGAGCTTCAAGCAAAGTTTTCGTTAACTGAAGATGACTTTGACTGTATTTTTTATCACTTAAACCAGAAATGTCTGCGATATCACAACTTTTTTAAATGCAGAAAGAAACATCAGTGTCTTCCACAAAGAAGCAAAATATACCAAAAGTTTATCTCTTTGTAAACATACGACAGCATCTGAATTTCTATCCAGAAACCGTTAAATATAATCAAATCTTTTAACGTCTGCTAACACTGTTTCAATTGCCTGCCTGTGTATTCATGTTTACAAAAGCAGTCAGCAAGTCAGTGAAAAATAAAGCAAGAAAAACTCTTGCAGAAAACCCTATCATGGTGAACAGAACTAAGCCTGCTGCACTGAAGCAAGCCACGTCCCATTCCTCTTCAAGTGTTTACGCCATTGCATCCTATAAAAGATAACGGATGTGTCACAGCCACATTCTTCAAATGAAACTGTTTGCCAGAATACCCTGAAAATTTACAGCAAGGATTTGTACGCATTGGAACTAGCCCCCCAGTCCCTCAATATGCTTCCTTAAGCTCCCCTGTAACAAAAAAAAGCAGAACTCCAAGGACGCGGACATGCCATAGCATCCCGAACGCCTCGGCACTTCTGCTTCAGCAGTTGCCAGAGACTTTGGGCCAGTTTTAGGGTTTATTTGTAAGCTCTCAGTAGCCCTCGATGCTGTGGTTAAGGGTCAGGCTTTCTCACCTTCACCCTCTTTTATTTGCAGAATTGCGCAGGCTTAGTTTGGGGAATGCCTGCGTTCCCCCAGCTGACATAAAACCAGGGACGCGATACAAATCCTCAGGGACAGACCTCCAACTTCTCCAAGAAAAATTAGATGCATTTTACACATTGCAGTCTCTTTGCACATGCGCTGTAAAACCAACATTTACCAAAAGTGCCAATTTTGTGGCACAGGATGATAATCCTAGGAGCATCAGACTTTCTACACGCCGTTTTCTTTTGGGAACTCCCAGAAGCGTGATGCTGATATACATACCACTGCATATATACAAAAAAAAAAAAAAATAAATAACCCTTCTAGATGTGCTTTAAACACTGATCATTTACAACAGCTTGTGCTATTTCATAAGACAAGACACAGACAAAGCATCAGTGCCTTATATATTTTAAGGTGGTTGAAGTGCAAAGCATAGGATGCAGATGTCGTAGGGGCACGCTGGTATACATCACGTCCCATCTCCGAGCACGGAGGCCAACACACCTTTTGAAAGATGCAGGGAACCCTTTCTCCCAGGCTTTTTACCTCTCTCCCAACCCGCAGGTCTCACGCATGCCCTAGAGGTCCTCACCGGTCAGGGACTGGTCCGCTCCCAGAACATTCCATTCTGCCGGCAGTTTCAGGTGTCGAAACGCCAAAGCCACTTTCTCATCCAAAAAGTCCACGTCAGCAGCGGGTGGTCTTGACCGGTCCAAGAATCGGGTGAAATTTAGTGCCTGCTGGTTGCCAGCGCAGGTGGCCAGAAACTGGGCAGCGTCATAGACTTCATCCTGGACAAACTGGAAACTCTCTTCTGCCACAACCAGAACAGGGTGACCTTCTCTAGAGGCACAAAGTGCCACCTTCACTGTCTCACAGCAGTCATGGCCTGCAAAATAAAACCAAGGCAAATGGTAAAAAAAGAACTATTACATGAGCTGAAGAAACACAACTGAGCAACTCCTTCGACACGCATAGTCTTTATGTTAAACCAGGTAAGAGCACGTTACTGACAGTCACAACTCTAAATTAAACACTATCCTGGGAATTTATATGTATCAGAGATCAGTATTTCTTACAGACTTTGAAAGGAAAAGATGTATAATTCTTCTCTGTCACAATATAAACCAAGAAATATAAGCCACCCTTACCTGACCAGGCTATTTTTGAGCAGTGACAAGTACACTCAAAAGCATTAAGTAATTTAAGTATGTTCCAAAAGCCAAATTACATGGTCAAACTTTTATTTTCCAGCTCCACAGGACTCCAGTAACTCACCAGAAACTAGAATCCAAGTGCTGCAAAGCTACATACTCCAACTGCTGTCACAACACTTGGCTTGTACCGAAAACACTGCAATTCCACCTAAAACAAAGACCTAAATAAGAACACGACCTGCCCAGGCATGCCCCGTGCGTGCCCTCAGATCCCACGCTCACCTCTGCACCTGCCCTGGGCGTTTGGGGTTCACATGACAAAACAAAACCTAATCTGCTTCTGCTAAATAAAAACATGGAAATGGCCACTTTCCATATTTACAAAACAAAAAAGGTTGGAAGTTTGATAACTAAGTTTATTTATTTATTTAGGGCAGGGGAAACAGGAGAAAGGATGCCCTGGCATGGCAGCAATTTTATTGACTCCAAAACTATAAATAAATAAATAAATAAACCAAACCCACAATACCTTTTTGCAATTTTAAAAGGAAAAAAATATACTATGTGTCCAACACAACCAGCACTTGTAATTGTCAGACATGCCCCTTCAATAATAAGGTTTGTGTTTCAAGTTCACCGTGCAGCACAGTTCTTGTTCCAGTCCCGGACTGACGTCATGGCTGTTTTTGCCAGAACAGCATGGACCCTGCACTAATTACTGGAAAAGCTTCTTTTTGCCCATGACCTCAGCATACTACTACATTCATGAAACCCTGCTTAATTAAATACAAAATGACGATTTATTTTTAAAGGCTTGAAAATTCAATTTAAGCCCCTATTTGTGGTCAGTGGGAAAGTTTCCTTCTTGTGTTGGGGCTCTCTGCTGTTGATTTCCCCGACAAAAGGAAAAATATGTCCCTAATCTTCATGGTCTTTCAGCCAACCTTCCAAATCTGTTCTGAGGCTTTTGGCACCTATACAGATTTTGCCTGCTGAAAGAGGTGATCCTTAAGTTAATTGAAAGGTCAAAACTGCTATTAGTATACCAGGGGTAGCACCAAAATTGTCAGAGACAAGTCTGTACAGCTTCCTAAGGAGAGCAAATGCAGCTGGAAAGGTATCAAGGCCAAGTGTAGAAGGGGAGGACAAAAACACACACGGATGTTGCTGCAACAGCTCCATAAAACTGGGAGGCTCTGAAGCTGAAAGGTGAGAAAACTTTCCATCCAGCAGCAGGCAGGATGATGTGAAAGCTGAAGTAAATCTATTCGATTTACTAGTATTGATGTTATAAAAAAGAATAATTGTAGAAAGACCTACTTCTACTGTTCTTGGAAATACCACGTGTGCATGGTAACACATCACCAGTCAACAGGACGGGCAGTGGCAGGGATCTCAGCAGCCCAGGTGAAACTCATTCACAAACTCTGCTCCTCCTCATAGTAGAAGCCTCAAATGTTCAAAGGCGAAGCAGGGAGATGGTACAACTTTGGGGGAACTCGCCTTTAATGCAGTTCAGAGCACACATCCATCCACTTCCTTGCTTTGCTCATCTTCTTAAGGACGTCAGAATAAGGAACTGGTAAGACTTACTAATTTCGTTTAAACCTCCACAAAAGCAGGGAGCTGCATGCAGCCTGCTGAGAACGCTGCACTACCCTACGGGAGCTGACTCAAGTACTGCAAACTTGGCTCTCCCTCATGCAAAGCAGTAGAAGTTTGCTAGAATGCGGAGTTTAAAAAAAAATCATGATAAAAGACTCCTTAATAGCATGAGAAAACCTAAACTCTTTTTTTTCCCCCCAACTATTTTCTGTCTATTCCCATAAGAATACCCTCTACAAAATAACCTAGACTACAGCTACTCTGCCAGAAATCCAGTGAAGTTTCAGGATTGAAGCAGAAGGCAAACACGGCCCATGAGCAGCTACACAGAAACATTTTGGGACAGTCCCTTCCTTGTCATGAAGCCAAACAACAATTTGGGGGGACAGCAAAAGCTCCTCCATCGTGACAACAACTAGAGAAACCTCAATCAAGACACATGGTCTCCTTAAATCGGTACATCATGGATGTATACAAAGTTCCCTTAGGTGAAGCGTACATGAAATACCAGCCCCAAAATTAAGCAAACATACGGCAATGTTCAATGCAATGCAAGGGGAGGTGACAAACAGGCCATGTCCTGGTCTGCAGCCAACGATGGTTCTCTTGAAACACCCCCAGAAATCTAATACAGCCTTGAAAGGGGGGTGACAGAGCTGACAATCCGCTTTCATCTAACAGGATCAAACAAGCATCCTGCTAAACCCTAGGGAATGTCTTCGAAAAGGCAACCGCTCACAATGCTTTGATGTTCTCCTTCCCTACATCTGAGAAGATGTCAGACTTGGGGGTTAAGAGTCTGGGACAGGTTTTGACTTTTGGCAAGCAGTTCAAACGAAAGGGGAACCAGTAAGTAACAAGCATGGCCAATACTAAAACGATTGCTCAAGAGGTCTCTGCCCCCCCTGCTTTGAAACCACTACAGGAACGATATAAGCAAACATGTCCCCAGTACATGAAGGAACCATCGGTGAGGCAACACTTCTCTCCACATCAAAGACCGTTGCTTCCTTCGCCTAGACTAATATCTGAACTTCAACAGCCCTTTTTCCCAGAACATTAGCAAAAGTGAGCTAAGCTTTCTGGAACTCTCAGGAGATAAGTGGTTATCATCTGTAAAACAAGCCCAAATCTGTTTTTATGAGGTTAAGTAACTTGCCCAAGATCACACAGGGCTCTGGGCAGTGCCAACATAGACACTATTGCTCCTGACCACCTCTTTTCTGCTCCAGCTGGTAGGCGGTGGGGGCTTTCTCCCAACGTGGGTTAAGCACCAAATCATGCACTTTGCAAGCATCAGGGTGTTTGACTATCGACTGCTGTAACTCCCCCGGACACCTTTCCCAGAAGTGGAACAGAAAAATGTCTGACTCATTAGAAAGGTGAAAAAAACCCCTGGGTGTGTCAGGAAGAGTGATGAGCCTATTTATAGCCTATCTATAAAGATTTGCATTTTGGTAGGCTGAAAACACATGGAACTGAATAAATCATACAGATGAGCGCACCCACAGAAGGGAAGAGAAATCTCCATGCTTTACAACGCAATCAGGTTCATGATGCCGTAGAGCAGTCCCCCCCCCCCCCCCCCCCCGTGCAATCCTTGCCTTCGGTCGTCTTTAGAAATCAGGCCCTTTGGCCAAAATAGCAACCAAATGCTGAAATACTGAACACTGCCAGCAGTACCCCAGTTCAAATTTTAACTCTTCTGATGAATACCACAGTGTTTCTACCTTGCTGACGTCTCAGACTGCACAGAATAACTTTTCCATGTGTATAGCTAGACTGCTCCTCTTTATACTTTTTTTTTTGCCACAGTACAAAATTAGGTCATTTATATGCTGGCCTAACTGTGATAAAAGTCAAATAACCCATCCCTTAATTCTTCCTGCATTGCATTTTACCCCATTTCTCCTTCTGCTCCTCAGTTACTTTGGAAACAATTCACTACTTGGAGCCGTTTTGAGAAGAGCCAACGCGCTGCAGGAAAAATACAGATATTAAAGAACTCTTTCAGTCTATGCAGACATGGGTGCAGCGACTGCTTCTGTTGTGATAAAGTGAATTGCTCATCTTCATGTAAAACTACACTTTAAAAATTATTTCAAATGAGACAACAACTCTTCAATTAAAGAATTCCTCACTGGGCCACTTTACCAGAACTTGCTTTGGGCAATACATAACAAAAAATGAAGAACCCAGGGTCCTGGTCTCTCTGTACTTATCCCCAAGAAGATGAGATGCATCGGTATGATAACGCTGCCTCCTCTACATAATAATGATGCAAAACAACGAGCAGAAGAAAAAGTGGAGATTCCCAAGCTGTAAGCTATTAACAGCCAAATTAATGTATGGCCTTAGACCTGGCCATCCAATTGGTACCTGTGTCTGTGATCTGGGGTGCGGTTAAAAGGGCGGCAGCAAAACTCTTTGGACTTTTTCCTCATTAAACAAGGCGCACATGGAGACAAAACACCCCTAAACAGAGCTTTACTGAAACATGATTTCATTTCCTACTCCTCTAAAAGTGGAAATCCTGTCCAAACCTCCTATTTTCAGAATTCACATTTGAGCTATCAAACAATGGGCCCCCAGCCTGGGCAGCTATTTAAAGCCCTGCTGGAAGCACGTGTTTGGGTTTGCCTGGTAGGTGATGAAGGACTCTGGTGCTAATTGCATCCTCTGAGTTACCATGGTGGAGCTGGGCTGAAAGAGGGCTTACAAAGAGACTCAAAAGCAGGACAGGAAAGCCAGGCAACAAACGTAGTGAATCTCATGGACTAGCTTGGACTTGCATCCAAGAGATGTTGCCATCTGGTGGCTCATGGAAAGGGAAATCAAAGGATCTCCTGTAGCCATCCGATAAGTGGTTCTTTTTTTGCTTCAGAAATCCTAAATTCTGATTCTGAAAATCACAGCCTGTATCTGAAGTGCGTTTGTGTGATTTATGCAGTTATTGTATTCACTCTTGCGACACAGGAAACCTTATGAAATACATAGACACAGTTACCAGTAACAGACAGGAGCCTTTGTTTTTCATTTTAAACCCTCAACTGTTAATACAGAGAGCATAGAAAGGGGTTTTTTTTAAGGTCCTTTCTACTGCAGATGTCCTAAAAATCTATAGAAGTGTAAGACCCCACACATTACCTCATAAATAATTTCAATACAGATTCAATCACTTTTTCCTGTGACTGATGTCATCTAGAACTGGCATCATTTCCTTTTAATTACACTGCCTAGAGCAATTAAGTACACCAAAGAGGATGGACTGCAAAAAGTCTTCTTGGCTATGCGATTTTATTCTATTTTAGGGGGTTTTTTGTTTCATAATTAAGAGTGTTTTCAAATCCACAACTCGTATTGCCAAGTGGTCATTTGTTATGAAACTTGTTTACCCTTTTGGTCTACCAGTACAAAGATTGTAATTCACGAAATAGAGTTTTTTCTATGAAAAGTTGTTTCCTAAGGGAAAACGCAGTCTGTGGTAGAAAAGAATAACACACCAACATATGTAAAGGATTTCACAGTAAAATAAAAGTCTGAAATGAAGATATTTCGAAGCTAATTAAATTAATTTCAGTCTATCCTTTTAACTAGCAGAAAGAAATTAGAGGAAAAAAAATAATCTGGGAACTACAGGAATTAAGAACAAGTAAAAGACAGAACCTGCTTCTCCACCTTAGCTTAAGCACGGGGAGAAAGCTCCCTGTGAGCCAAGGCATTTGGAGTAAACGGGAGTGTTTCAGCCTGCAGAAACTGCTGGCAACCAGCTACCAGCAGACAGACAGTCTCCCAGGCCCTTCTTCTGCCTCTAAATTCGCTCCTCCTCCCCTTTGAAACCCATGCAAGAATCCAGCACCTTGTGAGATCAACCGAGGAGAAAAAGTGATTTAGGTATTACAGAGCAAAGGCTGAGTGCTGTAACACATTGCAACAGTACACACAAAGGCAATTGTATCACACAAAATTACCTCATTTTCTTGATTAGGGGCTGTTGCTCTGGACTTCCAGTACTGGACTGTCTCTCCCTATTTTCCTCCACTGAGCTCCTTTGCATTTCCCCAATACTACACACCAATCTTTAAATACAAAGCAAAATTTGTGCCCAGTAACGCAGCCATTATCGGGACAGCACACAGCTTGTACTAGGTGCCCTGCGCAAATACTCAGGCTCCCAGCACACCAGCGTGCTCTGTGAGCTTTCTCCTGGCAGAAAGTTCTCCCCAAATCTGCCTGAAAGCTTCCCGATGCCAAGATGCCTCCACTGCCCACGGCAGGCTGTGGTCAGGGCTTCCGACTCATGCGGACACGGATGAGGTCGTTCCTTCTTTTGTTGGTTTGTTTGCCGGATCATGATTTGAGGCTTTTTATTATACAGGGGTTTTTTTGTTTGTTTTGGTTTTTTTCCACCAGGGGAAAAGCTGCTCCAGCAGCAGAGGCAGGCGATGAGGCTGCTGTCTTGCAATGAAGTTTCACCTCCCTGCTTTAACACAGACTTTCTACACCACCACATGAAACCTGCTTGGCCGTTCAGTGTCTCAGTTACCCTCCCTACTCTGCAGAGATGCTGGGAAGAAAAAAAATATGTTAAGGATTACGACAGTCTCAGTCACCACTGTAACAAGGGCTTGCTGAAAAGCTCAGTTTATGACCAACACTAAGCAGGATAAGCATCTGTGGTGTAAGTGGACACATCCATCCTCAACTGTGAAATTTCAGCAGCAACAACAGTTTAACCATAGCAGCAGAGCTGGTACCATCTCTCTGCATCTTTCTCTGCTCAGGCCTTTGGTATTAATACCCAAACTCCAGCGAGCAAGCTTTTGCAACCGATGATATCCAGACTAGAGCAACATCCAGTGCCACAGCATCTCGCCTGCCACGCAGATGGACCTTAACGTGGGAAGCATCTGATGAGACAGCATTTGAAATGTTCTGCACAACTACAGAGTGTCTCTGGAACTGAGGAAAACTTCTTCACTTATGGAGAATTTGAACCAGACCATTTAGAAATAGAAGCATTTTAACAGCAACAGTAAAGCAGTAGTTTTGGTACCTTTTCACCAAGGCAAATAGAATCTTAGTTGGACAACGTAATCTTGTTTGTCCTTAGGCTGGCAAAAGAGCTACTGGAAGCACACAAAGCATCATCTGCTGCCTAATTCTTGTAACTCAGTAGCTTATCTTGATGCTTCAGGTTATGATAGATGAGCTCAGATGAGAATCTGTTTCTTATAAAGGGAAATTATTTCCCTTAAATCTGTAACACAGTCAGTAGTGGGGCAGGATAACCACCCCATCCTTCAGAGTAAGCGCCAAAATACAGGTAGGGTTTCATCATTTGAGTGACTTCTGAATCTACATTCAGCCACATCTTCAGGTAAAAAAAGCTGCTCCCATAAATTTACAATCTGAAGTCCTTTCTTTTAGTATGCACAGAAATAAAAGCTTACATTTGAGCAGTACTGTCAACAATATCTATTCAATGTTTAAGGCTGATAATAAAATCAGCATAAGGAGGAGGCAGATTGCTCTCGTAATTATACAAAACGCAGCAGTCATTTGACTCTGCAGCTGTAAGCTTTTATTTAGGTAAAGTCTTTCAGGATATAGAGATTTTTCACACACAATGACAATTTCGGAGGTATTCTGACAGTTTATATTTCCATTCCATTTTCTTTAATTTCACATCTAAACCCACCTTATTTTGTTGAGTTTTGGTTTTTTTAAATGTGATTTCCTTTGAAAGCTTTGCTAAAACATTCTACTTCACTTTGGCAGCAAATGTAATCAAATCATTTCTCTTTTTTTTTTATGCCTCCACGCATCACCAAAACTACTGACAAAGTCAAGAAAAAAAAAAAAAATTAAACATCTGGTTTTGTTTCTACATTAGCTTTAACAGAATTATGGTTACCCCTTGCACCCCAGCCCCTGGATGGACTTCACCCAAAGTCTGCTGGGGACCATATGAAACTCTGAGGACTAGGGACAAGGACGAGGGAAGAGTCTTGAAGCCAGAAGGGAAGCAGAGGAGGTTCAAGGCAGGCAGTCAGAGGCTCGGAACGCTCCTGAGTGAATCAGCCCTTCCCTCATCCACCTGAGCCGTCCCCAAGGAGGAACTGCACGCCCAGGGACGTGCAACACATCTTGCCTTGCAGGGACAAACAAAAGATGCTCAAAGCTGGAAGCGAAGGACGAGATTTTAACTAAAAGCTGTTTGCAAGAGTTTCCTTGCAGAGCACTTGCTAAGTGCCCGGGCCTGGATGTTTAAACAAGGGCTGGGCTCGCACACACTGTCTCTTGTTCATGGCTAATACTGCAGCGAGGTCAAGTAACGCCAGCTCTGAGTCACCACAACCATCTCCAAGGCAACTGGCCCAATATACAGTGTAAACACAGGATTACAGATTCACTGTTGAGTTCAGGAAGGAGAAGGAGGAGGAGGAAGAGCTGGGTGAAATAAGTCATGCTCTTATTGAAATCAGAGTAGTCAGCGCTGAAGCAACACTGGACAAACGCATTGGTGTCAGCGGACGGTATGAAAAAAAATTGTTTTTTCCCATTTTGTTTCTCCCCGGCCACCCCCTTCACCACTAGTCTTTTTTTCTTAGGTAGTTTTTCCAAAATGAGGTACGAGCACAGAAGAGGGTGTTACCCAAATGGTTGCTTTACATCTGAGATGTCACTTCTTCCCTTGCATCACGGGCCCGGACAGTGCTATCTGGCAGGAATGGGACGACCTTTCAGAAAGGTTCGTTAAATCTTTGTCTGATACAGGCTGTATTTTGGGACAGAACCCATCCCTGCCTAGCATCACAACTCTACCGGGTCAAACAGAAAAAAGAAAAAGCCCATTATAACTAAAGGAACAATTGAGAGCAATTCCCTCCTTTCCCTTTGTATCACAAACGAAGTCAGATGTCCCACTAGCAGCGACAAAGCGAGCCCCAGGGAGCCCTCCCCGGTGACTCAGTTATATCTGGGGCCGGCAGGACCAGCAGAGCCCAGAGTATCACCCCGGGTACCGCCTGGCAGCCACCACCCCAGCCGCATCCACTGCTGCTCCAAGGACGTCAGGGCCAGTGGTGATGGGAAAGCATCGCTCCCATCCGGAAATCCCAAGTACACCCGTTCCCGCAAGGGCTGAAGAGGAACACCAAAGCTTTTCAGTTCCTTTCTTGGCGACGCAGCCGCGGTCCCAAGGGGGGGGTGAGGTCATCACAAGTGGGGCTGGCAGAGCCCTGCGCCCGCCACACAAAAGCAGGGAAGGAGCCGCCCCTTCTTCTCCCTCCTCTGGGAAAAAATAAGCACTAATCTAATTGATTGCACGGAGCTCCAGTCGTCAGTAACCGTAAAAAGACTTCTCTTCCCAAGCCAATTGAACAACCCGAACAGCACAAAAAGAGGAGGAAATGAAAAAATACGCTGGCCAACTTTTAGCCACTCATTCCCAGGAGGAAAGACTTCCTTAGCCCAAATTTTACTTCACGTGCATCTCGGAAAACAATACTTCTGAGATAGATAAAAAGGCAAACCCAAGAAATACAACTGATCACTTAAGCTATACTGTGTATAGTGAAAATGTCAGGCGTTTTTCTCACACTAGTATCAATGTGCTGCATAGCAACAAGTCAGAATGAAAGGTTAATGGTAAGGACCGCAGCCTGGAACACGCTCATTCCCACGGTCCTGAAGTCACCAAAGGAAAATGCTGCGCCGATTTGTTTTGTTTTGTTAATGGCACGAAGGCTTAAAAAGAGCGGTGGGCTTTAATGTGAAAACCCACCCCGTCTGAGCCGGCTGTACTGGAGGATGGCACCAAGCACCATACACTGCCTGCCACTGCAAGAGTTTCAGAAACTCCGTGTTGGCTCTGAGCTGCACGACAGAATTTAGGGGAAAAGGGTTGTATTTCACCAGGGCTCCAGCAATGAACCTCACCAAGTTAAGCAGATCCTAAGTGTAGCTAGGACTTACCAGGCTACAGCCATTTGGACAACAGCATCTCTAACCTGGCAAATGTGTCTTCCGTTATCTTGCTCGCATTTACACATTAAATAATTGCAATTGTATAATTGCAGAGTCATATAATTCTAGTGAAGTCAAGCGAGACATTATTAAAAGGCAAGAACAGTCATCCAAACCACACGTTCTAGCCTCTACACAAATGTGTAAATGAGGAAAAAGACAACCACCAAACCAGCGTTACACTGAAGTCCACCTGAATTAAGCACATTTCATAGACTGATACATTGATATGCAAAGAAAGGCAACTGTTTACCAGGAGAGATTGTCTCCAGACTCCCAGGATTAATCTTTCTCGTGCTTGTGCAGTGTTGGACAGTTGACCCAGTGAAGACCAAGTAAAAAACTACATCATCTTCAACTTTATCTTCCTCAGTCAGCTGCACCGTAATAACAGAGTCACCCTAGGAAAAAGGACAAGAAAAAAGGTTAGGTTTACATTTGCAAGAACTGCATCATATAAAATAAAAAACTTTTCTACCTACAAGGCTCCCTGTTCACACACTTCTTTCACACGACTCGGGGCCCATTCTAATTTTCAGATATGCAAGTCATCCTTAGCATGCTGCTTAGCATTGCAGCCAGCCAACCAGCTAGAAAATATGTTGAGCGTAGCTCTGGGAAGAGATATGTAGAAATCTCAAGGGTATATTCAAAATAGCAGCTTAATATGCTGAAATCATGCCAAGTCCGACAAACACGAGCACACACCCCACACAGGGTTTTTTATACACACACATATATATACATATGCCCCCCCCCCATATGCATAGCTAAAACAACAGAATTGGGACCGCGGCCTAAAATTGCCTCTGTCTTCATAAATTTGAACAAATTCCCTAATTCTTGCTTGAGCATTCACATTTCCCCCATCCCAGTTAGCCACTGTGTTGATAGTTCCAGTGTAACCAACTTAATCACTGAACATATCTCTCATCTGCAATCCATAAACAAGATACAAAAGTTTCACATCCACTGAGATTTTTTTCCACCTTCCTTACAAAAAAAACCCAGTAACTGTGGCTGTCCAGACAGCAGTAGCTCTTCTCACTCATCTACAAGCTCATGCCTTGGTGAAAAGCTCCGTACGTTATCAAAACCAGCAGTTCTTCAGGTCCTGAGAAGAAATCTGTTGTGATCTGTTGGCTGAACACTCCTGCTTTGTTTTAGGGAGGCTTTATTTTAGTATCTCAGTGTATTCGATCATTCGGGTCATCTCCGCTATCAGCAGAAATTACGTTCATGAAGGGCACACGTGGTTATCACAGTTAACCCAGCATAGGACACAGTAAATACACCTGAAAATTCATACCCCTGTGTGGACAAGAACAGGAGCAATATCCACCAAGTTGAGTTTTCCATGGGGAGAGGAAAGCAAAGAAAGAGGATGGCTTGCAGTTTCTACAGCACTAAGTGAAGCATGTTCATTTGATCTCACCATACATCGTTTATCTGCCCAAAGAATTACATAAACTACGAGACACTGAGAACAACAGACTGTGACATGACCTTCTGCCCCTTCTCTATCAAGATCAAAACCAGTTGGATGCCCCAGTTTTACATGGCAGATGCGTTAGCCAGCTCCCTGCCACCACCCCACTGAGCTTATGGCTAAGGCTGCAAATCTGGAAAAGATTTTATCATTATTATTTTTGCAGATTATGCAATTCCAATTTGCATATCCAAAAGAATACGCATGCCTTTTCATTTAAAATCTTCTCCTTATGATTACTCAATTCATCCCTTCTCTCCATCAAATAGAACTACTGCAGAAAATTCCAAGCCTTCCAATTCCTCCTGTACACCCGTGCCACGTTAGCATCGCTTCCCATGCTCCCTCTCATGTCTCCCCCCGTTCTCCTTCATCTCAACTCCTTTTATACCCCACCAGAATTTCCTTCTCCCAAGTTCACGTCCAGTTTTCCTCCTCTGATCCAGCCTGTCTGGTACCTCTTGCCAGGGGCAGGGTTGCACCTTGTTTTAATAGAAACAAGGTTTTGCAGCACAATACACAACAAGCCTCTGGTCTTAAAAACAAATATATGGGTCACCCTTATAACACACAGGGAAGAAATCCATTAATTCAGACAACATAAATGAAGCAGTGAGTCTGCTTTACACTTCCAGGGGCTGCAAAGTTACAAATGTACGTTTTAGGAAGGTCTCACATGATATCATCAGACTGGACTTCCAGCTGAGGAAGAAAAGAACCATGTAGCAAAAGTATATATTGTACATAGTCAGTGTTAAAATAAAAACAGGTGCAAAAAGAAATAAATCAAGCTTTAAATTCAAGCATGACCAGTTCACATGCTGAGTTGAAAACTAAATATTCCATTTCAAGTAAATGGATCCAGTTTTGAGCGGATGTTCAAAAAAACAAAAGCTGAAGCTTTAACCTACAAACCCTTTGTGCTTTGATTTTTATATCCAAACTGTTCCTCCCTTAAGGCATGAACATACAAAGTACTTAAATAGTCTTAAAATGCAGGTGACATTTCAGGACCCTCATCAGCAGGGCTGATTGTATAAAGTGGTATCTGTTAAAGGAGATTTTTCTTTCATTTGACTCAGAAATCAAGTACAGCTAGTCCAAGTCCCATGAAAGAAAAGCAAATCTGCATAGACTGCACATGAGAAGACACTTGTCTACGTGAAACAGTCACTTCCATATCAAGGAAAAGCAATTTAATTTGCAGAGTTACTGTGAAAGCTATTTTGTCTATATATAGTTATTGACAAAGGCATGTAAATACATGCAAAAAACCTGAGCACCAAAGGTTCCACGTGACCTGAAATCTGTGTAAGGCATGGCTTAAAGAAAAAAAAAAAAAGCTGAATTTCTCTTATATACACTTTAGGTGTGGAGCAGTCTGACCTAATTTTGAAGGTGGCCCAGCTTTGGGGGTGGTTAGACCAGATGAACTCCAGCAGTCCTATCCAACCAAAATCATTATATTTATATTTTAATTCGGTTCAGTTAATGTTTAAGTCTAGGGGAAAGCACGAATTCTCATCAGCTGATACCAGTTTAAAAGGCTCTTCAATTGTGTCTAAGTAGCACTTCATAGTGGGATGGTCCCCACCAGTCTGCTTCCTTCTCCTCCTCCTCTGGAGGACCCTCCAGGAAAAGACTGAAGGGGAACACCCAATAGCCTTAATATGACAACGGCACATTTTATTTTTTAATTTAATTGAAATTTTAAGTTGTCTCCAAATACCTTCAGCAAGACCGATAACATGCCACTTAACTGCTATGTGCTTCAGTTTACTTACAGGTGTCTTCCCAGCTAGCTCTTAGCTGTACTGCGCATGGTACAGCTCACTGGGCGCGATGTGAGACGAGATTCCGGAAGGAAAAGAGCAAAGCACTAAATAAGAAAGACCATCCTCCTTCAATACACATTGCTACTTCCCAGTTATTAACCGTGTTGTTGTCCACTGCCAATTTTAATATGATTTTTAGGAGTTATATTCAAACAACTTATTTGAAAAGGAAATAACGCACAGAACAAACCCCTTTCTCTCAAACATTCTTGGAGTTAAAGAAAATCAGTTACAAATGCGGCCAAATTCCTCCAACCCACACAGAAGACTTTCCAACAGCACTATTGCATTCAGCCTCCAAAAACATTTTAATTGAAGTGTGTTTACCTTTATTCATTTAATATTGTCCAAAAAAAGTCATCTGTTCAGTATCACTGCCACACAAGGTGGTTATTATAACCCCTCTTTCATCCCGAATGGCTAGAAACGGGGAGGCCAGCCTGCCAATATCCCTTTGGTGAAAGTACAGACAGATCAAAGCCATTCTCTGGAATGCTCCAACAAATAAGAATAATTTAATTTCAAAACTAGTTTGGATCGACTAATATTTACTTGGCTTAAAGCCCATTGGAAATGAAAACATTCCATGTCGGTCCATTCATGAAAGAGGTCACCGTCTCCCTCATTTGGATCTGAAAATCTCTGGGTTTAGATCACTGTAACAGGACATAAAGAACGTGGATGTGGCTCTTTCCTCTAAATATATCCCCTTCCTCAAACCGAAGGGAGAAAGCAGGAGATGTGCCTCGCCAGGGGACAGGTTTAAAGCCCTGACCTTGGGCTTTAACTCCTATAAAACAACTCAGCAAGGGATTTTAGCATGGCACATCTCTGAACCTTTGGCTTAGTTAAGGCAACAGAAATGCAATTATCTCTAAAAAGGCCCAAATGCTGTTACTAGGTCTAAAAACCAAAGCCAGATAGACAACGCACCTGTTTGTCAGCATATTTTGTTGGCATTAGGACAACTCCACCTTTTTAGGTATTTGTTTTTCCAATGCTGCAGTTATAAAGGTACAGAGATTACGTGTAGGCAAAGAACAAGCAACTCTGAGTAATCATTTCTTCTTTCTCAGACTTGGTTTCTGCGTCTGTAAAGGCGAGTTATTTACCTTCAGAGGATTTTTTTTCTTTTTTAATAGATGACTTCAGCAATATTTGGAAGTGATGATGAAGTGAACAGAATCTTTAAACTCAAAAGAATTAAGATCATTTATGTTATTAGCAGAAAAATATTATCCACCTTCCAGAAAGAAATAATTGTTGTAAGCATATAAAGACATCTTTCTTTTCCACTTCAGGCTCTGGAAATTTGTCTGGGTTTGGGGAATCGGTCATAGAGGATCCTTTACAGCAGGACTGCAAGGACAGCCCTGGCAAATGCAGTATTCAAGACCTCCAGATGAAAACCATGAGTTCAGCTGGCAAGGGCGAGTTTTGCCCCCGAGGGATATCAGCTCTACCAGCAATAGGTACATTTCTCTAAAATGAACTAAGCTAACAAAGTTTAAGTAAAAAAAAAAAAAAAAAAAAAAAAAAAAAGCAGCGCTGTATTTTTATAGCTGCAGCATGTGATTTCTAAGCTGTTTTTTCCCCCCATGGTTCATACTGGGATTTTTGAAGTATGTTATCTAACCCACTAACCACCCACTCTGACCTCCACACACACACACAGGGGCTAAAAATACTTATGAAAATGAAGCTTGTGTTAGATAGCAACGCTGAAGCACTCAAGCATTACTTCAGCATTCTGCTTTTAATGAGAAAACATTAACAACTAGAAATGCTGAATTTGTTTTACGCAGAAAAGCAAAATTGCTGCTGCTGACCATTTCTACCTCCAGCTGGGTGCATGCTCTCCATGCAGGTAAAGCCTAGCCAGGGATGGGAAGCCCATATGTTAGACGGCTTACAGATTCACATACAAGGAAAGAAACCTTCCTCCCCATGTATTTCCTTCTAAAGAGCAGTTGCAGATGTCGGTGTGATGATGCTTTATTGAAGAGGCTGGGTTAGGAGCTGGATTAGATGACTGAACATAACCTGCCACTGTAACAAGTTTTGTTTTGTTTCCACTATTCATCATATGAATCAGACCCTTGTTGGGTCATTGCTTATTGCATTATGTTGGGACACAAAAGGAGAAACATGATTCTGAAACAGATTTGGTTTTCCCCTTTGGGAAGCTCTAAATGGCTCTTAAGAGAGCTGCACTGTACCCAGGAGGACAGGACAAAACCACAGTTGTGGTTTCTTCCTCCTTCAAGAAATTCAGGCTCATCGGTACCTTTATTCATTCATCTTTAGATGGAGTTGGGCTTGCTGTCACCCCAGCTACTGCTTGACACAGTACACAGGATCGGGCTGTAATTACAGCAGGAGGCAAGTCCTTTCACATCCCTGTGCTTCGAGTTTCCCCATCAATGAAATGAGACTCATGGTTCAAATGCACGAAGTGTTTTTCAGCCAAATGGCTTTTAAAGGAAAAGCTGGCTTTTCAATCATATTACGTTTTCTTTGGAAAGTACGCAGGACCGACAATAATTAAGTTAAACAAAATCAAAGGGAAAGCAGAGACAATTCCTGCTCAAATTGAGGACTGCAGAATACTCCAAAAGCAGCTGGAGGATGGAAAAAGCAACTGCAAGGTAGCTTTAGAAAATGCAGCAGAATCATCCCGCAAGAAAACCAGCAAAATATAACTGTTCAGATGCTCAATGATCCATTACCATCTACCTCTGCTAGTATACCAGGTCAAGAGCCAAATGCTCGCTCCCAGACAGTGTCCCCATCTCAGCTGAGTATCCTGGAAGATCCCTCCCATCTAAAATTACTTTGGGTTGGTTCAAACATGTGCGTAACCCCTGGAAAGGACAGCCGCAGCACATGGACACCTCTGGGCAGAACAAAACCAGGTGCAGCCACCCGGGCTCCTGACTGCACAAGGAGATGGGGGTTTGAGCAACTATTTTTACAGCAAACATGATGGTGCTCTCATCCCCTGGAACAACCTTCTGATTGAGAAAGGCTTGGATCCCAGTCTTCCCAGGTCTGACTAAGCGCTCCAGCCGGTCAGCCGCAATGCAGGCACCGAGCATTAGCACTGCTGGCTCATAAAACCAATGCTCTTCTTCCACGACAAGAAAATAATCTACATCCAGCAAACTCTTCCGGGCTGCTATTCCCAGGTTAACAGAAGCAGATGAGCAGCTCAGCCCAGAGGGGTAGAATCTGGGGATGGGTCCGACCTACAAAACATCCAGAGTCCCCTTCCCTCTGCCTTAGCATGGGCTGAGTTTGTGAGTGCACCTCAAAATCTTGAGTGCATGTTCCCTCTTGGGAACACTATTAGGGCCTGGACGTTGCTTCCTGGTACTTCACTCCCAGATGCTGCAATGATGTTATTTGAAAGATCCACCCCCTTTTGCAGATGTGGCCATTTACCCTGCAAGCTCCCAGCACACATATATATAAGGAATGGACCAGGGGACGAGGTCAGAGGTATCTGTTGCAGCAAGATAACAGCTGTCATTACCGATATCCTCAATTTCACCAGTACATATTGACTCAGAGGAGCATTTAGAAGAAAAATCACGTCAAAAGCAGTTTTTTCTGCAGAACTCCAGTCCCCAGAAACAAAGGCAGGGCTGTGAAATCTGTCTGAACATGAGCAGTTCTAGAAATCCCTCCTCGCCTGGAGATATCCCCCTTGATAAAGGCAGTGACCTGGGTCAGGAGCGTGGAGAAAGATGGATGTCGTTCGGCTGGAGTGTTGCAACCTCCTGCAGATAAAACCTCCAGGGAGAGACTCCAGAAATAAATAGAATGGCAAGCTGCCAAGTTTGGGGTAGATTTGGGTCCTTTTTCATAGTCAATGACTTCAAACTCCTTCATCTTAAAAGGAGCATGAAGCAGAGATTCTTTTTTATTGTTTTCTTTTAAAAAGTGACAAAGGAAGACAAGAATTTTATATTATTTTTTTTTTAACCATTGGAGTCAATCGCCAAACCTAACTTTATTTCCCTTTTAAATTAACAGCAGCACTATTATTTCTGCCAGCAAAAGGTTTCAGGTTAATGGCACAGATACTGAGCCCCTCTATGATGAGGGAAGCAGATTTTGCAAAGTAGTCTCTTGCCCTTAGGAAAATACAACTGCAGACCATAACATCTTGCCCATAGGCCACCAAAAGAGCAGAACGATGGTACATGCTTTTCTGCCAGCCCACATAGCAACTCGAGGCAATACCTTCCATATTTCATTAACACTGCACTGAGCCAAGTGACCTCCTCTCCCAATGCCAGCCACGAAGCCATGACTGAAACCCTGACATATGTGCACAATAACTTTCTTCTCTCCACCACTTGCTTCCCCCACAGCTGAGAAGAAATTTGGTCCAAAAATAAAAGTTTAGCTTAGCACACTGATGGATAAAAGATTGACACAGGGCAAAGCAGGGATACAGAGTCAAGAGACCACTTAGTTAAGACTCTTTGGGTAAAAGGAATATATGAAAAAACTTGGACATCAATGACAAACAGCCCCAAACTGTTGCCTCTAGGCCCACGCTGGCTCCTACAGATCCATCCTGAGTACGACCTGTGCTGAAAACGCAGCATGGACACCCTCAACTTGCCTGTCTGCAGAGCCAGCATCGTTACAGCTGATTTATTAACGCAGTCTCTCAGCCACACCACATCCCAAGCCAGTCCAGGTGTCTAAGCCTGCAGCACGGTTTATTTGCAAAGAGATAAATGGTTTAAGGAGAACAAGGAGCAGATTCCTTACGCTGAACCAGTGTGAGCAATACAAACTCCTGCAGAAATAGGTACACTTGAAGAAATCTGTTATTAGTAGCCCACATCCTTTGACAGAGCATGTCTCAGTCAGTCTCCAAATCAATCAGCTCAGAGATGAATCTTTATTGAGTGTCAAGATGCTATTATAGGCATTACACACATATTAATCCAGGCAGCTTGAAGGAGATCTCCACAGACTGCCAACAGAAAATCCATCAAAGTAACAGGATCTCGTTAGTGCTGAAAGACAAATGATTTATCTTTATGGATACATCTTCATGACATATCACTTTGCTGCACAGAGCCAGGCAAGTTACTAGATTAGGCTGTTAATAGCTAATTTAGCTGCATCATTGCTTTAGCACAGGGCTCCACATGCTCTGCAGCACTTATTTTACCAACACTCGTTCAGAGCACGTTTAGTGCATCTGCTTAGTGCCGGCCCACGCTATGCAGCCAGCCTTCACAAAACTAAAGAGTCAAGGCAATTTCTAATAATTTTTAGCACAAGGGAAGACATGATAAAGTTAACATTCAACAGCAAAATGGCAGAAAGGAAAGTTAAGGGGAAAAATAGAAAGGATAAGAAAAGTGCCATTCAACCATTTGTGTTATATGCAAGCAATTAAGGAAAAACTATTACAATAATCTTATTGTTTGGGTGAAATTGGCGGTATAGTGAAGAAAACAGCTATTTAATTTTTTGTTTATTTGGGCTGTTTAGTGTTAGCCAGACCATTCATTTAAAACATTGTCTGCCTGCTGTCCTCAGTCACCATGGCCAGTACTATCTGAATAAGCAACTATTGATAGCGACCCCAAACCCCTTCCACACCAGCCCCGTACAGCTCCGGTACAGAGAAGCGGAAGGTATGGAGGAACACAGGGAATAACACACCAGGGGGGTTGCCCTCTAAACTATGCAAGTCTCCATATAATGCCACCATATGAACATAAAGAGAATATGAAAGACAGGGGGAATCTCTCTACAGCGGAGTATCTCCTCCAGTACCATCCTGTTTCCACAAGTACTGATCATCTTATTACAAGTTTTTTCAGAAAGGATGGAAACTACTATAATCAATTCTTATAAAACAAATCCAATTGCTTAGAATGTCTTGCTTTGGCCTCTTCCTAAAGCCTCTTCTGTTCTTCACTATACTGGTAGAGAACCAAACCAGACAATTTTATTACCAGCTGGTTGAGTGAGTGACAGTATTTCCTGCTAATTACTCACGTAGCAACAACAACAGAATTGTAGTGCCTGGGAGAAATAGCAGGCACTCAATGTATTCGGTGACTAACAGAAATTCAGCTATTCTCCTGGCGTCGGAGAGGTGGGGAAAGTCACAATTCCTGGAAGATAAAGTACATATGATGACACATTATTTGAAACAATCTATCACTGGAGTATTTTCACAAATAGCCTTGACGTGTCTTAAAGGAAAAAAAAAAAAATCAATCATGTTTGAACACTAACGTCCGAAGGCATGAGAGAGCAGAAGGGTGGCCTTCTCCTGGTACTTCAGCCTCCTCTACAGCACAGCAAAACCCTGGAAGGGACAGGGCTCAGAGTCTGCTTCAGAGAGCTCATTTTCCTGCCAGCTGCAAAATATCCTCGCCAGTCTTTAAATATTTCACAACTACGGTACTTGGAGCTACTGTAATGATTGAAACACTTTTTTAAAGTTACATTTTTTGCCATTAGGGACTAGAAACCATTATAACCACTATCTTCCTGAAGAAGTACCCCCTGCAACCACAACTCCTAGACAGATGAAACTTTTCCAACGCTTAGAAGAAACTCTTTGAAACAAAGACACAAACGCAGGCAGCCCTGCAGACACTGCAAACGTGTCCTGTAACAGAACTGCCACTTGATGGCAGTGCACGGCGTCGATCTTTGCACAGAACACTTAATCACGGTTTATTTTATTTTCCACTTACGCACACTATGGCAATGCTTTCATTGAGCAAGGCAGAGGACGAGCATTTGCAGAGACACCGCAGGCAGCACAGTCTTCAGAAGCAGACGGGAGGCACTGCAGGGCAGAGCCCAGGAGATCTGAGAGTTTATTTGAAAACACCATCCCTTCATCAAATCCACATCTTCGTAACCACTACTCTCCCATCAGCTTTTGCTGTCACAACTGCCTCTAGTCTAACTAGAGGGGGTTTGGACTAGATGACCTCTAGGGGTCCCTTCCAACCCCAAACATTCTATGATTCTAACAAAACAACTATTGGCACTTTGTTACAGAAAATAAAGTGGGGATGTGTAACTTAAAAGATGGGAAATTTCTTTGGTCATTCTAAAAGTAGCATAAGAATATTTATAAACTCTCTCTATAAATACATTCCACAGAGGAAGAATAGTTGAAGAGCATTTTCATCCTCTCAAACACCAAGTCTTGACCTCTATTGCTCATTTTTCTTGAGAGGGAAGGAGGCAACAGCATCAGCCAGCACCGAGGATGGGACGCAATCTCAGCATCTTTCCAGATATGAACCAGCTCATTGGCTATCACAAGAAATAAAAGAACCCTAAATTCAGAGTCTAAGTGGTATTTGCCATTTCACCCAGTTTTAATAAAACTCTGTGTGACAATGTAAGGATTCCTTTTGCAGTTTCAGAAAACAGACTGAAGCAATCTAATAGCTCCCCAAAAGAGGGGATCCTTGCCTCCTCTGCTTTCCCACCCCTACCTCATACCAACTCTGCCATCTTTCTTCTGGAAGTGGTATTATTTCAAGTTCACACGTAATGCTGCAAAGCAGTGGTGACTTAAGGGCAGAATTTCAGAGAAGTGCTCCAGACTTTAAGCTAGACCATTTACTGTTTACCAGCACATTCATACCCACCAAACAGGATCACAGAAGAAAAGATCAAATAGATAATTATGGGAGGAGCAACACAAATCACCAGCATCTTCAGTTCCAGATAATATGGAAGCAGCATTGAGAAGGGGCCTCTCAGCTGCAGTTCAATGGCTCATCCCAGAGCCAGGTGATGCTGATGGTCAGGAGGCCTCTTCCAATGTCTCCAGTCAAAGCTGCCTTCGGTAAATGCACAGAAGTGACCATTTCACAAGAAGTCCTACACTGACATCTGACAGATCTCACAAGCTAGCAAAGGCCTCCCTTAGGAGGAGCGAGTCAAACAAACAGCCTCGTGGTAACCAATCTGTGCAACCTAAAGTCTTCATTTAGGTACCTGGGAAGTGGGAAGCAGCAGGCAGCCTGCCAGAGCATGGTGCCGAGCTCGGGTGGCAGCTGCCAGACGCCCAGCTCAACACAAGGGATGACTTCTCGCATGATGTAGGCCAAAATTTGGGAAGCAGAAGATGAAAAGAATCTGGATCAAGGGCCTAAGTAACAAAAACTTAGAAGACGGGGTCAAGCACAGTTTAGTGAGGAAACTATTTTGCCTGCAGAATGAAAGCAAAGCCAGACAAGTTGCAATGTGCTCCTCTCAAAAATCAGTTCATTCAGGCGCCCCAACCAACTTTCTTAAAACCAATCAAGAAGCAGGTTCTTCCACAAGCAACATAAGCAAATATTTTATTTGTCAAAGATCCTCAGAGGCCTTCCACTCATTCATAATTCAAAAACATTTTGAAGGTGGGGCAGAAAACTACTTTGTCATTAAGGAGAAATGAAGTACCCAACAAATAGAAGACAAGAGGTTTATCAGATCCTCTCACCACAGAGCTGAGCTAAACATCAAGGCTGGTTCTCCTCTTGGCCAAGGACCTCGAGAGAAAGCAAGACAGGGCTTCTGTATAGTGATTTCCATGAGAAATCCCCACATCAAAAGCATGCGAGGAATGTTCTACTTTTTCTGCTGGACTGATCTCAGATATTCAGGCATCCCAGTGGCCTTTGTCACCATAGATGCCACTAAGCAAACAAATTCAGCGTTAGTAGAAAAGTAACTAAACCCCAGCTGCCAACCTCATGACAACATTTTACTGTAGGATTATAAAGGTATTTCATTTTGTCCTTTTGTCCCTTCGGTAGAGATTTCTGAAAATCATTAATTACGTAGCACACAATAGTGCACAAGTCACACCTGAGATGGTTTCAGGCAGGGTAAGAAGCCGGCTGCCAGGCAGCCATGCCTGCACAACACCTCGCTGCACTCACCCACATGGGGAACCACAGTGCTTGGGACTGACGCTGCTGCCACAAGCCTCAAGCACTCTGTCTTGTGAACTTTTTTTTTTAATCCTTTAATATTTATTCAAAAGAGGGTTGTTTTGTTTTTTTTTTTCTTAAATCAAGAACACCAGAGGTTATTACTGTTGTTTTTCTCGGGAATACACAGTGCACTTCAGTAGGGCATCATTCTGTGTGAAATATTAAGTAGGAGAAAAATACTGTAGGCATTATCCTTTTCTTCCCATTTTAGATTAAAGCAGGACACACTGGGAAATCTACAGGAGTAGTTCATTCATTAAAGAAGAGAGGACCTACTGTACCCAAACCCCAGTTTATATTAAGAGAGGGTCAATGCATTCTTTCTGAGGCTTTTGAAGTTCCTACTTCATTAAGTTGTATGGCATTTTGGCCTGGAAGTGGGAGCTCTCATCTCTATCAAACTCTCCTTGAGAGACTCTGCAGGTTACACAGCTCCTAAGTGGCAGTTTATACAACAGACTCCATCCAAAGACCTGATTAAAGACCAAAGTCAATGAGAGCATTTTTATCAATTAAGTGTTTGCCCTCCCATGCAATCACCAGTTATGACACATTTGGGTTTGTCTCTCCAAATAACATGGGCACACCTTAGGCAAACCATGAAGAGGAGGAGTGCAGTGATTTAAAACAAGTTTGTTCCTTTTAATCAAAAAAGAAAAAGGAAAAAAGTTTTCAGCAATACATCATCCTTCTCCAGCTGCTAATCTTTTCCATTTCACACCCACTGATCTTTATCGCTGTGAAAAAACATTCCCATCTTAAAGGCAGATCTAAGGTTGTAGCCTTGGTAGTAATCAAGAGAAGATGACAATGCTTCCCAGCTCGTCCCCTGCACGTCACCCCAGTCCTGTTCCAACACATTCATACCCAATAGTGCTCTCAGGTTATTCTTCTAAAAACACCAACATTAATTCCAGAGTGGCAGGACGTACGAGTGGGTTAAAAGAACGATCAATAACATTACAAAGATCCTATAAGCTAGCACGGGCTGAAATCAGAAGCCATGCAGGTCACTTCTGAAGTAAGATTTTCAGGACATTGTATGCAGCTGAAGACTTGACCTTGATCATTCACTCACATGCACTCTATATTCATTAAAGTTTGGTTAGAAATAACGACACAGCCTGTGATCCTTGATCCTTTTGCAACTAAATCTCCTGCTGGATTCTCAATTAATGATAACATTTATGAAAAGATCAACACTTCACCTTTACAAAGCTCTTCCCCATTTTCTTTCTCTTGCCCGGATGTTAGCAACAGCTGAGTTTAAGCTAAGTGACTAATTTAAATTATTTCACTTATAAACAGAGAATGAATCAAAACAATAAAAAAGGTCCCTTAACAATAAACCTCCATTGTTTAGAGCAACGTTAATCCTTTTTTTCCTATCCATGTACTCCTTGATGATCTGGATATTCCAATGACATACTGAAAACAGCTAGGAAGTACCTTTACAATACTCAAGTTGAAATTTTGACTTTTGTTGGTAGAGAGATACAACTTTTATAGAAGGATCAGCAAGGTCACTGCAAGTATTTAACAAAAACAAACAAAACTGAAGTTCCTAACTTCCCGCCTCCCATCAACCAAAGACTTCTGCAACCTTCCCATTCCACCTGAGCCCTGCCAGAAAATGGAATGATTCAGTGCTTCAGCTTTGAGGCCCTGGGCTTCTCAAGCACAAAGCCCAGGCAGATCAGAAATAAGGTTTGAAACATTGTCCTTCATCCGCTGTGTTGTACTCAGAGTTCCCATATTCACGGGACAGCACTGAAATACAAGAGGGATGTAGGTAAAGCCAGTTTCAGATTTAATCTGGCATCTATGCTTCAACAGAGATGTTCCCGACTACAGTTTGAGGCAGGCAACCAAGCCACACAGACTTTTTTTTTTTGCACATCCTGCAGTAAAATGCACCAGAAGAAATCAATGTAGATTAAGGACCTTCTGTTACAAAATATCCCCTTTTCCACAGAATATCCATAGCTGCACCAAAGACTATGTAAAGCGTGATCCATATAATTACGCACTGGAAAGAAGACAACCCATGAGAGCAGCAGCAACAGAAATCAGATATGCTCAATCCAGCCAAATAACAGTTGCTTTTTGTAACCTTAACCCATGCTACTGAAAAAGCTGGGAGATAAAGCTCATTCTCCATCCAAACCCTCCCCATATAATGCTGATTACGGCTCTGGAGACCACCTCTGCATTAAAGTCAAGCTTGTATCACAAAGTTTAAGACCACTGCTGTAATATGCAGAACTTGAACCTTCATCATCACAGTTACATGAACCACAGAAGACCTTGTCAATGACTTCCCAACTACAACCCCTCTTCGTCAGAACATCGCAGCTGGCAGCGAGACAGCAGCTCATGCTGGTATCCCATCGAGATACCTAAGAAAGTCTGAACATCTTTGTTTCAAATTCACACCACAATATTAAGCCACAGACTGCAAAGTAACACTGCCTTTTAGAAAGGCAATTACGTGTTCACAGTGGTACAGATGGGTTAGCTGCTTGACCTACAGCCCGTTTAAGCACCGGCATTAACGATATCACACCGCGGTGAACCTTCCCCATGCTATATTGAGGAACACTTCGCTGCCCTATCTCTCCTGGCACGAGCCCCTCTGCCCCATGACTGCGCTGCTGTGAGCAGCACCAAGCTCCGGGGCCAGGAGAGTTCGTTAAAGAGCGTTTAGGGCAGGTAACGATCAACTCTGGGTGAGAGATGCGATGCTCCTGGGGGGATCAACTGAAACGAGCCAGGGGCCATCTGTTTGCAGAGGAAAGGCTGAGCTCTCATCCCAGCCCAAACCTGCAGCAATATAACGCTTAGCTCCCATTCCTGGCAACCTCATTAACCAGGGAACAATCAGGCAACACTTAAATAGAACCGACGTATTTAATCACAAAAACATAACACGCATTATTACTACAGGACGCGTTTTCCACCTTATCTCCTAATCTTTACATTCACAAAGGCCAGTAATCTCATCATTACAGGCTGTGATCTCCCAGTGGTCACAAGCTCTGCAGAGGTAGGACAGCTGATTTTTACAGAAGAGGTAACAAAAGTCCAAGCAGCCAAAAGAAGGTACCAAGAAGGATGCAGCGGGTGATCTTCTCTCTAGTTATGTACACTGCCTTGAATAATGCAGGAATCTCTGTCCCTCTATTACTGCATATGTGGAAGTACCATCTTTTCCATCACCCACAAAACTTTGGTCCCAAGTACACCAGACATTTCAGGTTCCCAAAACACTTTTCATAATTGTAAGGTATTAATCTGGACAACCTGGCAATTATCAGATAGGACAAAACATGCTCTTGCTCTCTAGCTTGGCTTCCAGGAACTGAACTGGCAACACATTTTTTTACTTTCTCCTCCTAAAAGGAGCTCAGTAATGCTGATGAAAAAAACAACTACCAAATGGAGCTGTCAGTATAAAACTCGTGCAAGATTTAAAAAATTAACACACAAATTTAAGTAAACTTGAATCTAAGCTATTGGCTTTAAAGAGGAAGAGAGTAAAGGATGCAATGCAAAGGTGTCAAGAGCAAAAAGGCGAAATCTGGGGGAAGCAATTTTTCCTGAGAGTAGACAAATGTAGGGAGATCCCCTGACATGTCTATATTGCCTGTTATTTCCAGGTGTTTACTTCACAGAGCTGGAATTCCCTGTGGAGATCCTGTTCTCAGTAATTTGAAAACAAGCTCAGGGAGCCTATAAACAGAAAACAGAGTTGACATCACTTTGAAGAAGCAACCTGGTGAGGTTTGGTATTCACCTACCCATGGCCAGGCCACAGGACCGTTGTGTCTGCCTTTTCAAAAATACAAATACCAGGAAGATACATTTTAGTTTACCTTCTGCTCACATTTAACAACTCTCAAATGAGCTAAATTGTCAATTAACAACACATGGAAAACAACACTGATCTTAAAAAGCACAAAGTATTTATACTGAGAGCAAACAGGAAGACTAAATATTGATTTTTCAAGGTCCCTAAGTTTCTCTTTTTGCCCTCTTTATCCCCCTCCTTAGCTACCAAAATTTGTTTGTTTAGAAAGGGAGCTGATTTGCTTATACACCTGGCCAGGGGAGGAGAAGAAAGAGAGAAAAGGGAGTCACTGATGTATTAATAATGTTGTCATCAACTTGGTGGCATTGCAAAGAAACACCGAGTGCCGTATAATAACTATTCTACACTGGGCTACTTTGACCTCAGCCCAGTCCTCCTCACTATCACGTGGGGATGAGGACTTCTAAGTATGCCACTCCAGTATTACACATTAAATACAAACCCCCACAAAACTGTGGGAAAATAAACTAAACTATAAGATAAGACTGGGAAAACAAAGCCTCCAGATTAGTGAAGTCATACACTGTTCAAAAGACATAGGGATAATTTTATCCTGCTTTCTACTATTCACGTGTTTCTACTGTAGCCTCTACATCATGTATTTGCACATAAATTTAATTCTCTTTTAATGTGTCCTAAGTTTAAATTAAGTTTCTTCAAAGTCAAGGTGCATTCAGTGGCCTTACGATTTAATGAATTTCAGGCAACATTTAGTTTCACAGTAATACAAAATATGGTGGTGTCCTCCAGGAAAGCCATTCTCCCAAAGTGAATCTCGCTTCAAGCACAAGACTTAGTACGGTAAGTAGAGAATAAATTCCAATACAAGCTTCCAGCTGGCAATTAAAAGCAGCCAAAATGTAAATGCTTCCATGGCATTAAAGGTCAATATGATCTCTTATTTACAACACACCCTTTCCAAGATACAGGTCTACCACCAGCCCTGACTCTTTCCTCCTTCCCTCCCCTTAAAAGGCACATTTGCAAGCAATTTTCCCTCCAAATTTTCCATCATCCAGCTCTACCCTTGCTAGCAAGGTCTGTGGGTAGGACCATAAGCACAGGGCAGCTTCATCAGCTCACCCTGCTCTGAGCACGGCAAGGCAGCGTGGAAAATAAACAGTCCCAAACCTGGCTGGCAGCTTTGGCACAAATTTAACACACATGCGTACACCGCCACAAATCCAGGTCTAATTTGACAGTCCCCATGTTCTGCAACAAAGCTGCTATTCAGGAGCAAGAGGAAGCTTGTTCCTTATTAATGTAGCCGTCGAGGTTACGAGCTTCCAGGAGGCTGACGTAAACCATTCCCTGCTGCAGCCGAGCCGTTCCCTGCTTCCAGTTCCTCCCTGCCACGTTTAAAACTCCCGACCAGAAAAACATTATCACAGTGGGCAAGCACTGCACACCGGGATGCCCTGTTTTCCACCCAAGCGATTTCTTCTTACAGCCTCTCCACACATCAAGTCGCAAGAGCACAGCCACGCGCTCGAGCATGCTTTTGGGAGGAAAAAAAAAAATAAAAGCAGGGGGATGCCTGCACAGTGACAGCATTACAACACGGCTCAAAACTACTTTAAAATTGTTTGCTGGAAAGAGAGAGGAGCTCCATGACTTACCTGAGCATTACCACTGAGCGTTTGCAATTCAGTGAATACAAATAAGGTCTTTGGGGAGCAAAGAAAAAAGGAGCAGCATTTCCAAAAAGGGTGGAGGGAAGCACTTTGTGTGAATAGCAAGAGAGGAAAAAAAGGTTTAAGTTTTGTACTCACATATAATGGAGCTTGCTGTGGATTAAGTTTCATGACCTCAGAACACTGAAACAAAAAAGAAAAGATGAATTGAAGACATTTTTTGTAGAATTTTAAGTACTACTTTGTACACTGCAGAACATTAAACTTCCAAAGCTGTATTTGCACCCCTACGTTATTTTTTCCAATAGTCATTTTTACATAACAATTTTCTATTTCCTCTCTTTCAGTTAAAAAAAGGATCTGTCACTTTTTTTTTTTAATTTTTGCTCACATTAAGCAAAGAAACCCTGAACTGATTTGGAGAGCAAAGCACTCATCTGAACCATCAGCAATGTGGGCACTGAGGATACACCAAGTGATACTCGCTTCCTCTTCACATCCATCTCAGTTCATCTTTCCTCCTAGCAACCTTCAGATCTGCTTTTTACGACAATTATCAACCCTTAATTGCTATCTGTCCACACATTCCCCCACTCCCACCCAAAAAATGTTTGTAAAGATCTGTAGTTCTCTCCGCTGTTGGAGAAGACCAATTACTCTGCCAAATACCTCCTTGCCCAAGTTAATTTGGTGCCTTTTTTCTTCCCCCCTCCCACTAGATTGTTTGTTCAAGAAACATTTCAAAACTATTTAAAAATCAAACCATCAAAAATGCTCCTTGCAAAACCACGGGAAAACTTCCAGAATAGACAATGCTCATGATTCTAGATCAGCATTTTTCATAGTCAAAAACTACCATGACTCGTTCTACCAAGGTGATTTTAGTCAAGAAAATTTCCTCTTTTAGGTCTGCCCCTGGAATTTCTGTATGATCTGGTGAAAGTCATTTGTATTGAACTTTGAATCGGTTGAACCAGAATTTTATTTGCATTAGTTTCTCTGTTGCAACAGAAAATATTCACCCTAAACAAAACCTGTAAGTTTTCATTTAATGTGTGTATTAAGCAGTCCAGGAACCAAAGATGAAGGAATGCAAAACAATTAAAAATGGAATTTCTGCTGTTGCTCATGTCTGCAGCACTGGTAATGCTTTGCAAATACTTCAAACCCTTTTTAGAAAGGGATGAAATACCACTCTGCTTTTCACACAGAAAACACAGGATCTTTTTCATACTTCGTTCCCTTCCAAATCCCACAGTTTGCCCTTAGTGAGACAGAAATTAAACCACAGCCTAAGTTTTCTTAGCCGATTCCAGCTATCCTTGCTCCCTCACGCACTCTCCTTATTTTACAAAGAAGCGGGTTTTTTTACCAGTTGCTTTAAAATGTCTGAGCTACCTGCCAAGCTTGCTGACCAAAACACAGTCCCTCTGCAAAAGGTCCTCCAAGGCAGCCAGGGGACAGACGAATATTTTGCAATAGTTTTAAAGCTAGTCAAATTCATACCTATTTTCAACCGCAAGATTCCCCTTTCCAACAGCAAAAATGCCTCCAAATGGTTATGCTTGATGGTTTTCCCTGTATTTTCAGCTCTTACAAGGACTCGCATTTGAAAACAGGGGACTCATAGCACTAGCTATTGCTTGGGCAGGTGAGCTCCAAAAATACTGCAAGCAATCCTCACTTCTGCCCTACAACACGTTCCTGCTATTCCAGTCCAACTGAGGGCTCAAAAAAGAAAAAAAAATAAACAAAAGCAAAAAAGGCACAAACCCTGCCAATCTCTCTCATGACCTACCTGAGCCTGCCTCTCCTATCCTGACCCTGGGCATCTTGAACAGGGGTACAAAAACATTATCCAGCCCAGAGTGTTTATTCTTACAGAAATTAAACCATGGTTGGAAAAACTCCCTTTTAAGTCCACTTCACATTTGGATTTTTACGAAGTCATATTACAATGGATCAAATCCCTCAGTAAGCATAATTAAGACCTGCAGTCTAACACAGCAATTTGGTAGTACTGGGATATGAGTTTTCAAAAAATATTACAGCATAGACTCAAAACAGTTGTGTCTCAGATAACAACATTTAGAGGGAGTTAACATAAAGCATCGTTTTCTCACCACACTTTTTCAAGACTTGACAAGCAACTGAACAACAGTTCTTTTTGCTGATAAAAGATACAGTGTGATATACCTTCAAAGACAAAGAATCTATACCTTTGCATTTATATCAAGTATTAGGATTACTCCTTATCCCCAAAATTTAGCCATCCTTCTACACTAGTAATATTACTACTGGCCTGCTATAGGATAAGGTGCAAGTTAAAAGAGTGTCACATGAAAAATTCAGGAAAACAGAACACAATAGGTCTGTATTTGCCCAAGACACCACAGGATACATACATTCTACTCTTCAAGTTTCTTTCTGCTCCCAAAGAATTAGGTTTTTTATCCCTTATTTCAGTTTCTAAAGAGTTTGCTCTGAGGAAAGGACGTTATTCCAATGTACTCAAATATATTCCTCCCTCCTTTGTTATTTAATAGCTTTACCTCTTCCCTATCACAGTTCACAGGTAAAGACTTGATGTGTAAAGAAGAGAGAACACTGACACTTCGCATCAAGTTAAAAAGGGGAGGCCTATGAATTCAAATTCAGGAGCACTTTTTGTTGGGCTTTTTTGGCAAGAGGAGTGCACAGCAGCAGCAGCAAAATAAGGTGACACTGCTGAACACATGGTCTTGTCAAACAAGAAAATAAAAATCCTGGAAATATTTTCTGCAGAAAGATTCCCCCCCACCCCATCTTACTGTTTGGTCCTTACATCAGTAACTTAAAATGATTTTGTAATATACATGTCAGCGCAATTTTTCAAAGGATGCAAACTTAGTTTGCAAGGAGACATGCAGGTTTGGAAGATATTTTATCTTATTTTGTTAGGAAGTGCTTTGGCAAAAACATACGAGAAAAACTGAGTGACAGATAAGCCTGAATGACTACTCTGCGTCAAAGGACTAAATTTAGATTTCTAAACAAGTGAACTTCTCCAACCAGTGGGTAGGCAGGGAACAGCCTCCAAAAAATTTCAAAAAAAAAAAAAAAACCAAACCCCAAACCAAACAACTTTAATGCAGTAAGAAGAGGGAAAACAAAAGAAAGACCATATTGTTCATAATCAAAACAAGATTCATAAGGACCCTAATATAGTCAATGAGTAAGCTGGACTACTTTAAGTGTAAAACTAAGGAAAAGGAAAAGAGAAAAAAAAACCCTGTGTTTTGTCATATATTAGAGGAGCACGTCCTTCAAGTTGATGCTTGCTCTGAGCCCGAGAAAGCAACTTCTATCTTTCTGGGCAGGTAGCACTTGCTCTATCAGGTATCGTAGACTGCAGTGAAAATATCTGGCCCTACTGCAAGATCAGGATCTGGACTGCACATGAACTGCCTTGAAAGCCAAACTAACAAGATTAGACAAATACGAATCCCACCTCCCTTGCTCACCTCCCATCCACTACAAGAATTCATGCTATGGGCACCCTCATGGCAGCCAGCAGATTCAAGTAGCAGTTGCCTGTACTTGAAATGTTCATGTTTCTTGCAAATAGCTGAATCTTTTGAATTTCAGCGTCTGGGAGGCTTAACATGCTCTACAGCCACCCAGACACTTATCTTGCAAAGTATCTGCAACTGCAATAGGTTTTGCCACTTAGGATAACGCAGGGAAGTCCCTTGCATTTGCAGATTTGAAAGTAGGACATGAAATAAAAGTCCAGGTTCAAGCTCTTAAAAGCAACAGTGGTTTTAGACATTATAACGATCTGCATAGGTCAGTAAAACTGAAAGCTACTGAAGTCTTCTCAACATGGGAAGGATACCTTTCTGCTCTGTTAAGCACTAAAGAATTAATACAGTGAGTGGTATTAAAGAGAATGTCAGTGTTCTTTTGCACAAAATTCCATGGAAGAGGACAAATGACTATGCTTTATTTCTCTAGGTACTTGCTTTACTGTGGTTCCCAGAACCTCAGCCAGGATTAGGGCTCCATTGGTTACGTGCTATAAAAATGTCAATGCAAACAAAGTTCCTGCCCTGAAGAGTTTACAAACAAGCACAGGCAGTGGGAAAGGGATACAAACACCAAGTGCCTAAGCAATAAATACTCTTCATCCACTATTCCCAGCTACCATTTAATTTAACCTTAATTAGTTAGCTTATTTCTTCTAGGCATCCCAAGCAAAGTATATATCTTGAGGACAAATCTAAAAGTGAGGCCCATGGTCCTCTAGATCAACCCAGCCCATGCACAAGCAGTAGTGCTGAAGGTCTTTGAACACCACACAGCTAGGAGCTGCTAAAATGGCTTTTTGATTTTGCCATCGTGCCCCATTCAGGCTTGCTCTTTTTGGCAGTAGGTTTACATCAAATGCTGGTTTCACCGCCCAGCTTTGTATGCTCCCCAGCATCCACCCCTCGCTACTTCACTCCACGAACCACACGAGGAGTACATAAGAAAGAAAACATCGTGCTGCTCTCAAGACCTTAGCCTTAGAGTCGTCTGTTCAGGGATTTCTTTCTTTTTTTTTTTTTTTAGATCAGAAAGAAGAGCCACAGGATGGGCAGAAAGAAGAATGACCACTCTACACTCCAACAGTCGACCAGAGCTGCAACAAGCAGGAGAACAAGGGGAATTCAATCCATGTCTGGGAAAGCCTACCTACCTCCTTCCCTCTCCCTCATGCACTAAATACACTTCAGTTTTAAGTGTTTGAGTTTTTTCAAGCTTTTCAAGTTCAGTTTTAGGGTTTCTTTTAGGTAAACTTCAGTTTTAGATATACTTCAAGTTTAAGTTTCGCTGAACCTTACCTGAATCTCAGCACTTGACTTCTTTTTTTTTATTTCATTTTAGCATTTGATTATAGAATCAATGATCTGTATTTGCAAAGCTTTAACCATGCAATCCCAGCTGCACAAAAAAACAATCTTAGCCATAAAGAGCTTGTGGTTGTGGGAAGGAAAGAACAGCCAAAAAACACACGAAGAATCTGATGAAGTTACAAGATCGCATGGAAAGCATTTGAATAGATAAGCAGAAATGCAGAGAAAGCAGGATGGCTTTCCAGCTATAAGGAGGACCGCATCACAGCATTGCCAGGCTGAAAGGCAAAGGAGGTGTTTTTTTCTTTTTTTAAATGTACAGAATTTACTTTGTACAAAATCGTTCTGTAACGCTGGTTTGTAAGGACTTCAGGCCTTGAAAGGACTGAACTTTGTGACTTCGAGGCTCTGGAGTAACATTTCACCACACAGTCAAAACTACGTATAGCCCATGGAAATTAGAGAAGCACTATTTATGCTGGTTATCTGTAAGACAGTAAGCCATAAACAGACTTTCTTTTGTACTCTAACATTGCCACCAATAAATATACCCACAGTGGGACAACCTGCATTATAGGCAATCCTCAGATCCTCACCCTTTACCCAAAACAACCCATAAGCTGTAAAAGAGTTTAAAGAAATGCAAGGATTTCCAGGGAGCAGGCATCCACCCCCTTCGGCTGGGCTGCATCGCTTTCTTCTATACAGCTGCACTACAAAAATAAAATCAAGCTTCCAAAACCACATTACTTCTCATTCAACAAAGCACAGTGTCCTCAAGGGCACACCCCCACACTCTGGTTTTACAAAACGTTAATTTATGAAGTGCTTGGAAGTATCAGGAGGATTGAGTTTCAGGAACTGAAGTGCTGCTGCTCTAAACTATACAAGATAAATAAAGATGGGGAAACAGCAAGTGGGGGGACCGGAGAGAAGACCAATCGGCCATATACAGATGAATTCCTGC
>NW_009259044.1:4419727-4434303 GCF_000687185.1 Egretta garzetta | reverse complement strand
CAGCTTCGGCAGGAGAAATAAACCCATAACCCATTTCTTTAACGATGTGCATGGAGAAATTTGTACAAATAGAGTAGCTGCAATTGCAGTGACTAAAATAAACCTTAAGACAGAAGCCCACCGTATGTCCTTTCAGGCATCATACTACTAACGCAGAACAACTTTCCCCGTAGCTATACTAATGTGTAATTTTACATGAGTGGTCAGAAATGGGAGGCTGAAGGAATTAGGAGAGAAAACCCATCCCAAGGTTAATTTGCAGACACACAGGAAAGCGATACCACCAGCGAAAGCCATCGACCATGGAAAGGAGAGGAGGTGAGGAAACGAGAAACCGCACTTCAAACGCGTGGCAGCAAACAAGTTACCAGCACACTGCAGCATCGTGTTCACTATCACAGCTGAGCTTAGAACTAAAAAAAAACCCCAGATATTTGCGTGCAATCATCTGAATTTATGTTACTTGCTGAAGGTTATGTTTTGTCACTAAATTCATTGCTTAAAAAAAATATCCCTCATGCAACATTTCCACAGGTGATACTGCTTCCCAGCTGTGTCCTGTCTGCAAACAAAACCATATGCTGCCATTCAATTACAAACACACAGGAGTTTCTTTTGGCTGCAAGCAATGGAAAGGAGGTTTAAAGGCGTTTTGTGTTGGCCTAGCTCTACCGTTGCTCGCCTCCAAAGGCAGGGAGGTAACCCAGCAAGCCACCCGCGGGAAAGCCAGACACACGCAGATTGCTTTCACAGCAAGGAAAAGAAACACAACTTCATGACACCTTTCTCCCCCTAGAAAAAAAAAATTGAAAAATAATGTATTAAATTGTAAAAGCAGCCTAAAATCTTGTCTTTTTTTCTTTTAACGGTGTTGGCAACCTCAGTACCACACCCTTCACATACAACAGCCCACCAAACAGAAGTCGGGGAGTTGCTACAGCTGATCAACTTGCAGGTTATGCTGCAGCAGGAGCCTAGCTGGAGCACAAACTAACAGAGCATCACTGATTTAATTGACTGATGATTTAATAAAATGTTCTGGATATAGATTAACTTGCTTTGCTTAACGTAGCTCAGCTTCCTGGCAGCAGGAACTGGCCCAGCGCTGTTACTGCGCTGGGAGCTGGGCATGCTCCAGCCAATCCCCCGGCCATGCCACCTCCCTTCCCCAAATGTATCCCATTATCCTTCCCAAAATAATGAAGCTTAACACAAAGCTAAGATACAGGCTAGCATATACACACACATAAAAAAAATTAAGCTTAAGCTTTTTTCATGCTATAGCAAGTCCCTTATCCAGATCTGCCAGCCCTGTCCTACTCGAGAGATGAATACTGGGCCAAATACCCATAGCCTCAGGACTAAGTTTCTTTTTTTGCACCACTTCAATCTCATACTTGTAAAAGAAAAAAAAAGAAAAAAAATAATCATTTAATGGATTACTTAATTCCTACCCAAAGCCTGGAAAGAGATGAAGCAGTGTAGGGTTAATAAAAGCATCGCCGTTCCCCATGCCTAGCAGAGGAAGGCAGCAATGTCTCTCGAATGTGCACATCTGGTTTCCCTGCTCCCATCTCTTCACCCATTAGTAGATACAGAAAAAACAAACCCACAAAACTCAAATCACAGCAGCTATCACTCTACAGTCCATATGCCCAATTTCAAATAAAGAAAGATACTGTAGAAGTTGGAAAAACAGAGAGTAAAAGGATTATTAGCTAGCTCTAATTATACAAACTGATCTCATCCTCTTGCCATAAGCCTCTTTCCTGTGTCCGGAATCTATTTGTGCAACATAAAGACCAGCCTTTTGTAAATGTCCAAGGGTCATCAACACAGGGTGATTAACTTCCCATTTTACAATACACGCATACTGCCAACCAATTCACTTGTAGCAAGATCTAACCCTGCCCTCACTTCTCAATTTTTTTCCTTTATAATATTACTAATGGCAAACAATATTTAAGATACTGATTTGTAAAATCCAAACAATAATTCAAAAAGATCTATCACGCTGCTATAATAAAATAAAAATCGCAGACCACATCTTCAGTTCAAGTAGCTACATCCTAATAAAGTTAAGAACTAACAGTCGGCTTGAATTAAAGTGCAGCATGTACGCAAAAGCACACGTATGTTTATACTCAAATTAAGTCCTCCAACAGGTTCTGGGGCAGCTGTTTCACGTATGCATGAGACATTTATCTCAGGCTCAAATATTAGCTTCCAGAAATCCTCGGCAGACATTCTAGATGCCTCTTCAAATGAATAAAATCCAGTTTATACCTTCCAATACGCTTCATAGTTTGAACACACATTTTGGCAGTAAATTGTGGGGCAGTTCTCAAAGATAACCAGCTCACGTTTGTCAGAGCAATTACTGACTTTGGGTGCTTAACTAGGAACTTCTTGAAACACCCCAATTTTCAAAAGATAAGTAAACCCAGAATTTTCTGCAGCACAGGGGTCCATCCCAAAGGGTATCAAGCTGGGCAGCTGAAGCAGAAGCATCATGAAAGGTGCGAGTTACCTTTGAAAGCAAAGATGCATTATACAGCACCGACAGTGCCTCTGGACGCTTGGCACCCAGTGAAGAACGGTGGGGAGGGAAGAACAGGACTTGGGGAGTATTTCACCCAAACGTGTAAAAGGATAAACCCAATGGATAGTTGTCATCAGCGCCAAAATGCATGCAGCCTTACCTGTGCCGTGGAAGAGAACAAAGCCTCTACTTATTGATTCCAACAACCCTTAACTACAGCATATATCCTAAAACCAGCTTTCTCCACCTTCTCCTGACTCTCAGAGCTGTGTTACTTTAGGAACTACATTGAGCAATGATGGTTTCAGCAAAAGAAACAAAACCCCCAAGCCCTAGAGCTGAATGATAAGACTCTCTGTGTCCCAAAAGCCACAGCACTTGTACTGCGATCCCAAAAATGCAGGCCTGGAGTAGAAAACAACTCACGAGGCCCGAAGCACCACGCACGCTTTTATGATGACAAATATCATTAAATATTTCCTAGCATGTACAAACCAGGCAGTTATCCAATGCATATTTCAGTAAGTGCATGCACCAACCTTAACTGCTCAACCACAGGTAAGAGTTGGAAAAACTGGCATCCAGACCAAGATCCAAGAGACACCTCCGCCCTCATTATGGTCAGAGCAGCTTTGGTACCCAATGTTTTAATGCGATGCTCCTCTCTGAAGAATACATCAGACTCACTTTTCCCTTTAGGCTCCCTTTTGCAAATGTTCCCGCTCTGCAGCTCTAGGCATCACGGTCTTACTCAGGGAATGCCTGGTTGGCATTTTATTCCAGAAGAGGAAAGCTTCATCAGAAACTTCAGGTTTCCTGCTGGAGAACCTGTGCTAACTCCACTCCATGTGGCACAGGACAAGCGCATCTGCCACTGCAAAATTAAGAATTGTTTCTTCTTAAGCGTTCCTTTTCTTTCAACTCAGAAAACTATGGGAAAATATTCTCCTCTAACGAATACTTTGTTTAAGGAAGTCACAGAATATGCTCGTTTCACTGAAGCATCCCTTCTAAGACACAAGAGCCTCAAAAAAAATGTGCATCATTCACCCCGCGAGGGCAATAATGGAGTCACTTGGTACCACAACTCCAGAGAGGAAAAGTTAGAGCTGCACTTCTGTTCCCAGGACATTGTATTGCATATCCAGGGAATACCCCACAAAAAGTAAACCCCAAGCAACAGAAAGTGTTACACGTCTAAAACAGACAATAGAGAAAACTCATGCAAATCTGATTTTAAATTAAAGCATCAAATAATAAAAATCCAAATAAGCATAGATTCTACCTAATTCCACTACCCCACCTTCTGGATTCGAGCCTTTCTGCAGCTAGCTCACACCCAAAAAAAGCAAACTTTGCAAACAAGACACCCCACTTCGCACCTGAAATCATTTCTTTCAACCGCCTTTACAAAGTGGCCTTTCAGACCAGTCCCTCAGGAATCGAACGGGTTAAGTGCCCACAGGTCCCAGCCTCCCCAGTAAATCATTTATTACCCCAGCTCGGGGAAAAGCAGCTATGCAGAACCAAGAGCCCACGCTGTGCAGCTGCTCACCAGCCAGGCAACTCTCTGCAATTACGTTATAATGCAGGATTAAGCTTGGGGAGTGGAAATACGTCCCTTTATTACTGGGGTTTGGTTTTCCTTTTTTCCAAGTTACACAGCTATTTTAAATGTTACAGAGCTCATTAACATGAAGTTCATTAAGCAGTAACCACTGTATGAATGAAATGAAAAGATTATCATTATAAGCACAATTATGGAAATACTAGACCAGCAGGCAAAAAAAAGGAATGGGTATGAGAATGCTCCTCCTGAACTCCAGTTTAGCATTTCTTTTTTTCCCAGATCCTTCTGAGGAGGCACACCCAGAAATCAGAGATGATGCAGAGGCTGGTTCCCAGGCAGGAGGTCAGGTGAGAAGCTCTCACTGCCTGTGCTGGGGCTCCCTGGAGGTTTCTCTACTGCTGCCATGCAAGGAAGAAGTCATCCCTTGGGTGACCCCTGGGAAGGGTCTGGCATCTTCTACAGCAGCGAGCACTGCTTGCTGCAAGCTCACCGCACGCCAGAAATCAGCAGCAAGTTAACAAACTAATGCCAAATCAAGCCACAGGTTGCTTCTCTTACATGGCAACTGGTGTCATGCATTCCACCTTTAAACACAGCCCCATACATTTGGCTAATGAGCATCGATGTTCATGATGAACTTTGAATCATAGAATCATTTAGGTTGGAAAAGACCTTTAAGATCATCAACCCCAGCCATTAACCTAGCACTGCCATCCCACCACTAAACCCTGTCCCTAAGCACCTCGTCTGTCCAGCTTTTAAATCCCCCCAGGGATGGGGACTCGACCACTTCCCTGGGCAGCCCCTTCCAACACTTGACAACCTTTCCGGGGAAGAAATTTTTCCTAATGTCCAACGTAAACCTGCCCTGGTGCAACTTAGGGCCATTTCCTCTTGTCCTATTGCCTGTTACCTGGGAGAAGAGACCGGCATCCACTTCACTACAGCCTCCTTCCAGGTAGTTGCAGGGTGCAATAAGGTCTCCCAGTTGTGTTACAAACATCTCCTAGTAAGCAATGCATGGACCAGCTTCGAAAATGAAATGTGTTACGTCTGAACGCATTAGCTTTGTTGCATCTCAGCCAATTTGCCTCTATGGAAGAATGAAGGTTTGTAAATTGAAGCTGTAGAACAATATTAACACCACACTGCTGCTTCCAGATTTACTAACTCTTGAGTATCTGAATCTAGTCGCTGCACAGGACCATCTCATCTCAAGCTGTCCACAACTAGCTCATTATACTCTATTTTTTCATAAATGATCTCAGGTTTCTCAAATGGGCCTTGAAAATTGAGGCCCCCAGAGTTGCTATAAGACATTTTAATCTGTCCAGACCAAGGATGTGCTATGGAAAGCATGCTGTGAATAGCATGCAATGTGTACAGTGCCATGGAAACCACACACAGTGGTTGAAACTCACCTTGATGCCAAGAGCCAGAGATCAAAGACATAGTGCTCCAGTTCAAGAGTCTACCAAAAGTCTCAATGCTATCATTCTTAGCATAGCTAAGAGTTGTGCCTTGAAGCACAGCTTCCACGAAGTGTCAGCTGTTGCAGTTTAGCGTAATTCCTTCAAGCAAAAGAAAAATAGAAAAACCCACAGCAGATGAAACTTGAAATCTTGGACTACAGATAAATATTTATCTTAGGAAAAAGTCACTGTGATACTTGAGAGGGTTTTTCTTTTTAAAATCGGTGCTTGTCTCCATGTTGATATAGTCAACAACTACTGTTAATGAGGGACATCACAAAAATAGGTGGCTTTCCACTATAACAACAATCCTCCCCACCCTGGTTGAAATGACAAATAAAATATGATTGGAAATGCCCTTTTTCCTTCTCTACTTTTATAAACAAAGCTGCTAAGGAGAAACTGCTTCCTTATTTCAGAGCTAATGTTGAATTTATTACCTTTTAGCCAATGAAAACAAATAAATGAAGAGTGCTAGTATATACAAAGTGTTCCTAATGGGATGAGTTTTCCTTAGATTATGCAGCTGACTGGGCCCTGGATTATACTGACATGGAAGAGCAATCATTTTCTTTCCGTGAAGAAAACTCCCTTGTTTCCTACATGATCTTATTGATGAATAGAAAAAAAAAATGCACATCAGTCATAAAGGCGTTGGTTCTTGATTTTTGTTTTACTTTTCTACAAACATGAACTGCAGAGACAAATTATTACAAGACAGACTTTGGTGTGGGCTAACTTTTTATCACCTACTCCACAATAACTGCCCATATTCCAGGCGTGGTCAATATGAAACAATTCAGGGCAGTTTCCTCCATAGTAAACTTACCCTGGGACAGGAAAATAAAAGTTACCAAAATAATGTAAAACTATGTTTTGTATCACATTGCATTTTTGTAATCATAGCCCAAATCATACAGGCACTCTGAAGAACTCATTATTTTACTCCTTCAAAAAATTGGTACCAACATTTTCAGAAAACAGTGATTTAATGGAGCTCCCAGCCCCACCAGAAAACTGTGCCTTCTTCAAGTACTTCAGTTTCAGCAATGGAATCTTCAGAGCCCCTAAACCACTTAATCCCTTCTGAAAAACTTGGCTTATGGCTGTGTCATTTTTCCAAGCTCTTCAGCTTTCCTCTGATTTCTGAAGTGAACATTTCCTGTCATTTCAAATTAGCCCATTAGATATATTAGGAACAAAACCAAAAAGAAATCTGCCTCAGAAAAGTGAAGGCTTGAAAACAACAGACTTCAGTTCTCAGTTTTTGCTCTACCTGGGAACAAACCACACAGTGACAGCAGAGATTCATTCATGATTAGTCAGTCATCATATCTCAAAGTTTTCCCAGATTTGACCGGCATAACAAGGGCAGATACATAGAAAAACAAACACCAGCAGGTTCATCAAATTAAGGCTGAATTTTATGCACAATGATGAGTTTTTCACAAGTGATTGTTGCTGCTATAATAATAATTTTTTTTTTTTTTCTGCTGTGGAGTAGACCAGCAAATGGGTAAGAAACTTACTCAGTGTGTGCCCATGCCCATCCTGCCCAGACTTCCAATAAAACTCTGCAGCGTGACTGCCTCTGCTCTGATTTTGATCAGACTCATATCAGCCTAAACGACGACAGGTAATGAGACCTTTGCAGTTTTCACTACCGCTTGGGTAGCTTTCAAACAGAACATGGTGGACATGCGTACATGGAACCAGATAGTACCTCACCCTTTAAACTAGCTTCAGACTAGTTGGTTTAAGCATCTGTAGCTGCCTAGGTGTAACAGTACCGAGGTCAGCGTGGGCTACTTTATCCCACTCTGGTTGTGCTACGGTTCCTCTCACAGCAGAGGAGGCCTAACTTCTCGTTCTTATTCCACTGACCCGATGAGGCCTTTGAAATATTTATAATCCAATCACCCAGATTAATTTTCACTAGCAAATGAATTATTAAAAAAATGAGGAGGAAATCTGGGCTTTTACTATTACCATTGCTTTAAATGTTTTATTTGTGTGGGACATTCTGTACAAGACAAAGTTAAATATAATTTTTGTACAAAGGTGACATACATGACACCTTACCAAAACAGTACCTCTGCTTACATATTCATCTACATATGCAATATGCCATGTTTGTTGTTAGCTAAGGGGTCAGCTTTCAGGAGAGGGTGTATTTTTTTATGCCACAGAAGAAAAGAGAATGAAATTAAGACATCATGCAGACCAACAACCAATGTCACCGGTGTCTTTTAATTCTCAGTTATCAAGCAGTCGCTGTTTTGTTCATTTCAGGAAGCCACATTCATTGGGCAATGAAAAAGAAAATGAGAAACAATGAAGAGGAAAACATAATTTAAAAAAAAATAGATGCATGCTGCTGGAACAGGATATGATTCTGCACAGATCTGTGCAAAGGTTTTTGCATTGCCATATAACATTTTGCATTGCCTTGTCTGATTGACTCAAAAAGCCCTGTAATGTCTTAAGGGAAATAAATTCCGGTGCTTTATACTGAATAAAAGTATGCAAAGTTGTCTTCTTGATGCAGACAGTGATGGAGGTAATGCTCTGGCATTTTTCTGAGAAGAACTAGATCTAAATAAATGTTCTGGTTGCACATTTCTTCCTTATGGAAGGATGCCCTTGCAAACCTCAAGAGCCATCTCTCTTGCCTAGTAAGGACACTGCCACTGAACCCTGTTGAAGGAAGATACTGCTTTTAGGCTCCAGGAACAAGGATGGTGGCAAGAGCATAGCAATGCTGAGGTTCTGAGTGCTCCAGCTTGGTCGTTCGGTGATGGTTTGGTGAAGTGGTTCAAGTGCTTTATATCTGTCTTTGCAAGTGAGAGCACAGGTGAATCTGGAGTTATTCATCTTAAATAGATGACAGATGGACAACGGGCTTTGCAGAACAAATATATGTGGATACAATGACAGATAATAGGTAAGAAAGATCTGTCTCACTGAGGTTCTGGTGTCACAGAAGTTAAGTTTCAACAAAAATACTCTCCATAACCAGTGATGAAGGAGCCTCAAAGTTCTTTGCAGCCTGTTTTAGAAAAAGGCTCAGAGTTCAGGGCCTCTCCTCATCTTCATTTACCCTCCAGGATAAACCACTAAACAGAATCTATTTCCAAGCCATTTTCACTAATATATACTTTTTCTTATACCCTGAAAAATCCTTACATCTTCATGGGTGAAATCCATTTGAGGCAATCCTCTTGGGCTCCCTTTATACTGCAGTCCTCTTGGGCTCCCTTTATACTCATCATCTTGCAGTCTGGAGCACAGTTCTCATCCTAAAGCAAAGATACAGCACACCCTGATATCTCCTCTCCTCTGCAGCTCCTCTGAACACGTCTGCACTGTAGGCATCCATAGTTTAGTCAGATGAAATATGGCCTGTCACAAGGCAGCTCCCTCCTTCCCCAGATGAACACTTATCTTTGCCGCTCTTCTATCAGGGTGTGGAAGGTTATCTCCTAACTGACAATAAAGCAGTGCTTTAAAGTAAATGATGTAGGCTTACTAGACTGAAAAACCCAGAAAGGAATTTTTTGTTAAACCTGGTTCCAAAAATTTTCCCCCATTTTTCATCTCCACGCTATCTTCTGTCCAAATGCATTATGCAAAAAATCTTATTTTACATTATAGATGCCCTGTGAGGTAGGTAGGAAAATCAAACTATATTTGCTTCATGAAACAAAGTGTGGATTATAGTTCACAGAAATTTCAAGAGGAACAAAGGCTTTGGATCTGAGATCTTTGACTGTTTGTGATCTCCCATTCCCAGAAACATTGAAGTTCACACAAAGGCAAGCTCTTCCTGGGAAACTGGAGCACTTGAAGTACGGATGATGAGCATATCTTTAAGGCAGTAGTGAGTCCACCTATAGCTGACAGTCCAAACCTATCCCTATGTACCAAAGATGAAAGGGTTTGCCAAAGGCCAGGTAACGTCCCTGTAGCAGAGTCAGGAATGAGCTCAGATCTGATGTTGTCTATGCCTCAGAGGCTGAATGGGAGATCTTAAACTCACAGTTTAAAGAAAATTGCCTATCTGATCTAAACTATACAAATTACATTACACTGAATTAAATAAAATTAAAATAACTGAAACTCTGACATGCTTCACTGCATATAGGTAGTTTGATGTGAATGGGAAGCAAAGTGGGAGACAGATGTTCATTCAAACACTACCTAAACCTTTCTGGTGCTCTGTTATGGCTTATATTCAGATTGGTTTCCAAAACTAGCTCAAGTGCTAATTCCCCGAGATTTGTATTTGCATAGTCAGTTTGGTAGCTCCACACTACACACAGTAGGAGTTGAATTTTTGTTGGAAATTGATTTAGTTTATCAGGACTCAGAAGAGTTTGCATACTGACTGGGAAAGAAGGTGCTCTTATAAATATCAGAAAGTAGAAGTTCTTTATTAAACTCTCATGAAATATTCACGAGAGAGAGGAATAAATGTAGAAAAAAAAATGTATCTACCTTTTTTCCAAGGCCTTTTTTCTGATCTTCAGTTAAGCAACTTGTTCCAATTTTGGTAAAATGTTGCCAAAATATATCACTTAAAGAATTCATTTCAGAATGCAAACTGCTGTTTCTGTACCTTGTGATACATCTCCACAGTACCTCATTTCAGTACATGCACTTTATTTAATCATGAAAAACGGTACCTATCACAGATAGGCACCATTTAAATTTCAAACCTAACAGCTCTTCTGCTTTCTTGTGATTATGAAGAAGCAAACCACAGATCTTACCTATTACTTTGGTGTAAATAACCCCTAGTGCATAAGTAGTTACAATGGTATGAATGTAAAGATCCTGATATAGCTATTTCTCATCCAGAAAGAAAAATGAGCTACATCAGCGTGAGGCACTGTTACACACCAGCTGCACCCAGTATAAGACACATACTATTATTATGATTTTAGTAACACAAAACCACAATCCTTACTGCAAATTGTGTGACACAACAAGAACTTTGTATAGGTTTGGCTTTATCTGAAAAGCCCATACGGTTACCAATTTGCTCAGTGCAAAATGAGACTTACTAATATCAGGTAAAGGAGTAAATATATATTTCTTGCATGATATTTTATACTTGCAATGGAGTTTTGTAGGCAAAGAACTAGGCAGTACAGAGAAGGCATGTATAGTGACAGAAATCTGTGTTCAGCATCTTTCATCAAATGTTTTGAAACAATTGCAGGATACAGAGTGGATCCAGAAACAGACCTCAAGGGGACATTGGCAACTTCACTGCTTCATCTGTAACCTTGATTGGGTGGTGGAAACTCAGTCTGCTCTCAGAAGCTGGATGTTAAAGGCAGCGACAAGGAATTTACGTAAGTGTTGTTTATATTATAAGCAAAATATCTGAAGCACAAGGTGATTGAGGTGAAACTCTTCCAGCCTGCAAACCATGTCATTCTTCCTCATCGTAAACTGCACAACTCTTGTCCTATTTCCTGTATTGGTGGGAATGGGAATGTGCTAATTCAGTCACTTCCTTTTTGTCTTTACAAATAAAGTGCAGGTCAGGTCAGTCACAAGATTGGTTCTGTGCCATTCCAGTCAATAACAGCTCCTTGCCACCTAGAAATGAAAGCAATTGGTTTACATCCATCAGTTAATCAGGTCATTGGAAAGGTAACCCAACACCCCTCGGTCACCCAATGAACCTTAAGGAGTTTAAGATGGACTCACTTGGGGTAACTAATCACATCTCTTCAAAGGGAAAGGGAAGGGGAGCGAAGTACTTGTGCCCCCTAATTTTAGGTGCCCAGGTTTGGAGGTCAGTCTCCTTACCCTTCCTCCAGTCTCTTCTATGCAATAGAGAGTCCACATCAGCAGCTGATTCAGAACAAGTGCCTTGGTTTTGCAAAGACTGGAGGGAATCCCCAAGCTGGGTACAAGAATTAATCCTATATAATCAGAATGCTCAGTCTCTCAGTCTTCAGAGTGCTTCCAAGTGCTTCAGTCTCAGTCTAACAAAGGCCTGAACCAAGACTCAGTGAAATCAGATGATGCTCTCCAGTGACCTCACTGGGTTGAAGTGAGTCACCTTACTGTACAGTCAGAGTCATTCATTGCACCCTTGTCCGTGGTATTTCTCATGTTTGCAAGATCATGGTCCAGATCTTCTGGAACTAAACTATTGCATTCCCAGTGTCAAGTATTTAGACCCTGTTTGAAAATCTGTCCCAGAGAGCATGTGAACAATAGTAAGGCATTGGTGAGGGGGTGGAGACAACAGTGAGTTGCCAGAGTGCCACATTCTTTCTGTTACCGAGGAAAGGATGTGTCAGCAGGGGTATGGCAGCTCAGTCCTTTCACTGAGCAAGTCAATTAAGTGTAAAACAAAACCAAAAGCTGAATTCATGCAGTATTCAGTGCAAAGTCTCAAAGGAAGTGACCATCTGAGGGCTGTTGTGAAATTTTTCCTTCTTTTTTTTATTTTGATGAAAAAATAAAAAAAAAAAAACGCAGAAAGAATGTCCTCATCCCAGGGCTTAGTAGGAATACACAACAGTGACACCTCACATCTTAAGCTAAAATCAGAATATGTTCTAGTTGGTCTATTCAGAATATGTTTGACCTAGTCTGGTATTTGCCAGTGTCAAGAGCTGTCTCTGCCAGAGGTTCAGAATATCACCTCACCCCCAGGACAACCAAATGCAAGTGGGAAGTAAAATCACCACCTTCCGTCCCCACTGGATTTTTCTGGTAATGTCATCAAATCGTCTTTTATCTTTGTGTACAGTCTTCCCAAGGCACCATTTTCTGTCTCACCTGAATGATTAAAGCTTTGAGAGGGATCCAAAGAGGCCCCACAGAGGCAAAAAGACACTGAACGAAATCTGCTGGGAGACGACGCTTTAAGATGCTGGTTCCCAGGCAGGAGGTCAGGTGAGAAGCTCTCACTGCCTGTGCTGGGGCTCCCTGGAGGTTTCTCTACTGCTGCCATGCAAGGAAGAAGTCATCCCTTGGGTGACCCCTGGGAAGGGTCTGGCATCTTCTACAGCAGCGAGCACTGCTTGCTGCAAGCTCACCGCACGCCAGAAATCAGCAGCAAGTTAACAAACTAATGCCAAATCAAGCCACAGGTTGCTTCTCTTACATGGCAACTGGTGTCATGCATTCCACCTTTAAACACAGCCCCATACATTTGGCTAATGAGCATCGATGTTCATGATGAACTTTGAATCATAGAATCATTTAGGTTGGAAAAGACCTTTAAGATCATCAACTCCAGCCATTAACCTAGCACTGCCAAGTCCACCACTAAACCCTGTCCCTAAGCACCACATCTACCAGTCTTTTAAATACCTCCAGGGATGGGGACTCAACCACTTCCCTGGGCAGCCCATTCCAATGCTTGACAACACTTTCAGTGAAGAAATTTTTCCTAATATCTTCCTGAATCTCCCCTGGTGCAACTTCAGACCATTTCCTCTGTCTTATTGCTTGTTACTTGGGAAACGAGACCGATCCCCATCTGGCTACAGCCTCCTGTCAGGCAGTTACAGAAAGCCGTAAGGTCTCTCCTCAGCCTCCTCTTGTCCAGGCTGAACAACCCCAGTTCCCTCAGCCGCTCCTCATCAGACCCCTCACTAGCTTCATTGCCACTCTTTGGGCATGCACCAGCCCCTCAATGTCTTTCTTGTAGTGAGGGGCCCAAAACTGAACACAGTATTCAAGGGGCAGCCTCACCAGTGCTGAGTACAGGGGCACAATCACTTCCCTACTCCTGCTGGCCACACTGTTCCTGATACAAGCCAGGATGCTGTCGGCTTTCTTGGAGACCAGATCTCAGCCAGCCACGAATTCATTCCTGATAAAGCAGGTTTCACTCATAATTTTACCAAAGACTTCATTGCTTTCTCAAGCTCTGAAAAGAGGTATAACTCCCCTGTCCAACCCCACTGAAAAAAGGAAACCCACATAATTACAATAAATACTCGTCTCTCTACAGTAAGAGCAGTTTGTGATTAATCCACCCAGCTGTTGCTCCAGCTCAGTAATGCCAAATGGTTTGGACCCAGTATCGTTAAAGCTCTGGTCTTCTCAGGCAAGCCCATGGAAAATGTGAGACACTGCAGAAGGTAAACAGGTTAGAGACAGTGGGAGGAGAAAAGAGGCAGCTTGCAGTGGTTTTCCTTCCTCCCTCCCTCAACAGAGCTGAAACATGGCAAGCGCCCATTTCCAAGCAAAGCTCTCGCAGTTTCTTTGCTTCAGGCTAACAGTTTTTGCAAATTCAAGTCTTTTTGGAGAGAATGGGTGTAACTCCATGAGTCAGAACAGCTACTGTCAGTACTGCAATAACCATATATTCGCTTTCAGGTCAGATCCATCCCCTGATCTGGTTCACCACACCAAGAAGCTGGTGTTAACAGAAAAACCAACCCAGAAGCCTCAACGCCGTGACTGCTCCAGGACGGACAGACGGCAGTCATGCCGACGGGGAGGCACATCTGACTGGCAGCCGGTGGGACCTGAGCCCCATGGACCTGAGCTCTGATCCTGACTGGCTTCCACAGAAATCCTCAGGCTGTAACCACATGCCTGCCCCAGGGACATGAAAGTTGTATCTTAAAATAATAGGGAAAAACAGCTGATGCTCTAAGTGTTAAGTGCTATTTTACACCACGGTATATGCTTGATGTAAGGGTTGAGACCACACACCCCTTTCCTTTTATTTTTTGCTTCCACTGCAAAGACGACGTATTTTACAGCAAAGTAACTTGTTGAATTTGCTTATAACGTGTGATCTGGTATCAGCAACTCCTCCCGCTGTCAAGCAGGTAAGCTGGGCAAACCCATTCCCCTAAGCCCCTCGCCTCAACCCTTGCTTGTACCTGAAAATGCTGCCAAAACATTTAACCTTACTTTAACTGCATGAAGCAGTACAGGCGGCTCCAAGATGTCCTTCAGGTCGTTCCCACACCGAGCAGGGAGGAGCAGGGCAGGTCACGAC
>NW_009259044.1:4394294-4419712 GCF_000687185.1 Egretta garzetta | reverse complement strand
AGGTGCAAGGGACAGCACGGCTGTTGGGATTCCCAACACCCAAACCAGCATCACAACACCTACACCAAGGAGGATGGAAACCATCCTCTACCTTGCTAGCCATATGGGAGGCACAGGTTGCCTCCAGCAGTAGTCCCATGTGGTGACCCATGCCAGGCTTCCATGAGCACACATGGGGCGACGACCACACAAAGTACAGGGCTATTCATAGACCCACATGGGCATCCGGCACCTCCTAAGAATAACTGTGCTGCTGAGTTGTATGTGCTACTTGTCCTGCTATTTGGTTTATCCCCAAAGCTCTTCAACTGCTGTCCATCACCATGCCCCAAACCTCTAAGTTGACCTTAAGTCCTTTACACCCATCTTAAACACACACACACACCCCACCCCGGACAGACTTCATTAAACTGTTTGTGAACTCCCTTACAGCAAGGTATTTTAAGAGGAACAGAAGTTTCAAAAGTAGATGATGGCAGGTGATGGCCAGTAGATGAAGTCCAAATCTACCAGCAAGCCTCTGCCACACCCTACTGGGTTGCCTGCGCTTTTCCACAGGCTGATTTCCTGTGCTGGGGCAAAATAATCTCTGTAGATTCATCCATAGGGATGAATCCATAGGGATGAATCTGGCCTGCTGAGCACACCTGGAAAGAACAGTTAAAGTGGATTAAATGTCAAAAGGAGAAAAATCCCAGGTTGAGCTTTACCTTATTAAATGCTGTGTGGGAGGCACTGGGGCACCTTAGGCCATCATTTGGTTACCACACCAGGAAAGGCTGCGGCTACGCACACATCACCGAATACAAGCGCGACGCACCGACCGCCTCCTCCTGTTTTACCAGATAGAGGAGACTCTGCCCCTGCGCTCTCCCCGTTGGGAAAGCATCCGTAATCAGGGAATCTCACAGCCTGAGCCAACCTGCTGAGTTCGAAGTGCAATTACAAGCACAGAAGTAACAATGGCAAAACTAGTTACCGGCTGGGAAATCAATTGTGTTGTGTGAATGAGCTGGGGAACGTACAGCACTGGAAGATAATGCATTGCACAACAAATCTCACTCATTCATCTGCACAAGAACAGCATCACCTGAACACCTCAATATTGGTTTTGCACAACGTTTTCTTAAGATTTGTTGCTAAAAGTCTCTTTTGTCCATTCTGCTAGTGGGTTCCTGCCAAGAACCGGGGAGAGTGTTTTGCAAGGTACTACGGGGTACTGCATGCTAAAAGGCATTTTACTACAAATACGTATATTTAAATATAGACCAAATTGGAAAAAAGAAAAAGTTTGTCTTCTTGTTCCTCAAAGTATCAGGATTGGGCATGAATTTCTTCACTGCGGTGTCACATGTCTGCATTATTTTCTTATGGCAAACTACTGGAGCTGAAAGACGAATTACCTGAACTCTTAAATCCCAGTCAAGAGCATGCAAACCCTCTTCGGATTCATTAACCAGTAAAAACCATCCTCACGGTCACAAACAGACTGGAACTTCCTTTTCCTGTAGCATTGCTTTCAGGACCACATTTTAAAAGTTGGTTACTGTTTGATAAAGCAATAATTAACTACGTTAAGCAAGTAACATTAACCCAAGGCTCCCAACTAGCAATCCCGTGCCTGATTTCCAAATAACAGCTCTCTCCAAGGCATATACTACAACGATACAGTGGTTTTACTGATGTGTGAGACACTGAGAACTTGGCTTTTAATACCATACTTGTAATATTTTGGCAGAGAAAGCAGGGTTTACTGCTGTTCCTTTGAACTGATAAGCAGTACGGATATGGCTACCACCGCTGAAGTAGATAGCGAGTATGCTGTGAATCACTGCAGGTTTTTCATCATATCCACTAAGGAATGAGGGGGGGTGTATGGAGACACACATGCAAAGCTCCCCTGGATGCTCAGGACATGGAAAGTATTAGCAAGTGGAGAAAATCAAAAAAGTTTGCAATAAAAAGCAGTAATGCAAATCAAAATTCTTCCTCTGGGTTTGGTTTGTTTTTTTTTTTTTTTTTTGCACTTTTATTCTGTAGGAATTTTTAGATTGCTACAGGAAGAAGCAAAGAATATTACAAAGTCTTGGATACATATTTTAGTTCTGTATGTAAAGTGCCTGCACAATCAGTAAGGCTGTCCACATCAAAGAATCAATTCCCCAAAGAATTGATTTCTGCTTCCTGTGAAACTGGTATGGGATAACTCCCACATGCCTAAGCGCACCCATTCCAGAAGGATTTCCCCATGTGGATTTCTTCTCCTCCTCCTCCTTTACTGGGAAATCATAACCAAGTGTAGATGAACACTGATGTAGCTCCTCTTTCCTGAATCTTAAAAAGATGGTTTTAAAAAATATGTTTCATGGGTGAGCTCATACTGCTTACAAATGCAAAACTATTCCGTATCATCCCAGGAAGATGATGGCATACGGCATCTTTATAAGGAAAGCTGGAAAAAGTAACCGGGTTCCTACACTGCTCTGCCAACATTCCTGTATTGTGCCCTGTAACTCTGGGTAATTTCTGGCCAAAAGGGCCTATAGTCACTATATCACCCAGTGCTCACTAAAGCAAATGAGAATGTAAAGGCGAGTCCTTTTGACACTTGCCTTTACACAACCTATTCTGCTTGGATTTAATAAAAATAAGTGAACAAACCCCATCTTATTTGCTAGGACAGGATTCTTTGATGGCAGATTGCTCATGGTCTTGCTCCCTACATACTGAGATGGCTAAAGCAGAAATTACCCATGCCACTGATGAATTACAGAAACATGTTTTGGGAAGAGAGAGGGAAAGAAAGTTTAAGGACAGCATTACAGCTATTTACACTTTTGAAAAGACAAGGTAACCAGCCCTCTGGATTATATATGTAATTCCTGTAATAGGTAAATTCTCTTCCCAGAAAAGAGCCCAACAGCTTAGAGGTGATCCACATCTGATGTCTCCTTTACAGGCAGAGAGCCAAGCATCAAGATACCCTGCACATTTCCAAATGAAATGAATGGGAGTGACTAACACAGCAAGAAGAGAAGTTATCCCGTGTTGAAAACCTATTTAGGGGCGATCAGCTGGGGCTTTCGAACACACATGCTTGGTTGAGCCCCAACACTTGGACCTCAGCATTTCCAGTTGCCCTGCTGGTTCCTCCCCAGCAAACGCCCACCCTTCCCAAACACCGCCCAGCACAGGGGAAACCACTCCTCAAGCTTCCTCTTTTTTCCCCCCTGAACACAAACCCATTTTATTTTTCTGAGAAGTGTTGCGTGTTTTGTTGCTCTGCCAGCTGATCGCTTTGACACATCAAACAAGTTATCTCACCATCTGGTTGTAATTGCCATCATGAAGCTTTCAACAAATTCAAAAGGCAGCACCAAGATCAGGGCACTAAATGGTCTAGGAGATGAACTGCTGATTATTTGGGATTATTTGATACAGCTGGAACCTTTTGATAGCCAAGACGCCCAAACACAGCCAATCCCACAGCTACGGCACCCAAACAAACCAGTGGAGTATTTCCGAGTTTTGGCTGTTGCCCGCTATAAAACCTCCCCACAATTTCATATCAAATGATGTCAAGGAAAACACTGCTTCTCCTCCTCATCTCCCAAATTGCTGGGTGTACAACTGCATGCTGCTGTTATCTTTTGCTTTTAATACACAGGCTATACTTATATACCATGATATTCTCATTACAGGACATCCTTTCCCTGCTTCTATTGCATCTCCCAAGAGAAACTGGCTCACAAGACCTTTTCGGAAGTTTGTCCCATGGTCTGAACTGTGTTTCCTAATTCCTTAGGGAAGGGAGCCTGGACACACTCCGCTTGGACAAGGCATTTCCCACAGTCACATGCTACAAAGCCACGTTCAGAGCAGCAACTTCTTCCCTTGGTTGACCTCAAGGGAAAGTGAAGCAAGTCCACATCAAGGCTAGAGAAGAGCAGCAGCATCCAAGCTGCTACAGCACCCAGCAAGACAAATCAATGGACACCTGTTGGCAATATAAACAGAAGAATAAAACGTTATTTGTCTAAAATCTGCTTTGCTTTGGGCAAGTGTAAATGCAAGATAGATCCACTAACCACTGCATCACACCACATTTTTACCAGCAGAGCAGAGGGTAGATTGCAGCTTGTCATATTCTGACACACACACAAGGTTCTTCTAGAAGTAAATGATAGGTTTCGTTTAGAGGGCTGAGTCTGACTTGGCACCCTAGATGAAACGCAGCCAAGAATTTTAAAACAGAAGTAAAACATATCCATATTTCACACGATTGTACACAGTGCAGAGCAAGCAATAACATTAAGATGTTAACTGGTGTCCCATTAATCCTGATTACCAAGTGACAGGAGACAAACATTCTTTCATATACACTAAGTTAACTGTTGAAACTTAAACTCTTCTGACAGCATCACCTTGAACTTGTAGACAGAAATATTCCCATGTTGGTGGAAAAGACAAAGAGTGCTTCCCTGCTCACTCTAGTCCCGGACAGACACAAATTTTCTCCATAACACTTGGAGCTTCACATAGAACTGAAAGAAGTTTTGCATTTGCTTTTTACTTCCACCAGCAATCACAAAGCAGTGAAACAAAGAGACCGGGGACGCTTTACGCCTCCCTGCGTTGCCTCTTGACAGCAACCTGAGCTCCATAAACTCCTCTTGTGCAATAACTCCCAGGAACCTGTTTCCCCAGCAGAAGATGAGGTGCCACAAGGACTCTGCAAGTAGTGAAACCCCCCTGACCTCCGAGAGCACAGTCCTGCACAAGTGCTCTTGAAAGGAATACGACTGACATTTTGAAGGCTGAAACCAGAAGAAAAAGAAAACTGGAAAGAATAATAATATTTTTGTGACCCATTACAGTTTTTACTAATAACAAAAGCAGGACTTGGTCCAGAAATCTGATCTTCTTTAAACTGAAGCACATCACAGCATTCATCCTGAATAGCAACTGCAGTCTTGTAAAACTACACCAGGATTGAGATGAGGACTTCAAACTGTTTCTGCAAGACCATCATGGCTGACTGACTGCAGGAGATATTTAAAACTTAACCCTTGGAGAGCTTAAGATCTGCGCAACGCATTAACACTTCATTGAACCGCTGTGACAAGACCACCATCCCCCTTGTTACTGGGGAACAATATCAGAGTGATTAGCTGAAAAATAAAGCAAACAGCAGCAAGCTGCAATAACCTCTCAAGCCCACAGCTACTTCTAAAACACAAACTCTGCAACGGATTCTTCTCTTTCCCCTCTCCTTTTTCTTTGAACCATCTCTCCTCTATCATGACATTCAGGTTACAGTCTGAATGCATTGTGCCCTCTTGCTAACATGGGCCAAAACCTAAAATAAATCCCGTTCAGAAGACCAGGAAACAGAGGATGTACAAACAGTGAAGCCAAGGACTACTTCACTGTGGCCATCATCAAGAGCTACCAACACAATGCCTTAACGCAAAGGAAAACACCGTTTATCCACAGTCCTCTACTTAACAGAATGGCCTATTTTCTTTGAAATACTGGGTGCAGCTCATAAGCAGGACAGGCTAAACATTTCCTAGGAAAGCAACATGTCACCCCCAGGATAGGATACAACCCTGCAAAAAGGCAGAGTGGTTGGAAACAAGAGTCACATGAAAATTTCAGTTGGTAGGGCCCTGTAGAGGTCATCTGGTCCATCACCCAGCTCAAAGCAAGGCCGTGACATCAAGGTTATGACATTATCCCCATGCTTTCATTGTTCAAAATTATCAGTCAACTATGGCCTCTGTCTCAATTCCCACATATAAATTTGAGCTACGTAGGCTCATCAAGTTCCATCGCCACAGGAATGAAGGATGAATGAATCATCACCAGTTGCAAGGCACTCCAACTCCAGACGTGTAGCCTGCACAATTCACTTATGTAATCTGATTTTCCCCATGTACAAAATCAATTTTCGTCTTCATTTCCACACAATTAAAAAAAAAAACCAAACACCAAAATAAAGAACTTTTGCTGTACTTAGAAACCTCATGACAAGGAAGGGAACAAGTACATGTTGAAACCATATATCAGCATACAACACGCACCGACACATTCATACAAGATTTCTCCTTCATGTTAAGGATCATATTGGTATAAAATACAAAGCACAAATCTATATTCCTGTCTGCCACCGCAGCTCCAGCCAAGACCAAGGTCTCTCCATGCTAAGCACCATGGAAGCCAGCAGCAAGAATCCCTTTGCCACTGTGTTTACAGGTTAAACAGGTAAATGCTGGGAGGGGACAAAAAGGGCCAGAAAATGAAGTGACTCACCCAAGGCTTTACAGATGACTGCCGGCACAGTCTGTAATCCGGCCAGTATCGCCTCTCCACCCACCCAGCAGTGACGTCCCTACTTTCTTCAAAAGCTGGCTGCCTCCATCCACCGCTGCACAGCTGTCCGGCTCTGCCGAACACCAGCAGGGCAACCACAGCATTAAGTCATTTTACTGCTCAAATCAACATGTCATTGGAGCTGCGCAGCACTTAATTATATAAATTAGGAGATCTGTATAATGGTCCTAAACCGGTAATGAAAGAGAAGGTCTAATGATGCAAGAAAAATCTGCAACCCAGCGCTCAGATGATGGGTGGGTTACACAACAGCTCCAACAATTAAGCATTTAGACGGCTAGCTGCAGACTTGCATAGTGAAGATCACGTTTTCCCAGAGCCATCATCCGACTCCAAAGGTGTGAGATCCACTCAAGCGCACCCTGCCTACCTCCCTCGCCCCACAAGCTCAAGGGTGAAGGCGAGGAGCCCAGTGTTGGAGCAGCAGTGCCTTCCACAGCAGAGCAGAAGAGATGCTCCAAAGCAAAGTTAGCCCTTTGCCCAAATCTCCCTCCCACATTCACAAACTCTACCGATTCGTCTAAAGTCTGCCCTAGCAACCCCTCGTATCTCACAAGTAGCGCTCGCTCCTCTCAGCATGAACATCCACACATTGACGTTATACAGAGATGACATAACTCCGGTGAAACCTGTTCGGTTTACAACTGGGGTGACTTTTGCACCACACTGTGGGATTTAACTCCCAGCTGCAGCCTCGATTAAGAAAGCATTATCAGCACAGGGTCAACAGAGAGAGATCACCCATCAGCTCTGACAACAAATAAGGCAATTTAGGTGTTTGATGAGCACTCAGCATGAACAGTTTATCTGGAAGAGAATGTGCCTACCCCAAGAGTTCTGAGCGCGTTTTTTTTAACCGAGTAGGCTCAAACACTTCCAGATAGTATCGATTTCTATTCATAGCATTGATACTGTATTGATTTATATTCATAGCATTGATACTGTTGTAAGGGAGAAATCGTTTGGTTCACAATGTTCTTTTATGCTATATTGACCTTTTACATCGATAAACACAGTACCAAATTGCAGCTTAGCAGCCTAATTTGACCTTCTTTTTGTAAAGTGCTCACATGAAAAGCACTATACCAGCATCAGGGCTGAGAAGTATTATTTGGATTTTGAAAAGCAGTTAAGTGTCATGGTCAATCCGCATGTTCAGTATTGAAGGGCTCAGAAGAAAACTGGCAGCACCAAAATTTCAGTGGTAAGGAGGTGTGACAGTATCAGCGTGGAAGCTGCTTACCAATATTTGCATGTGCTTGTTCAAACAAAAGCCTTAAGAAGAGATGCTCTGCCTTACCCAGAAACCCTTTAAAATGGCCACTATGTCACTGTTCTTATTAGAAAAAGGCGATACCCTTATTCTCCTTTCACCTGTAAAATTTAATTCTATTAAAATCCAGACTGGGAACTTTTCACTTCAACATACCACCCTTGCTGCACACCATCCCTCCTCCACACCCCTGATGCTTTCCCACCCACACCATGGCCCGTGAAGGGCAGAAGCGATGCCGGCAGCAAAGCGGGCAATGAGTGAGGCACGGGGTGGTAGCAAGGAGAGGAGAGCTCGCGTGATTTTCAAAGATTATTGAGGAATCTCTGAATGGAGCCTCTGGGCCCATCCTGCACTACAGGACCCACAGCTTGTTTCTGTGTGCATTAACACATGTGGTCTGTGGTCACAAAGCACGTTGGCACATACTTAGTTCTGACCCAGCCAAGCTCTTGCATAGCAGGCTGAGTACGTAGGCACTTCACAGCTGAAGCCACAATGCTGTTCGTCTCACAAGTATCACTGAGTGCACAACAGCAAAGCTCAGAGAATTAAACAGCATTTGTATTTTGTTTCCTTTGTGTACAGAATCATTTTTGCCAAGGCAGAAGGTAGCGCAGGGTGCTGTTACAAGCCATTTGTAGCTGCAGCAGATCTGCAGTTACTACGTCAAGGCGGATGGGCTGGAAACCACCAGCATGCAACTACAGAACATCTTTTACCCTGCAACCCCTTCAGCAGGTTACCTGATTTGCTTTCATATAGCTCTCTCTCTCAGCTCTGACCTAACAAAACAGTTAAGAACATAAGTATAAGACTGCAGAATTAAGCACATGCATATTTGCAGGATTAGGAGTTTAATCTGTCATTTTTCCTTATGGTCTCTCTCTATATATATATATATATTTTTTTTTTTTTTAAATAAATAGCATTAGAACATGGCACAGATTTTGCCCGGTACCCAAACAGCCCAGTGCTTCTGTAACTCCCAAGTGAATGCCAGGGAAGGAAACAAGCTTTCGCCACCAGCAAAAAGATTCCCAAAACAAGTCAGTAAATGTCTATACAACCTGCCTCTTAAAGTCTGACATCAAATATAGCCTAAAATCAGCTAAGCCTGCTACTGCTCTGCATTCATGCGGCAAAGTGAAGTCCTGGCTGTGCCTGCATCCTCCCATGTGTTTCACACTCGGGTTGGAGGTGGCCAGAGCCATTATTTTCTCTGCAAAGTGCACTCCTCCCCACTTTATCATTAATCAAGAATTACAGCCAGTCACCAAACTAACACTGCCAGTCACCAAACTAACACTGCGATGACTTCACTACCAGCTGCTAGGCATCCTGGGGGAAAAAAAAAAAAAAAAAAAAAAAAAATTACACGAAGGCTACCATCACTTATCAAGTCCTACTACAGGTACACGGGACAATTAGGCAACTCTGCTGACATATCTGCCAGTACTTTCCTTCATGGACTTACTGTATCTCTCCTCCCAACCATACCCTGAAGGAAAGGATCTTCAGTTAAAGCAATGACAAGTTTTCACCCAATAGAACGCTCTCCCTCTCCTCACCCACCCCAAGCAGGTCCAGCAAAGTAGCTTTTCGCTCAGTGCAATGAGCAGTGAAACAAAAACAAGAAGTTAAAGCCGAGTCTAATTGCCGGGACGCACCCTTCTTCCAAGTGCACCCGTAAACGACCGCTTGTGCAACACCAGCTGAGTGTCAACAGGAGCTGTAGGCACTACCCAAGCACTCACAGGGCAGTAACGCAAAGGCACTACCACATTTCCACGTGCACGTAGGGTTTCCAAGTGCCTATCTACCCATCTAAATCTATACAAGTGGTGATTCACCTCTTGCAAACACGGCCCCAAACCGTTTGGACCTCCCCTTTCCTGTATTCCTACAATTGTGGCTAATCTTCTGATCAGACATTGCCTGTCTTCTTCAGGACTTGATCATCACCCTGCACAGGACCAACCACATTTCCACGTGCACGTAGGGTTTCCAAGTGCCTATCTACCCATCTAAATCTATACAAGTGGTGATTCACCTCTTGCAAACACGGCCCCAAACCGTTTGGACCTCCCCTTTCCTGTATTCCTACAATTGTGGCTAATCTTCTGATCAGACATTGCCTGTCTTCTTCAGGACTTGATCATCACCCTGCACAGGACCAAAAAAAAAAAAAAAAAAAAAGAATTAAAAAACCCCCAAATATTATTTAACTGGTCTTCCTGAGCTGCGAGGGTCTCTTCAATGGCACGCACAGCCTTTTCAATACTTTACAGAACCAGGAAAGGTTTTAGTCCTTGCTTTGCTTTAGCTGACTATCATAGCCTGCTTGTGATAATGCATTTTGTTACCATCTGAACCAGGACTTTTTTCACTATGAGTGGGGGAAAGGAGACAAAGGAGCACATAGAGACGATGGACGATGGCCACAGGGAGCACACCAGTGCTAAAGTCTACCTGGCCAACAGCCCATACCACAGGCGCAAGCTCATAAACAGGCTGCAGGAGTTACCGCTTCCACAGTCCAACCCTATCTGCCACCCCTGGGACTGTCCTGCACACGCAGGAACTTTTCCACGCACGTGATCCGTGCACACATGGTGCAGAGCAACCACACAACGCCAGGAGACCAAGGTTCTCGGAAAGCATCACCTCTGCACACAGAGTGCATCTTGCAGAGGGCACCAGTGGAGCTTTTCCCAGTGATGCACAGATGCTCAGTAGTTTGGCCCTATAAGAAAGTTTTAATGCCACAGATTTAATCATCATCTACCTGCTGCACCAAGAATGTAAATAACTCCCCTATTCAACAACACGAAGGAATAACCTTAGCAGCAAAAGTAGTGCTCTGTAAACTACCATTTCTTGAGACAAGTACCTGTCCCTAACTGTGCCCAGACTGACTGGTCTTCAGTCACTGTCCAAACCACTGATCTAGTGTCTGGTTTTAGGGCATCGGTTTGCTCAACACCTTGTAATTTTTTTTCTGAAGGTAGGGACCATACCACAGTATTTAATAATGTTCTTACCTAGGGTCAAATACCTTTAATCTCTGTGCTTTTCATTTGTTGATGCTTGAGTTATATTTTTCAAGATAACAATTCTACTTTTGCTTCTTTTTTTCCCCTCCAGGTGCCCTGCCTTTAACAGCAGCAGACTTAAATCTAGACGTTATTCCACAGATAACATCTATTGCTAAACAACATTTTTCTGATCTATACTTACAAAGCACTCCAGCATACACTCAATTAAAATGCTCACCATGACGTACAAGGGCACGTGCACTTTTTCCATAGCATGTTTAGGACTAGAAAGACAGATTTACATCATGGAGAACAGTGACACACTGATGCCAATTTAACTTGTGTACCATACACACAAATAATAAGAAATAATATGCTTTGGATAAATGAAGAAGTGCCAGTATTTCTGCAGACGACAGAAATCAAAGATGCCAGAATTTAATGCCTGCCCAGAAATGTAAACAAGGAATGGGTTTAGATTAAGAACAGTATTCCGAGATAATCACCACACCTTCCCTGACCTGTTTAACCTACTTCCTAGCAGTAGCAAATGCTCATGATGTTGTCTCCCTCACCAAAATAAAAACGCAAGGGGTGCAAGGATACAGCATAAGCGTTTAGCACTAGAGGTTGCTAGAGTTCACAGGTAAGCCATCAGATCGCAGTAAGTGATCGGTGTCACCGGCGAAGAAAGCCGGCTTCGTTAAGAGTTACATCCTCACAGAAAACCTCTTAAACAGCCAGCTTGCGCAAGGCGAACAAATTTGACAGCTCTTAGGTCATCCGGTAAAGACATGGCGCTTATCAGTGCCAGGAACAGATGCAGCTCAGCTTCAGAGATGCTCTTCTGCAGGTAGCTGCTGCGTCTCCCCCATCAAGGGCTTTCAGTCCTGGCTGAGGTTTCAACAACTGGTTTAAACCAAACTCAAACAGTTGCCACCAAGAGGTCTTGTCCACCCCAAAGCTGCCACCACCCACAAGTCTGCTGTGGGACGGATCAAGGGCCGGCTAGGCTAAGACTCATGTTTCTTCTGCCACGTTAGGTTTCTGCTGGAGCACATTCCCTGATCCAGGAGAAGAAGCTGGAGCGCTAGGACCAGCATGAGGAAAGCCCTGGGCCTGGCTTTTGGGGCAGCCCTGTATGACCGGGCCTAGGCCAGCTGCACCATGGCGGGGCGGACCAGCTGAAGGACCCAGGGGCTGTCCCCATCAACACGCTCCCCAGGGACGTCAGGGAAGGGCTCTTGGGCATCTAAATTCTTGGAGGTGACGCAAGAGAAAGATTTCCTGAGAATGTCAGGTGGAGGAAGGACAACCAGCAGAAGCTGATTAACTCCTAAGCAACAGAGGTCTTTACATGTAAACCTCCCGGGCAGCAGTGGGCTAGCAGGTATGCATGTGATTAAGGAGGAATGGGAAAGGTGGGGTCAGGCACAGAAACAGAGAAAAAACGAAGTTTTTCCAGTGTTTCTACGGGAGATAAACATCTACCTACTGCTTTTATTTACTTTTTTTTTTATTTTAGGGGGAGAGGTTGTTTCTGGGCTTTTTCTGAGATGCCACAAGGGTCAGAAGAAAGCATTAGGATCATTCAAGCTCTATTGCTTCTGTTGCAGGCTGAAAAAACATCACCCCCATTTTCCCCTCAAGCCCATGACTTCAGGATTAGGCCTGTCTCTAAATGCTTAAAAGAGCAATTAGAAGTTGGAGACCCAGCTCAATAACTCCAAAGGCTTTGCCTTCAGTAACTGTTCCACCGCATGAACTACAGCTGTTTTCCTTTGCAAATTCCAATTCTCAACTGCCAGAGCATCGGGGGAGGAAAGGAACAAAGTTCTACGGTTGGAAACAAAAGCTCAACATGGAGATGCAGCAAAAGATCAAATCTAGTTTTGCTGCCAGCAAAACTCTGCTCCCTAACGCACTGATCTGGCTCCTTCTGTGCTTCACCAGAACTTGAGGTTGGACTTTCTTTTTTTCATCCTCAAGGCTACAGAACAAAGTTATGAGCCAACCAGGACTAAAAGGTTTCCCTGCACCTCTGGAACGAGCATTTAATTTCTCTGACCTATTTTAAAAAACATTAAAGTCTCCACTGGAAGCAAAAAACAGGTTCTTGATTTGAATCTTGCATGCCCCACCTGACCACAGTTTGAAGCTCCTCTGCCGGCCCCAACCATTCCTTAAGCAACCAAGGAAATTAAATACAAAACATTGAACAATGTGGAGGGTCAGACTTAAACCAACAAAGACAAGGAAATTGCAAGTTAAGCCTCCTGCTCTGCCCTTGATTCACCTTGTTTTGTTCAGCTACTGCTCAGTTCCCAGACCCTTCCTCTCTTGTTATGCCTGAGAGCAGGACAAAGACAACACCATGGCATTAGTTCCTATCAATTAGGCTGGGTTTTGATGTAAATCACTGCAATTTTACCTAGTTTGGAACTTCAAAAAGCCAGTGATGCTTAACGATTTCTTGTACAGTTTGCACTATTCCAAGAAGGACAGAGTAAAAATGACCCAGGGCACCTGGAGAGGAAGATTCCCATCACCCAGTTTTACCCCTCTGAAAACTGCACACGGTCTAAACTAGTCATCTCCTCCCATGTTTTTTCGGTGATATTAAGATGGAAGAAGCATGGTCTGGGGTTGCCCATCTTCTCATTGCTTGCAGAGGTCTGCAGAGCTTGCTAGCACTTGCCTGAATTTTTAGCTGGCTAACATCAAACAAGATGGATCTCCCCATACTCTAGTAATCATCAATCAATTGCTATGAAGTAAGCACTTGAGTCTCCAGGAGAGCCAAGACCTCAATCCCCCAGTGCATTCAGCATTGCTGAGCGAAGTGTGCAGTGGTTTAACACGAAGCAGGTCACCGCGGTCAGCAGCAATACTCATCTGGCTGGTATTAGATATGCAGCCTAGCTCTCTGCTGCATGAGAAGGGCACAGTGCTCAACCCCTTGCAGGACCTGGGCACAAGAAAGGGAAATGGAAGAAACCAGGAGTAGCGCGGTCTGCTCCTTCCACAGCTACAGGAAATTTCTCTTCCATTTTGCATGGAAGGTGCACGCACAGGTACACTTACATCGCCTTGGAACAGATTCAATTACAACTCAGTGCTTCCAAAGGGAATTTAAGTTGACTTCTGACAGAAGCGCCAGCAAAGTTTTATTCAAAATGTTTATGAAATGCAAGAAAGCCGAACAGTTGCAGTTCACAATGACAAAAGATCAGAAGTTTCATAAATCCAACCCGCAAGTTATTAAAAAAACCCAATAAACATAAAATGTGTAATGTAAAAGGATAATTGCTATGACCGAGGAAAAGTTACTGTCTTGGAGGCTATTATTTTCACTGATATCAAAACTATTGGAAATAACTAGGGGAAGATCTCAGGGTTTGGGGTTTTGTGTTGCTGTTTCCCCGTACAAATTATCAGTGACTTAAAAACGCAGTCATAGTAGCTTGAGTGAGATAAAGGTAGGCAAAACATAGGTATGTTTTGTTATATAGCTTTTTATGTATCATCACAGAACAGGTATCTACTAAGCAGTGAAAGACACACTCATCCACATGACAGCTACAGAGTAGCTACAGAAAATTAAAAATGTAGGACTTGGAATACCTGAAGCTCACATTTGGTTATCAACAGTTAGTAAATCCACCTACGCTATTTAAGTCCTGAAGCACTCAGGGTAGAACTACTACAGCATAATGAAAAGATTCACAAAAGATTCTTACAGTCTTGTCTGTCACCCAAAATCCCATTACAAGCACATCTGGTTTCTTATTTCCAGCAAGGTTCCAGGAGTAACAGTGCAAGAACATGCAGCGCTGTTTGGCTGGTGGTCCAGATGTGCTCATTCCCCATCCATCCCCATGGGGATGGGGACCTTCTACAACCAACATCTCCAACACAAGGGGATGCAGCATCAGGACAAACCTCACATTCCACCATCTTGCACAAAGAAAAACAAAATGCCAATGATGCTTATCTTCCCGTAAAGAAAGATTACAAGCTGCAGTGGAGAAAAAGAAGCAGCACTGAAATGCTGGCAGCTGACATTTTTCCTAATTAAAACAAAAAGCAATCTTTAAAATAAAGGCCTTCAAGATGGTTATTTTTCTTCACCAATACTGTTGTACCATACACTGTTTACAGTCATAGTCTGTATATGCAATGCTTTAGTAATGGATTAAAGAGAAGTTTCACAAACTTGTATAGAAATGCAATAAAGAGCACTTCAAAATTTGTGCATTAAGCAAGCACATATATTACATAAAAGGGAAAACATGGGCTAGATATCAAGTGCTGTTACAAGTTTAGAAAACACTAAAAGGATCTTTTATTCTCAATATACTATGGGAGGGATCCAAAATATGACACAACTGCTTAATTGGAAAAAATGCACGTGCTCAAAGCCTACAGCCTGTCTTCTGATCAGAAGCAACTGATTACCATCATGGGGCCTCTCCAAAAGGTTTTAAAGAAGGGCCAAACTACCATCCCACCACTTTAAAATACAGTTCAAGAGATTGCTCCATTTCTTCTTTGTCTTTCAACAGGACATATCGTCTCATGGCACAGCATAAAACTAAAATCTTAGATGAAAGACATAGACAAGAGCACCATTTTGGGGACTGAAGATGTGCAAAACATGCTGGTGAACTGTTGTGGGAAACATCTACATTACACGGGGAATGAGGTCCACTTGGAGGATCCAGCAGGGTCTCTGCTTTGCATTTCTTTTCTCAGCTGAATGTATTTGCCAAAACATCGCATTTTTCAATGCTTTCCAGCTGTAATTCAAACCTTCTCCCCTACTGCTGGATCTTACTCTTCCAGGAACATCTCACAATTCAGTCACTGGCAATAGGTCTTCTATCACAAAACCACAGAGACTTCCTTTATTAGTAGTACTATTTCCACAAGCATCCAGGGTGCTAACAAGCAACATATGCATAGGGATGAGAAGATGGAGGAAGTTTATAAAAATTTTACTCACTACGAAAGTCATCTTTAGCTTCCCACGAGTATGATTCCACACACGCTTGCGGTAAGGCAGGTTGTATTAGTCTCTTCTCTCTTGTCCAATAGTTGCTATTACTGGACCTGGGAAGGCAGTATGTGACACAAAAAAATGCAGCTGCATTTTTGGCTTGGAAGCCTCTACAAGAGCCTGTGAGTCATGAGCCAAAAGGCCCACATAAAAGCAACAGAGAAGAATGCAGATTCAGTCTTCTTTTTATTATAAGCATGTGTGCCTTTACTGGATGGTTCTGATGCACATAAATGATGAAAACAGAGGTCATTTTGAAGCTATGAGAAGGGAAAAGTCCCTTCAGGCAGGTAACTCAGGCTCCATCTGCCCAAGGCCACTTTATATAGAATGGGAAGACTACCACTGACCACAGAGCATGTGAGCCATGCAACATAACGCGTGCTGAGACATGTCTCCGAGCTATGTTCTTCTAGAAGACTTGGGGTAACATGGGTTTTTTTGTGGTTTTTTTGTTCTTTTTGTAGAATTTCTCGCTATAAGCCCAGGATACTCTCATCCTAGATGCGTAACGCTGAGCTCTCCTGCAACACCGTCTTGCAGTAAAACATCCCTCATCTGCCTGGTGCACTGCAAATGAAGTTTACAATGCAACAATTTGTCTCTCAGATGTGTCAAATTTCTCTGATTAAAAATGACATTTTACTACATTTGTTACTCTTACCTCTCAGAACTGATCAAATGTTTCAACTTTTTTTTTTTGGTTTTTTTTGGTTTGTTTTTTTTTTTAAATGAAAGCAATTCAAACACACCCCCTTCCTACACTGCTTCGAGCGGGTATGATAAACACATGACAGAAGGGAGCGTGAGAGCAAGCTGGACCATGGCCTGCAGAAGAATGTCTCAGGACTCCCCTTTATCACCAGCTCAGGGACACTATCAGCGAGAAGCTGTTCCCACACTATATCACGTTGTCTGTCTGCAAGCAGCAGCCCAGCACCGAGCCAGCTCAGCAGGAGTGGGCTGGAGGAGAGCAGTAGAAGGGGAAAACCAGGGCACCAAGAATTGCTCTTTAGTGAGGATAAACAGAATGAGTCCACCTTAGTTTCCATCCTCAGATGTTTTGTACTGGGTGGATGAAGCCTGAAAGGAATGCACACTGTAGGTATTCAGAGGCAGCATCGCAAAACACTGTTCATGCATCTACCAAAGAGTGCTTACTCTACTCTGTCCAGCTGCTGCATCAATATCTAACCCATCTTGCAAAAGAGATCCTCTGCGTTCTTTATTTCCCCAATCATAAAGCTGGGAAGCCAGAGGCCTGTGTTTCATCCCATTTGAAGGGGTCCCACCGGCAACCTAGCTCTCACACCCAGCTTCGCTCCTGTTAAAAAACCAGCTTTGATCATTGCTGTTGGCCACACAAGCTTACTCCGCATCAGCATCCACCATGATTAACTACCACAGCGAGCATACGTCCTGCTTCTCAGGTACACAATGTTCCTGGGGAAGCGTTGCCGTTACAAGGCAATGCGAGGCGGAGGCAAGGACTGGAAGGAAAGTACCCCAAGGCAGCCAGAAAATCCTTACAGATTTTTGATGGAGAGTTTTCCAGCCCTTTCTGAACTGGAACAGCAGGAAGAAAGAACGCTAAATATAACCCCGTGCCTTCACAGGGCAAGGAGGGGAATCTGAGCAACATGAGGAAACTTTCTGAAACAAATGTCATCAGATGCATCACAGCTTAAATAGAAAGGATGAGCATCCAGGCTGCTGAGGTTCAGACAACGGTCGCTTGTGGTAAGGTTGAGAAGAGTGCTCAAAACGTTCAAAGAATTCAAAGAGCGTGTTCAAACACAGCAAAGAAATACAGATATATCCCAAGACAGACATGATCCCAGCAGCTTAAGGACCGTATCTCAAAAAAGCGTAGGGTTCATTAAGCTGCCGTCTTGTAACTTTCGCTCAGTTTGAGGACCCAGCTCTGTTCAACCTCCAGGGAGAGCTGCTCGCTTTTGCTTCCTGTGAAGAGGTTCCCCACCTCCAACCTAAAACCCTCCTAAAAGTACTGCGAGGGAAAGGTATGAAGGCTGATGTTGGATCCTTGGGTCTGACAGAAGGTCTCATTTCAGGAGCAGAAACTCCCAATTCCTCCATGAAAAGGCAACTCCCAGCAAGTTCATTCCGATTCCACCATCCTCCCGTATTTATATAATGGGGCTTTGTTTCTCTTGCCCATTCTAAGTCATGGACAAAGTCAAGACCTGCTGGCAATGCTCAACCAGCCGTGCATTGGTTGGTTAGCTATTATAACGCCAAGGTACCTAAAACTGGCCTTTTGGGCACCCCGTGCCAGGCAGCCCACAAACGCTATGCAGAAGCACTGCTGCATCTTTAAAGATGTTACAGTCTTTGCCAATGCTCTTTATTACTTTACAGGAAATGACAGGCTCATTTTCCAGAGTGGTAAGAGTCCAGTGAATTCTTCCTAAACTGGATGGAAAGCTGAAAGCTTAACAGACATAATAAATTGTGCATTATCTGCATTACTGAGCCAATCTTACCCAAATAAATACATCTAAATTAGACTGCAATCTGCAAATCCGCCTTTATGTGAAGAGCAGCTCTGACTTTAGTAAGGCTACTCCTGTAAGTCAAGGAAAGAGGGGTCTTCTCTTTCATATTATGTAAACCACGGGTGAATTAAATTCCTCCCACACAAAGCTCTCATGTAACCCCTGCTGCAGCTTGCTCCTGGCTCACAGGTTGAATATTCATCTCCGCACAGCTTCAAAAGGTGTATGCTTTTCAGCATCACTGTCAGGCACTTTTTTCTTTTTCAACATGAGGAATGCACTGCGAATTGAAAGAAGGGATTTTTTTTTTTTTTTTTGCATTCCCTTGTAATGTAACAATAAGATTTATGTCCCTTGCAATTAAAAAAATTATAGTCCAAGAGCATAGCTAAAACCTTAACAGGACTAAATAGAGAGAGAGACCTGGAAGATTACTCCTTACCACCATCTCCAACACTAATATTTCTTTCAGGCCTAGGGCTCTAGGCAGCAATTGTGCATCAAGGCCATGTTCTTGCCTGGACAAGTTTATTTGCTGTATGTTTTTAGTAACATACAGACCCCACATCTCAGAAGGTCACGACAGCACAGAAGCTAAGCGTGAAGTCTAACAGCAGTCAGGAAAGAACATCAACTTCTCCAGTATAATCCATAAATATCAGCAAACATCATTCTGCATCACTATTTGTGCCTAAAAAACCTACACCTCATCTATCTGTCTGCAAGAGGGCTTCTCACCTGGCATCAATTATCACATTAAAAAGGGGCAACACACAAGTGGTCACATTTGCACATAACCTTCCTCATCCTCTCTACAGGATCGGATTTTTAAAGCTGCTCCAATAGCCCCAACACTGCACATTAAAATGGAAAAGTCATTGAATGACACCAGCAACCTCCCAAGATGCTCTCCAGCCTCGAGATGCCAAACACCTTGTTCGCCCTTCTCCCCAGGGCTCGGGAAGAAGCTGGGAAGGACAGGAAGCAGCAGAAGCTGAAGAGCATGGCAGCGCTTCCGCATGGGAGATCCTGCAATCACCAGACTCTTCTTCCTCCTCCACAAAAGTCCAGTTCAGCTCTATAAATACACCAGTGGGATGGAAGGCCGAACACACCCGTGATTTCACCGGGGAGGGACAGGTTACAGCCTAAGTCAGCTTTGCTTTAGGACACCACATTGATAAATGTCTCTCCAGAGCCCCCAAGTGAGTGGCACTTCAACTACCCCACGGTGCTTTATGTTCATAAGTTTAGGAGAAACTACAGATGTGATCAAGTCACAGGAATACCAACAAGCGAGCTCCAGAGTTCTTATATTAATCCCTTTTCCCTTTGCTTTTATGCATTTAATTTAAAATATCAACCTGTGCGCTGGCTAAGCTTTTCAACCTGTGCAGTACACGGAGCAATGGGCAGGCTTTGCAGATGCTTTGATGAAATGCCAGTAACTTATTCCTTTAAGTATATGATGTGTAATTAAAAAAAAAAAAAAAAAACAGATTAAGCAAAATTGGTTTGTTAGTCAGACCAAGGTCAGCTTATATAAAGGCACTGCAATCTTAACAGATTTTTCTTATTGCATTGCAATGGCTTGAATACTTCATTTCATTATGTAAACTACCCCACGGTGCTTTATGTTCATAAGTTTAGGAGAAACTACAGATGTGATCAAGTCACAGGAATACCAACAAGCGAGCTCCAGAGTTCTTATATTAATCCCTTTTCCCTTTGCTTTTACGCATTTAATTTAAAATATCAACCTGTGCGCTGGCTAAGCTTTTCAACCTGTGCAGTACACGGAGCAATGGGCAGGCTTTGCAGATGCTTTGATGAAATGCCAGTAACTTATTCCTTTAAGTATATGATGTGTAATTAAAAAAAAAAAAACAGATTAAGCAAAATTGGTTTGTTAGTCAGACCAAGGTCAGCTTATATAAAGGCACTGCAATCTTAACAGATTTTTCTTATTGCATTGCAATGGCTTGAATACTTCATTTCATTATGTAAATGCGCAGAGGTCACGACCGAGCCAGCATTCAAATAAAAATTGTTCCAAGTCACTAAACGTATCCCAGGTTCTTGTAATTCCCCATGCAAATAAAGAGCAGCAAATGTTTATCGCTCCGTTTCCCCCAGCGTTACTGGTTTATGCTCCTGTAGCTGAGGCAACCACACGCCAAGCAGCTCAGCGCCTCTCAGAAAAATTAACTTCTTAAACAGGTATAAATGACAAAGGTTCAGCACCAGCCAGCTAAGGGGAATGGCAGATACACAACTCATGGGCTGGGGCACAGCAGAGGAGATCATGGGATGACCTCCTCATGGAGATCATCTCACCACCTAAAACTCTGCTCACAGAAAGGTCAGCTCTGAGTTTTTTAGATTACCCAAGGTTTGGTTTGTTTGCAGAATTCCATTCCTTTCTAAACAAACTGCTGGCAGAAAGAAATAATAAAGAAAAAAGGTGACAATGACTGGCTGGGAAGAAGACGGGAAGGAGTGCAGCAACAAGTGTTAAAGGCATCCAGAGCAAAATTTTATGTGCAGACAATGTTCATGACACCTCAACAGCATTGCCAGGAGCTGAGGAATACTTCAAATTAGCAAAAAAAAGTCAACTGTCCAGGCCCTGCTGCACATTCAGCTCAATCTCACCCCATGAAGACAATGGGAATTCAAGTCTAGATCTTCCAAGAGACTGCAACTCCAAAACTCCTACGGATGTTGGATACAGCCAAGCATAAAAAAACCCCACCAACCACAAACAAACTTAGCTTTGTAACACACACCCGTTTAACAAGCACTAACCTAGTTTAACTAAAATTGTACAAGCAACTTCCTTCTCCCCTTCCTTCCTCTCCCACCCCTGGGAAAAGATGTGAAATATAAGTCAATGCTGCAGTAGGCTAACATTAATAGTGACTGAAAGCACTTAACCATCTATTCTCCTTTCCCTTCGCCTCATTTTTATTTTAAGAAAACCCACATAACCCCCTAAAGAAGGGTTCCAGCATAACAAAATTTGTACTCCTTTGCTAGATTGAGTATAGACCTAATTTAGGATTAAGTGCAACTCAACACGTACCTTATCTGAAGCCATAAATATCCAAGATTAAGAGATGACAGGGAAATCAGCTGACATGACCACACACAAAAAAAAATGAAATTCTTCTGCATCATCCACACAGCGAGCTCATCGCACAAGGGTAACGGCAAGGAGCTGAACCAGAGCACACAGCAGCTCGATGGGGACTATTCATGCATATTCTCAGGGACCTGCCAAACACTTCAGATTTCACAAGAAAAACCTTGTGTTCTGTAACTCGGCTCTACTCCATTTCACTTCGTTCAAAGTGTGACCGATGTTAGGAGCCCGATCAAATTCCTTGCTTTATCCACGCCTGAATTAAAGTCTTGGCTCAGTGAGGGGAAGCAGACCAAGCTACACGAGCTTTTCTTTTTTCAGAGGATGCTGGCCATAAGCGCTGGTGCCAGTGCCGCAGGTAACACCAGCAAGTCCCAGGGAGCTGCAGTTTGGTTACAAACAAAAGGATTTTAGCTTTTGGTAAAGCAGTTTGTATTTCTGCATCTCATTAGACAGTCCAGTGCTAAACTTCTGGTTTTATCTGCAGATAACATACTAAGCCTCTTAAAGGAGTCCAACCTACTCTGATCTGGGAAGTGAGAATTTCTTCAAATAACTAATCAAATCATGCTCACATGGTTGGTTTTCAGATGTCTAGTACTGATGAATACCAAAAAAATTTTCAAAACACTTACAGGTCAGACAGGGTGCCTCGCAAAGGTGGCAGTTGCCATTACAGGATGACTTCTGCAGAGGGAGCATCACATCTGGCCACAATAGCCACAGCACCTCCAGATGAACCTTCCCCAATCTCTCCTGGGAAAGCACCTTCTCACTCTGCCCCTGCCACAGGCAGCACCAAAACACTTTTGATTTGTAGCCTTCACCCACAGGCTTATCCATCCCCAACCTCAGTCCAGATCCAGATGCTGACCTTTAACTCTTCTCCAGCTCCAAGCATCTCCATGCCCACCACGGGGAAAAGAGCAGCTAAGGCTCACCCAACTCCTCCCCAGGGAAGCAAATCAGAAGTCAAAATAGTTTCCCTAAAGGGCAACTGCCATAACTCTGTGTAGGGCCTGTGGAAGAGACAAGGGAGGAACTGGAAGAAGAAATGCTTTGTTTGGTGCCAGGAACCAATGCCCAACCTTGTGGGCATGGAGAAGAGGGTCAAGATGTCCATGGGCACCCCTGGAACAGGGTCAAGGGGAGATAGGAACCCCTATTAGCTTCAAAGGGGCTTCTATGGAGGGAATCATAGAATGGTTTGGGTCGGAAGGGACCTTTAAGGAGCAAAGACCACCTAGGCCAACCACCCTGCCATGGGCAGGGACATCTATCACTAGCTCAGGTTGCTCAAAGCCCCACCCACCCTGAACTTGAACACTTGCAGAGGAGGGGGGAACAGCACTGCTTGATCCTTGAGGGACAGACTGACAAACCTGTGGCAGGAAGGAGGATGAAGAAAGAATTGATGGTTTGGGTCAAATGGGAGGAGTGAGCAAACAAGAAGAGTACCGGGTCAGAGAGAACCTGCGTGACTCAGCCAAGCGCTTGCGCAGCAGGAGCTGGAAATCTCCACATATAAGAGCGTGTACACGCAAATGCAATAACATTTTACAATCCTACAGCACTTTTAAAGTGCTCCAAGTGCTTCATAAATATTAATTAAGCAATAGTACCCACAAATCAGAAGCATAAGACGGAGATATAGCTATCTCACTTAATATTTAACAGTACAAGAACTCAGGGAGCAAAAACTACTTTTAAGTCACATACCCACACTTCTCCCGTCTCCAAGAACCCATGCCGTGTCCTACAGCCAGGCTGCTGAAAGAGGCCACTGTTCAGTATTTGAATGCAGACTCCTGTTTCAGTGCGTGACCCAGTGCCTTGCACACCGCAAGCGATCCCACGCCAGCCGTCTCCGTAAGCCATTCCTTGATCGCCAGCCAAGCCCAACGCAGAGGTAATCTTAGCGAAGTAACACCGGTATGTGGTTGCAAATTGTGATTTTTGTGCTTGAATTGTCTTGTCTGCCTTCCCTAGCATTTTGGCTGAACAAATTATCTTCAGCCATTTCATCTTAAAGTTCATGTTTTACAACACTGATTTCCCTTAAAAATATTTTTTTTAAAAATTGCTTTTATAAGGTCAACCACATTTGCCAAGTTTTAACAGACTACTTCTTTCTCAGCTGCCTAATTTCAAATTCACCTTTACATATAGCTTGAAAGGAGGCAAAAAGTCATCACAGCAATTAGGTGGGATGTGATGCTTAACATCAAGGTTCACGCAAATACAATTTACAGTACCAGCTGAGGGTCAAGAATCGTGAATTTACTCTGCAACACAGGAGAATTAAAAAAGGAGAAGGAGGAAACCTAGCCAACTCTTGGAAATATGCGTACTCCTGATTAATACAAGGCTACCAGGAAAAAGCAGATGTGAAGTCACACCTTGTTTTATTCAGGGGAAAAGCCAAAGTCTACAAGAGCCAAACTGAATTTATTCTATGCAGTGGCAGACACTGAAATACAGCAATGTTACTCCTTCAACATTAATAAAACATGTTGTATACAGAGCATTATTTTTTTTTTCCCAGTCCTTGAAACCCCGCCAAGTCATAAGCTTTTTATGGGAACGTTGAAATGGATGTTGATCAGAGCCATACCCATGAGTTTTAAATTTTACCACCACTTAGAAGCAAGGGCTTCCTCCCCCCCCGCCCCAAGTCCCTCACACATCTGCAAATTTGTAATTTTTTAAAAAGCTTGATGAACTAAAAGCGAATAGACCCTCAGTCTATGCAGATACTGAAGTCATTCTTGGATTATGAGCTGAACTCAGGCCTTGAAAGCATTATGAACTCCTCCATCCCCTAAAATGAAGTTACTCAAAGGTAAAATTTTACATTTTATATATGAAAATAATAGCTACTTGGTAAACAAAATTAGAGAGCCAGAGGTCACCTCATTATCAAGAACACTTTATTCTCTTCCCCAATCCCTCCCCACATTCATCAGCATCTGTTTTTTCTAAGTCCTAAGCTTTACTTTTTCAAAAAGTTAACACTGATTCATAAAAATACAATTAGTTTGGAAGTACAAGGCTGCTGGCATCCAGACAAGCGCTTGATCATTTTGTTGTTGCATCTAATGTGATAGAGCTTCAACTGAGCTGGAAAACTTCATAAAAACTAAGGGGCTTCTTCCTAATTAACACAGCAAGGAAATTTAACAGCCTGGCATGGAAACATCTCTCTAGCATTATGTTTTGGAATTACTCATCTACTCCCACACTCTAGAAGACTTTTTACAACATGCTACCCAGGACTTCACCCTTTCCAGCTTAAAGGCTTCGATTTGGAGTCCTCTGTATCAAGCCAACTAGGGTGGCAAAGATGCTGCAACCCCCAGACCTGCAAAATATCTGCCATCTTAACATCTACTCATCCTACATGCCTCCTATGTGTATTCTGTACCTTTAAAACTAAAAGCTGTGTCTATTGCGAATATATCCATTCTATTACTGACACAAATTTTAAAAGGTATTAATTAGGTGTGCAATGACTTAAATTTCATAGAGAAATGGACAAAAAGTACACTGCCTATGTCCAAGTAGGTCTGTCTTCCAGGTCCCTGGGCTGGGAGCTTCTGTGTTCTTTGTATACCATCCTGATTTATGTTTATTTAAATAACGACAAATATTAGTTTTAAATTTATAGTCATTGCTTTATAAGACGTCTCCAATCCTATCAGGATAAAGAGCTTATACTAAACAAAACAGTTTGTTTATACTACTCGTACATCTAATAGGAAATGCTCAGAATCCCACATGTTCAAAGCAGGACAAAATTACAGCCTATCTTTCTGCAAAGGGCTGCTATCTCTGGCTACCAAGAGGCCAGAAGGACCATGTGCAGATCACAAGCCCTAAAAATTCAGGGCGAGAGAAGCTGGTCTGCAGAACCTCTGAGTCCCCCAAAAATCTCACATGCCCACCAGGCCCGGGGGATGGGGGGGGGGGGGGCGGGAGGGAAATGAAAGAA
>NW_009259044.1:4367331-4393366 GCF_000687185.1 Egretta garzetta | reverse complement strand
CAAACTACCCCATGCCCCCCAGGCCCGGGGGAGGGGGGGGGGGGGGCGGAGAAGAAAAAGAAAACTAAGAATTATCTCATGCTTTGGCAGCAGTAAAATGGCTAGAAGATACAGCAGAGTTAAGGAAGGGAAAACCAAGCCAAAACCCAGACATGCACGAACTCCTGGTTAATGCAAAGCTACCAGGAAAAAAAGATGTGAAGTTACACCTTGGTTCATTCAGGGCAAAAGCAAAGGGCTGTAATAGCCACTGGAGCTCCCTCTGGGCAATGAGAAATGCTGAAATAAGAATTTAAAGACAGCAAGACTACGACCTCAAGCCTTTCATACATTATTTGTGTTGGCTGTCCCACCACTCCGTTATTATGGAAAGGCCAAAACAAAGATATTTATTCTGTTACTCTTATTATTCATTTGTATCTACAAGCACACAGAAGTCAAAGGTTTAGTAACTGTTGAGAGCCCAGCGCTTCGATGAAAGTTGGTTTCTGTTAGACTTGCCTGACTGGGATGTGCAAAAATTCAGAGGAAGGTTTGGGGATTTTTATGTTTCAGATAATCTTAAAATTAATTTTAAAGATTAAGATAAGTAACCGACTATTCTATTATACTTTCTGTTTCTCCTATCGATAGCTACTCAACAAAACCTGCTATGGCACAGCATCCATCTTATGGCAACAGGAGAAGAGGTCACCTCCAGTGTGCAGAGAGACCCAAATCAGTTAGAGTTGCACAGATACCACAGTTGTTACCCCACAGATCAAACACAGCAATGCTGCAGCTTTCCATCTCAGAATAAAAGAAAATTATGTTCAGTAAAGTTGAAAGTGAGTTTTAATGCTACCTTAAAATAACCACTCACACATGCAAACCAGTTACCGGTGCAGGTACTCAAGCGTGAAAGCAAAGAGCACCACCCTGTCCTTCTGAGTACATTAAAAAATTACGTGTTTCTATAGAGATGCTTCTGTGTACCCAGGTCCTGTATTTTGTCTCATAATGATTCTGTACTCTGGAACTGTGCTCATACAAGGACACGCAGAGCAAAGCCGTCCTCTACGGTTGATGCTCTTTTGTGCTAGGACCAAAACCAGAAATTGCACAAGATAAAATACTTAAAATCATGGATACTTAGTGAAATCTCCTCAGCACACTTTACATGCCCTCTTGCCTACTGAAAAAGCATTTCCCCAATTTGCACACAAACAACAGCAAGTCAGTTTTGAAGGGGAAAGGAGGAGAAAGGCAGCACTCGAAACTCCAAGGATTATTGACGAGTAAGGTGAAGCCCTATATGGCTACTGAAGAAAGATAATCTTCTCTAGCTTATGCCAAGTGGGTCAGACAGAGGAAGAACCTCAGCAATCTTCAAAGTCAAAGCAGATGGGGAAGTGAGTAAGTGCCCATGTGAGCAAAGAGGAAACAAGATCCTGTTCATTTTAACTTGTTTCAGAACCTCAGTTTTCTAGATACCATCAAAAACGTCAGAACTGACATGCGCAGAAGAGCTCACTTCTGTAACAAGTATTAAGAGAACTGCAGAGTAATTACTTAAGACTGCTATTGAAAAAAAAAAGTTCTGGTGTCTGCAGATGGAGGACGTTGCTGAGCTTGGTAGCAGGGAGACAGGTAAAGTGGAGGAAGGGTGTCAAGAGGCAGAGAACGGGAGAAATGTTCTTTGCTTTCTAGCTATACAAAAGAATCTCTTAGGATTCTTTATCATTAGTGCTTCAGTATCACCAATATAAATATTTATGTAGCCCTAAAGTAGGCCCTTCTTTAGAGCTAATTGTAGCTCTAATTAGATTATTTTTTTTAAATAACACATGAGCTTGTAACTAATTTTTTTTACCCTTTTTGAAACACAACACCCCAGCAGTCCACACATACCACAAAATGAACATACACTGCATTCCTTCAGAAGCTGAGGTTGACCTCCCAGTCCTTTCTCAGGCTTTACATCGCTAGACAAGATCTGGGCCAAGACCATTTCCATACCCAGGGATGCATCTCTGTCTCAGGCTAACCTCATCATCCAAGTGGTGAAACCTAAAACCAACTAATCTCTCCCAGGGTTATGCTTGTGGAACTGGGAATCCCTCCATCTGCCTCAGCAAAATAAAAAGATCGCTGGCTGCAAAATAAACAGCACATTAACCACAGAACAATAGCCCCTCCAGTCAATGTGCTTCGTGCCACCCACCAAGGGATAACAATTTTCTATCAGATCCCTCCCCCTAAAGAAAAATATTTCATACTTTGAAGAAAGAGCTTGTGCAAGTTGACAACACCAACTTCTTTTGGATCCATACCAAGGAAGGACTCCCTTCCTCTCTGAATTCCTGGGAGTTTTGCAAGCTTTCTGAAATCAGAAGCAGCAGACCCTGAAGGAGCACAGAAATACAGTTTACCACGTTGCTTTTAGCCAGGAACTTTTAAACTGACTGAGCTGGGAACAGTGGAAGAAGGAGGAGTATTCAGTGCTATAGTTTGCTAGGAAGGCATGGAGACACACGGAGGAGATGCTCATCTTCCAAAGAAAATACAGCTAAAAGAAAACAGGCAACCTTCATTTCTTTTAGGAGGCAGCTGCTGATTTGCATCAGCTATTCCACTGGTGTCTCCATGAGCGTTTTTTGCTCAAGACTTCTGCTGAAAGAGCCAGAGCCGCAAAACTTGTAAGAAAACCCCACAGGCAGAGGCATCGAGGGACAGCACACCACTGACCCGCTCTAGATACACACATCTTCCTTTATGCAAGCTCAAGTGATCTTCTGATATTCAGGCTGGGTTCTCTGGAGCATGGACTAAATAGGAATAGGTATATAAAGTCTTTGTTTGGTTTTCTGTGTGTGTGTGCTTAACTATACATCAAGAAAATTGCTAAGATGAGAAGCGTGAAGGAGTGGGGAGGCTGTGTTATGAGTAATAACAAGGGGGAGCTTCAAACTGCAATCACTTCAGCATTTTTTTCCTATTATCAGTTACCATCACAAGCCAAAAAGTTAACTACTTTGCTTTATGTAACTTTTTACCATGACAACTATACCTTTTAGTGAAGATGTATCATTCTCACAGGAGCTTTAAACATTTTAAGAAGCAAATTGAGGATTTCCCCATACCCTTATCCCCACTAAAAAAAAAAAAAAAACAAAACCATAAAAAAACCAAACAAAACACTCATGGGAAAAAAAAATATGAAGCTTGAAGGACCCTATAAAGTTGCATTTGCTCTAGTCAGACCTTTTCTCTGCACTCTACAGGGGGAGGAGGGGAAGAAAAAAAAAAAAAAAAAAAAAAAAAAAAGAGAGAGATGCAAGGTAACAGAAAGTCCTATTGGCTTTCTAACAGCATCTCCACAAAAAGTTGTTTTTTTTTTTTTTTTTCCTTTTACATGGCACGTGCATTTGACCTGGGTCAACACTGCAATGCAGGGAATTCAAAAGGGATCACCTGATGAAACAGAAATACCCTCCCTCCAAACTATATTGCAGGAATTACAGCCAAGCACCCCAACCGCAGCAAACACAGTAAGAGCCTTCTCGAACAGCGCACGTTCTGTGTCAGCAAAGCAGCGTTAATACAAAACTCAATTGAAATAAAGGAGTGATGACCCTTCGGAAAGGGTAGGGCTTCATCAGGCTTCCACGGGACCAAACAAAGACCATCTAAGACATTCAAACTGTTGCAAAAAAAATTTATTAAATCAAAAGGAGGAAAACAGTGTCAGCCTCATACGCATTTCGTTGTTGAATAATGACAGTGTTTACCTTTCCGGCATAATGCATTACCGCTCTGGATCCAACTTTAAAGCAGAGTACACGACAGAATTAATTATGTCCTTTCCTCTTAACTACCATTCCCTGGGTTATTTATTATCTAAGTCCACATATATTCATAGATGTGCCTAATAGACAAAGTTAAAAGGATTTAAAACTGCTGCCTAAATACTTCCCTGGTTTGCAGAGTCCTCTCCACTCTCTGGACAGGCAGCGGCATCGATAAACATAGCCTCAGGCTGCAAATTAGTCACTCCTTCAGCTACGTAGCAGTTGAGGAAGACACGGGGGAACCGGGGGAACCGCAAGCACGCTACAACAGGCAAGCGTGTCCCAAGCAACACGTTGCTGGATCCCAAGCAACAAGCTATCATCTCAGACAAGCACCACAGACGGCTCTGCTAAGGTCTTTTCTGTGAATTAGTACAATGCAAAGGATGCCAGCACATCCAGCTTCAGGGCTTTCTCTCACAGTCCACTCCTGCTTGCAGTTTAGCAAACCACCAGGCAGATCATCTATCAGGACTAGAAAGTCCACCTTTGGCAGAGCACCCACAGCTTGGAGGCCACCAGCCAGTTCGTGTGCGTTTCTAGAAAAGACAAAAGCCACACTACACAAGATACCTTGAGTTCAGTACCTTGGCAAAGGAATGGCAGAAACTCAGACAAGCTTCCTAAAAGGGAACCCAAGAGCCTCTCTGGAGTTTTCTAGTTTGCTAAAACGAGGTTTTAAAGCTAAAGACCTATTCACTTTCCTGGAGTCCTCCCCGAAGAGGGACAAATGCCAGGGAGAAGCAGACTGAAGAAGACTTCAAAAAAAATACAAAACTCTCCAACTTCTTATAATTTGTCCTCCATGTCAGAAACTCCTGCCTAGAACTGTTGAGAGAAAGAGCGAAGAGAAAGAGATGGAGGAAAGACGACTCCTCCATCTACAGACCTGGAAGTATTAAGGCTTCATGAAGTGATACCAACAAAACAAGTTTACTTTCAAAAAAAAAAAAAATGCAGAGTATCTCTCTGAAAAAATTTTATAAATTGGTGAGATTATGCAGTAATATGCAGATGAAATCTGTATTTCATTATTGTGCACCACGTCCATTTCATTTGATTAAATTAATAAATGAGGTCCTTATGTCGTACTGCAGGCATTACCCCTACTTTTGTTTACTACGTCTTTCTAGCCTTAACCACAGCACATGCAGCGCAGCTGGCTGGCAGCTCGCAGTTACAACACAACATGCAGAAGAAGTTAAGATAGGGGAAGTGATTCTTAAAAACCCACAAAAAAAAAAAATCTTGCTTCACTTACCTAAGCAGTGGTGTCATTAGAGAGTTTTCCAGTACTAAAATCCAAGAAAAAAGGCCTGAAAAACAACGCAGAAAAAGGCAAAATATTAGTAAGCAGGAGAATATTGTCACTTTGTTTTCTGGGGAACATGAAAAGTCAGTGGTTTAAAGAAAAAGCAGCACATTGACTCCATCAGTTGTGTTTCAGATAATTATCTGTAACAGAAAGGTGCTCCTTGGGCAAACATATCAGAAACAATAGGGCAGATTTTCCACTGCTGTTGCCAGTATTATACCAGTGCAATTCCTCAAATGTCAATCACATTGGACTGCAATAAAACTAGCTCCAGCAGACAAGTCAGGCCTAAGGCAATTAGCTAAGCTGCCCCATTTAGATTTTCACTCATTTGTCCCTCTCATCAAGCTGGATTATCAGAAAGTCTGGACCAAGCTGTGGGGTGGGAAGGGAGAAGTCGTCACCCACCCCAGTAAGGCTGAAGGTAGCAAGAGCCACAAGTGTTGCTTATAAAAAAGAATATATCCAAACCATCCCAGGGCTAATTGCAAAAGACTGCGAGGTAGCACAATATAGATCAATATTAAGAAAGCTGTGATATACAAGACTTCATTACAGGCATAAAAATCCAAAGCGCAGTGCAAGTTACTGGCAGAAATAGCATGTGGCCACGACGGGTCTTACCAAAATCACTGCTACCCAAAAAAAAAAAAAGCACTCAAGGCTTGTTAAGACTCATGAACACAGACTAAAAAAAAAAACCAACCCACCCAAACTAACTGAATATGGATGACTGCAAGCCTCCAAATCAAAGAGGGAGTTGATCGCTGTTTAGGAGGAAGAAGTCATTGCTTGTTCCAAGATTAAAAACTTACAATTCTGGCCCAGGCTGAAGCACTATCATTCACTAATCTGGTACAATTTAGTTGGGCTGATCCTCTCCTCAGACAGACGGGGCATTATCAAAAGTTCCTCTATTCATTTCGCTTCCTGTCAGCCAGTGAAAGCCCCTTTTATATGCTCCTCGAGAGGCTGGTAAAACCAGGGAAGACTTTCCGATAGAGAAGATAAGGTAGTTGGATTTATTCATGAGAGGAGGAAGGGAAGTTGTATGGGCTGATTACAGCTGCTCCAAAGCTGAAAAGTGGAGGTTTGGAGGAGGGAGGTAGAAGATGACGGATTTGTTATTACTAAGCATTGCACCAACAGCATTATTGTTAGCACCAGGCATTACCTCTCCTGATATTCAGCTCTGGAATTGAGATTTTTACTCTTAAATTGGCACCACCAAATACTCACACATGGCTGAATAATTCAAAAATACATGGACGAGGCAGAATGGGATTTTTTTTTTTTTTTTTTTAAGAGACTGAACAAGTAAAAAGTTATTTTTAGCAACAAAGAACAACACCCAAGCCCAAAAGGATAAACTAGCCAGAGTCAGAGGGAAGACATTGCCTAGAAATGCTCTCCTGATTAAGGCAGTTCATGTATAATTTTGAGGGTCTGATCCTGTTCTTATTGGCAACATGAGCGCTCAGACTTCAGTGGTGTAGGATGGTGATTTCCACATTACTTAACATGTGTCAGCAATTTTGAACAGTTGCTTTGCAGATTCTTAGAGCTAACCAAGCAAGACCCCACCGCTGCGAGCCCGGTATAGCACTTGGCTGGTGACAAGCTGCCTGGAAACTCCATCAAGACTCTGAAAAACATTCCGCCTATTAATGTTCAAAACAATCTGGTACAGTTAAAATAGTTTTAAAATGTAACAAAATGGAAATACAAACAAAACCGCATTTCTCAAGTTTAAAAAGGTTGAGCCAACGCAGCAAAGCTCTACCAAAAGTTAGGGCTAACAATGATGGTTGCGGGGATAAACCTTCCTCTTCCTTCCCCTCTCCCAGACTATTCTTCTCCAAATGAGCTAGCAAAATAAACAAGAATTGAAGCACCCACAGCAGAAAATAATACGCAGCTTTAAAAGAAAACAACTCAGCTATGCTTTTTCCTTACTCCAGCCAGTCCAGATACACATCAGGTTTGTTAACTGTTCTCCCCTCTGACAATGCTAAATGAGATCAATACAAGCAAAAATAATAGTGTGTTTTTCAACACACTATTATATGGACGGGAAGACTTAAATGACCAGGTGGCGCATTTTTTAACAGGAACCAGTTTGAATCAGACAGGGATGTAGTGTAAATCTCTATCAGGCAGAAAGAGGGAATAACCAAACCAAGAGTGGCATAAAGACCCAATGGAGATGGTCCACAGGTCACCCAGTGGAGGGTGAAGTATCAACGATGCTTATGTAAAATAGGGACAAGGCTGCCAAAGGCTGACAAATTACCTCTTGCTTCACAGAATACCAACATGCAACCAAAAAGCAAGGAGCTACAAACAAAATCCAGAGCTTGCTTTGATCCATTTCCTCCTTTAGGTTATTAACAACTCCATCCAAAACTTCAACACAAACTGTACAGACACTCCAGCTTGCTCAGCGGTCACATAATTTCTTCTCAGTGATCAAGGAGAGAATTAGGGAACCAGGAGACAACAGTCACTTTCTACCCTGCCACCAGCCTGTAGCTCTTCAGATGCACCACTTAAGGCAAAGCTCAGCCCCGGCTCACTCCCCCCACTTTGTGCTGCAGTGGAGACCTTTGCCTGTTGCAATCACCAACTTCAACCGTAAACTGCAGCGGCTTACTTGGCAAACACTCGGGTTTCGTGGGTATTTCAGAAAAAGCTGCCAAGTCTCAGATTCCCCACACAGTAAATGAGGTTTGAAGGGACCTTAGGAGATCATCTAGTCCAACCCCCCTGCTAAAGTCACCCAGAGCATGTTACACAGGACTTCATCCAGGCAGGCTTTGAATTTCTCCAGAGAAGGAGACTCCACAACTCCCCTGGGCAGCCTGTTCCAGTGCTCCGTCACCCTCAAAGTCAAGAACTTCTCCCTCATATTCAACCAAAACCTCTTATGTTTCAGTTTGTGCCCATTGCCCCTTGTCCTGTTACTGGGTACCACTGAGAAGAGTCTGGCTCCATCCTCATGACATCCACCCTTGAGCTATTTGTACGTGTAATATTGCCCACCTATCCTCACATGTGCTTTGCACCACAGCATCTGAAGAGCCAACATACTGTTATAATTCCACAATGCACAAAAGCAATTCTACATGTTAATTTGCAGCTTAGCACTATTAATAATGACAAGTTTATCAAAGTGCAAAAGGGTGTTTCCTACAGTGGGAATGTCGTAATGGGGTGACAAGATCCAGCCTGCTTGTTCTGCACGTTCTGCAAGATTGTTGGGTCTTTCTTGTCACAAAACAACTCTCGCTGCACCAATATTTAATTAAAAAACAAGTGAAGAAAGTGCACCCGAACCTTCCCATTTGTTTTCAAGTCCGGCACCTGAAAGTCACTGCACTGGCAAGTTACAGCTGATGGACCACTGATGCTCACTGCATTGCAAGGAAATGGAGAGGCATGGAGTAGATGTCCTTGGTCAACTCTTTGCACTTGATAAAGACCCAACTGCACCAGATGCTACAGCCGATGTGAGGGAGTCAGACTAAGCCTGAACAGTCTTCCCCTCCAAGTCGACAGGCTACAAGAAAACCACAACAGGCCAATGCCCACTCTTAGGAAGCTGGATGCAACCCATTTTGTTCAGTTAAAATATGACTTTACACATGTGATAGTAACAGGAAAGCCAAAAAAAAAACCAAAAAAAAACCAACAAAAAAACCAGGGTTACTTTACTCTTACATTTCACTGCCTGCCTTCTGCAAATTCAAGGTTGGTTGTTGTGATGATGCTGGGGTTTGGAGGATTATGTTTTGGTTTGGGTTTTTTGGTTGGTTTTTTTGGTTTGGGTTTTTTTTGGGGTTGTTTTTTTTTTTTTTTTAAACAAGCCCCAAAACCAGAAGTTCCTATTTCTCAAGACCGTGATAGGATTCCCCCCTCCTTCACAGGCCTGGCTACAGATAGACAGATGCCTAGTTTCAAGCCTCTGTACTGTTAGAAGTTACGCTTGGAATAGCTTTGACTGAAGGCAACGGAAGATTTCAATAGTAGGTTCTTTGTCACTCGAAGAATCTGCTTCGCCACACAAGCCTGCAGTTCCAGATTTCTGCATATATTGTGAGGGGCACGTGGCACGGATGCTTACCAGTGGCTGGAGTTCAGCATGTTCCTGGGCAGTTCTGCGGTAACCATGTTTAGACAGTTAAAGAAGGTTTCAGCAGAGCTCGGAGATGAAAGTCAGCGAAGAAATCCAAAAATTCAGAGAGCAAGCCCCGCAGATGCAATTCGGACTTTGCAAATGCACGACACGTTGAAAGAGCATGAGTTTTCCATCTCATCTCCTAGGGAAGCTGCAGTACACGCTTAGCAGTGCCAGAAAGGTTAGAGGGCTGCCAGAGCATGCACAGGAGAAGGTCTATGTGCAAACAGAATAAACAGCCTCTACTAAATTCTTGTAACCAATTAAGCAACGCTTCTCCACCGAGAATACAGCATCTCCCAGCTGCTTACCTAATCCTCAATCCCTGTTTCTTGAGCTGGCTTTCAATTTTAAGTCTTCCACTTCTCTTCAGAAGCAAAAGACGAATTAATGCCGATTCTCTAGACATCCTCGTTAAAAGGCAAATAAAACCCCTGCAAAGACCATCAGTACTCAAAAGTGATTTAACACTAATGAGCTTACACCAGCAACTCTGCAAACATTAATACATGTGGGTAGCCATGCTAAATCCACCCAAATTACCTATCTGCAAGGCTCTCCTCCGGCCTGAACTGGACTTCAAGCCAAGGGAAGACCAAACCTGGAATATGACTATGGATTTTCTCTGGTCTGCATCCCTGTGTTAAGCTACTCAGTGATGCTAAGCAGATGTGTTTTGAATGTGCTGCTTCATCTCTCGTAAAGGGGGAGAAAAGGAAAAAGACTCAGAAATAGTACTTATCTGAAAAAAAGCAACTGTTTTAAAATAAGTACTGCTACTGTTTGTAGAATGGCCTGGAAGAGAGATACATCTGAAATTCCTTTAAATACATGTGTTCGGTTTTTAAACTGCATACGAGTGAATCTGACAAACGAGCTTAGTTAGGACTGCTCAAAGCTGGGGGTCCCGTCCCCCACCCTCTTCCTAAGTAAGCAAGCACAAGTTTTCTGGCATAGACACTGGTGTGTGAGATTTTAACATTCCCCTTTCCATAAACAGTCATACATCAAGCTCTAAAAATTTTCTTCACAGAAACATTTGCACTAGTAAAACACAATTATTCTAATATTTGTATGACACATGCAGGAGGGGTGCATGAAAAGGTTATGGTGAGCTCATTTAAGAATTTAAACAAGTACTTGATAAAAAGTTTTTGAATTATTCACTCAGCTCCTCCATTAAATCAGGCTTCCAAAGGAGCCTTTAAACAATAGCACAGAAGACACTGTAGTTATAACAAAAAGGCAGCATTGAAGCTATCGCTCCATCTCACAGCATAGCTCATTCATAATTCCAGTAGTAAATGCACACAGGCACGGTATCATGTGTTGGTTCACAATCCTGCCGGATTAACTGGACATTTCCAGTATTTACATTAGTATTCCTTTCTGGAAAGGCATCACCATTTCTTTCTGAATATCTGAAGTACTGCTTTTTATGCTAAAAAAGAACAATTTCTTCAAAACCATCCGAAGTTGAAAGACGCGGTCGAGCACACTACAAAGCAAGACTGGGACAATCTTTTATAGTTAGTTATTTTTATACCAGCCCACATGGGCTGGCACGCAAGTATTTTGCTATGCTCCCCAAAGCTTCAGAGCCAAACCCAACTGAAGACATCACCATGCATCTCTCCATTATAAACTTTCATAAAGTTTACGTACAGCACAGCAATTTTCTGCATACTTGCTCCTTGCATGCTTAACTAATTTTTTTTCCAAATCTCAGAGCCTACTTGGAATAACAACCATCTCTAGAGGGGCAAAAAGCAGGGAACTTTGAAAAGATACAGGAGTGGCGCTCCACTTCTCTGGTACACGCATCCTCACACCACCTGCTTCCTTCCTCTCCATCCCTTTTTCTTCCACATCACAGGCTGCTCTTGGTATTTCAGCTCAATGAACACGAGCCAAGATCACCTCTCAAAATAACCACTCCAAGACCATCACAGCTATGAGCATCACCCACAGAAACATTCCTGTTTGCATATCATCCTCACTCCTGCATCAGTCTGTTCCCAAATAAACTCATGGGCTGGTGATACAAGGTCATAAGTTCTGAAAAAAAACAGGATACCCTCCCACTGCATCCAGACATGCTCCCAGAGCAAGGGCAGGATGAATCAGTCTCCCAGTATAGCTGGTTTCAGGCATTTCTGACAGCATTACTTTAATGACAGTATTTCATTTCCTTCAGCCATCTCATTGAGACTGCTCAAATTAAGTATTAATGAAGTGTTTTAACACTCTCACTGTCTGAAGGAGACATGGGGTGTCACCTAACCAGCTGCTCAAAGGTGAACACATAGCTGCTCCGTTCACCAACGCAACCAAGAACGGGGTTTTTGCATCACACGAGCTAAGGAGAAGTTTGGGGGTGAGAAGCATGAGCCGAAACTACCACATTAACACGTACCACCGAGCCCTGGGACAACAGCAGGAGCCTTCCCTGAGCAGAACCACCAGCATGTCAACGTAAAACCACCATAACACATCCAAAAAAAAACCTACACCCCACCTCCTCATACGCGTGTTCTTACCAATCTAGCTATTTGAAGCACTGGTTTTCCTCACTATGGGTAAGCCTAAACACCTGCATCGCTGCAAATGTAATTACGGCAAACTATCACAGCTATTTGTAGACTTCCTGTTCATCAAATAATATTAGTGTACTTTTGCCTTGAGCAATTATTTACAGGGCTGGAAGTCCTGAAGAGATACTAGAGAGATAGCAGAAGCAACCCCCCCTCCATTATGCAATGATGCTCTGTATTAGCTTTTGGAATGACTCAGAGGGGAAAACAAAATCATCACAATAATTCTTTATAAATCTATCCAATGAAAAGGAGAAAAAAAAAATAATTCGGTTAAAACTCTGCATTAGCTTACGCCAGTCGAGACAGGGAGGCATTTTACACTTCAACTGAATTGGCAGCTCAAATTCAACTTCAGGCTCCAATGCAGGCTTTAAGTCAAATTCCTAAGCAGAGTAAAACCCCTATAAGCCTGCCTTCACTGTCATTTTAATCTTAGTTAATTCTGAGTATGTAATTTATGTTAAGAATAACCCACTTTTTTTTTTTTCAGAACTGGATATATCGCATGCAGAATTATTCCCTGGCTAGCACAGTTAAGGCTTCCCTTAGCCAAATAATTTTTCCACATATTGACAGCAAAAGAAAAAAAATGACTGAAAGCTTTAGAAACACGCAAAAGCATTTTCATAAATGCATCACAGCCAGTTGTATTAGTTCACCTAATAGATCCTTAACCCATCAAAACCTGGCCATGCAGTCTCGCTTTAAACCAAGGCTATGTACTAGAGATTTTTGATCTGTTTAAAACCTGACATTTCTCTTTCACCACACACACACAAAGGGTGGGAGAAGAGAGGAAAATGGTTGATATTTCTACCTTTAGAAAGGAAGAAAAGCATCTCGTTCCTTCTCCCCTCCCTTTTTCTCGATTTATGATTAAAACTGCAAGCAGAAAAGTAAGAAAGAAAACACCTTGTAAAGACAACGTCTTAGAGTTCCACTAACGTGATGATTTCTCTAGTTTAAATGGAAAAGATTATAAAGTTTTGTCTAAAGTTTACAAAGTCTGTTTTAGAGCCAAAATTGCCAATGCTGCCAGTACAGACCACTCACCCATGTCAGCACGAGCGGTACAGACATCCTGTAGGCAGCCTGCAGCTCTGAAGCCCAGGTTACTATCTCTCCCAATCGTGAAATGCTCATTACGTATTTCCTGCATTAGTTGCATGGTTCCTTAGGGTTTGGGCTTTGATTGAGGTTTTTTTTTTTTAAATGCCCACTTAGTAGAAAGCTACTGAGATCTCCCACTCAAGCTCAAGACAAAATCTGAATTATCAGGGTGGTTTCCTACCCTCCCTTCTGCACTCGCTGCTGCAGTTTCCATCGTTCCCTTCGCTCCCACTCCTCTTTAAGGGGCGGCTTCACAAAAAAGCAGTTCAACTCTTATCACCCATCTCCGAGCCTGCAAACCAACACGTCCTTTCAAGTGAAGCCTTACGCCCTGCCAGAGCCGATTTGTATAATCTGAATAGGAGAAACAGGGAATAGTTATGCATTTGCCAAGCGAGGGGTTGTAATTTGAGAGTAAAATCCAAGCGAGATGCATGGACCAGGAGAAGAGCCGACTCTGCCAAGCACTCGATCAGGTCTATCCTGCGTCGGGTCTTGCAGCCACAGGCTGGCACAAGAGCCCCAGATATTTTAACAACTTGCACTAAAATCCTCACAAAAAGGAAGAAAAAAATTAATTACACATTTTAGCCTCTAGATTTTCCTCCATTTTGTGTGGTGTACATATGCAAAAGTTAAGGAGAGGGTTTCCAGGACTCGGCAGCACGTATGGCCCTGCACTGAGCCGTGCTTAAAGCGGGCAGCTGGGCGAGAGATGCAAACTGGAGAGGACTCGGACAGATGTTTCCATTCACGGACACTGCCAAGGAGCCAGTTTTTTTATGCCGAGTTCGCTACCTTGGCGTTATTTACATTTCACAACATCCAGTAATAACCATGCCACAAGCAGTTTAAAAAAGGAAAATATGGGAGCATTTCACCACCGCCTTCGTTAAGGGGGCAAAAATGAAAAGCTTTTTTTATTCTAATTCTGAAACTTTGCCTTGTTTCATTTTGCCCACTGTCATCCAAACAGGACACCAGCATCCCAAAAGCCTACCTGCTGTGGCCATTTTGCAAGAGGAGTGCGCATACCCCTGCTTCTGGGGCATCAGGGGTGGTTAACCATGCGGTCCCTGAACCATCTGAACTTTCTCCTTCCATTTTCCAGAATAAACTGATTTTTAATCTAGCACAAGGACAGTTTCTCCTTTAGCAACTGTGCCACCAACATATGCTCCCAAAACCAAACCTGGCGCTCTTGGCTCAAAAAATATCCTTACAAATGGTTAGGAGGGTGCGTTTCAGAGGCATTCGTCCAAACCTCAATCCTGAGACCCAACAGGTTTGAGAATTAGCTGCCAGATCCAGTCTGGCAACTAGAACAGCTACTCCAAGCGCTGTCCCATCCACCCAAACACACTGGAGCGTTATACACAGACCACATACGACGACGCGCTCTGTCTGTCTGGAGGTGCTCCCTGCGGCAAGAGATAGGAAGGGTGATGGGGAAAGATTTTTTTTCACACCGGCTTTATGAGCCACAAAGTCCTTTCTAAGCCCACAGCAGAGATATAGAGAGAAAGAAAAAAAAAAAAAAAAAAAACAGTCAATATAACCCAATTCAATTAAAGTCAGTATTTGCTTGAGCTTCTAAAGGGGTTCTGTACTTCAAATATTTAAGCTACACACTCTGTATCATGCTTCTTTTAAAGTGTTGTGCTGGTGAACATTGCCCAGGCGGGGAAACTTTACTGTGAGTGAGCACAGGGCTCCACCACCGCCACAATGGGACACCTTCCTTCCCAAAGTAAACCAGACACTAATGCTATTTATGGACCCCGTTGCAGAACCAGACAGGCTTCCTAGCCACTATTCATCAACGTGCAAATAGGTTTTATTTCATGGCAGGGAGAACAGATTTAAAAGGGGAAAAAAGTTCCAAAGTTCTGCTTTACTTAAAAGAATTTTTTATTTGAAGAGTAGTTGGAAAATCAACATAGAACAGTAATAGCTTCAAATAAAGTCTGATCACAACTTCTTTGCCAATTTAAAAAAAAAAAAAACAACATGGTCTCCAACTTCAAATTAGTTCCTAAAGAATTAGGGGAAACCAAACATCCACAGACAAGAAGGCCAACTGCTGTACCCAGGGACAGACCTCCAGAAGAACATCAGCTCCATCACTCCCCCACTCCCAGAAGAAAGGCAGGGGACATAAACGTGAAATCTTCCTTACTTCGCAGAAAAAGACTACATCAGAATTTCTAGCACCGCATAGCTGGACAACATGCACCAGCACTACTTTTAAACATTAACATTGCAGAGTCCACTGACTTGCCCTGCTAACTCTTTGGGGTTTTAGTGGGAAGTACAACTTTGTTCCTACGAGCATTTTCATAGAAGCACCTTTGCATTTAAAATGCCAACTGTAAATGCATCTGCTATTCAGATAAAGCACCCACAAGCACGTAATTTGATATACAAGAAGTTTTACAAAGATCTCAAAGAGCCCAAGGACATTTGGAAGGGTAGACGCAAGTTTAGAATGAGTCTTAGCATATCATCAGCAAAAAGCAATTCTATTCTTAGATATATCCCTTTGGTGTTTCTTGTAATCTTCCTTTTTATTTTTTTCTCCTACTCCTTTGAGAAAGTTGTTTGGTTATTAGGGGGAAAAAAAAAAATGGAAGAACCTGTTCTGCAAGGCATAGGAACAAAGCAGTATCTTCCAAAAAAAGAAAAGCTCATTCAAAAGTATGTAAATATTAGGGCTGGTAACACAAACAATAAAACCACAGGAAACACAAGAAATTAAGAATAGATCAGGACTTAGCCGATTTCCTGGCTGCTGGATATACAACCACTTTTCTGGGTTGGAGGTATCAGACAAGATTTATTTTCTGAATAACAGACATCAGGGAGCTGACATAGATAATTTAGAGATGCAAACAAAAATCCACGTCTGTTCTGATCCTGCCTGTGCTCCTTAGCAGGCAAGGATGCCGACCACGGCAACGACACCGACCACGGCAACGACACCCAGGACCTGGCACATCACGGCACCAGGGGTGCAGCATCCCACGCTGAGCAATGAATTAGTTTGCTCGCTTCAAGGGGAAGGTAGCAAACAGGGTTGCTCCTGTATCTTCGCAGAGCGCTGCTTACTGCCCAGGACACATCCAAAAGTCTGCTCTTGAATGAGGAATGGCTTGCTAAGGCTGAAGCTGAGCAAGAAGCAGAGGTGACAATGAGTTCCCAACATGCCGGGTGGTCCATGCCATCGCCACCCCGCAACTCTCCCTGGCTGGAAGGCACACATCCAGAGCTCATCATGCATTCCCCAGCTCGGGCGTATTCCCAAATTCCCCGTTGCTGCTAGGCTCTCATCTAGCAACATCCCAACAGCTCTTTCTCTCCTCTCCATCATGGGAATTTTTTTTTTTTTTTTTTTTTTTCCAACTGGCCAAAAGTGACACAGACCCAACTAGACAGAGTTTTACGTCTCATGCGCAGGAGTTCAAAATGCTGCTCTGCTGAGCATCACGGCCATGTTAACACAACCATGCTGCAACAGCTCCCCGCTCCTCATTCCAGCTTCCATCAAACACTCGACCAAGTCTCCTTCTTCATCCTCAAATTATCCAGTGGCTCAGATCCAGCATTATCTAAGAGTCAAAAAAATCCCTACAAAGAAAACAATTTTCTCCTTCAATGCAAACACCAAGCAATGTAGCATCCCCAAAGACAAAATTTAACAAGACTTAAAGCGTGCTTCCTCCAAAACGGCCTGAGTGTCTCTTGGCACTGAAATATCACAAGCCCAAGGCATAAATACACACAGGTATTTATGCAAATGGTATTCTTTTTTAATTAATATCAGAAGCACTGATGAGACTAGGTTTTTAGTAAAAATTGGCAAAGATTTGACAACTTCATTCCTGGAGAGGGGAAAAAAAATAAAGACTCTTCTAAGCTGAGCATTAAAAAAAACTTTGTAAATTTACAGGCACTCGATAACTTTTATCATTTTTAGGCACTTCAAATGCTCAGTCTTTTTGCATAAGGCAACTGTACAATAACCATGTGATTGCCATTTATCTGCCATCTCATAACATTAATTGACATAGCAGAGGAGATGGGTCACGCAAGCAATCCAATACAGAAAGCCTAAAAAAAGCCCACTCGTGTTTTGCAGTTTCAGAAAGCTGTATACATTTTCAAGCACTTTCTTTGCCACAAGTCCTCCATCCTCCTCAAGTAGTTTTGAATTTTAATTTCAAGACTTGCTCTCCACTTACTGCAGTGTTTTCCTTTTATGTACCCGCTGCAAGTTGTTGCTGGGATAGGATCTCTTATTAGTCTCAAACAGCCTGATGACTTCTGAACTTTGAGATTATAAAGCAAGAAAGTTACTGAACACTCACATGCAAGTCGATTGGCTAAGAAAAAGCAGCATAAAGTCCTGCCAAAATCCTAACTAATCTGATAAAGGAAAAACCAGGGAGGTCTAAGCACTAAACCCCACAGTTTAAACAGAGCCAATTCCAGCCGCAGAAGGAGGCACATCACATTTAGCAGGGTACCTCTTCGTCAGATGTGACACCCGAAGAGAAAACATTTGACCACCTTTAAAGGTGCTGCCCATATGTAAACTGTAAAATTCCCAAAATATAGGAAAATATGGGACTTACACATGAATTTCCTACAGATCGACAAGTGCTGCTTGTAATCTGACCGGAAGGAGAGAGAAACAAATTAACGAGACATACGTGACACGCAGCCAGTTACCACTTAAGTACTACTTGAATTCTCCCACTTTCAATGCACTTCACAAACAATTAATCCTCTTAACATCCATGCAAGCATATTTATTATCCACAGTCTTAGCTTGTAAGCTCTTCGAGCAATGAGCTGGTTCTTTTTCTAGCTTAATACATGGCTCATGAAAATTGGGACCAAGGCCTTGTTTTAGCTGTGAAATGGCTGCCAAGAAGTCAGCTCCCATCACCGCACTCCCCTCCAGCATCTTACAGAAGAGACAAGCAAGACACCCACTCAAGAATATACTCCTAACCCAGTTAAAAGCACTTTTAACCTCATTAAGTGCTCAAATCTCAGCCTCCACACACCCTTCTTCAGGCTACATTACCAAAAGACTCAGTCAAAAATTCACTAGTAGCCCCAGCCAGGGTGGAAAAGTAGCTCCAGATTTTGGAGACTTCCGAGCCCACATTACACCGGTGGATTCACACTCTCATGCCCAAGCCAGCGGGACTCCGCAGAGCCACCAACACAGCCATGCAGCGGGCACCGATGTAACCCCCAGCATCCTCCCATGACGGACCCGAGGACGACGTATATTTATTTTCCTGCTGGTAACCACACTACTTAATATAGAAAAACCTGCAGTTCACAGAAACATTTGCAGCAATGTTTCGCCTTGCATCACACAGAAGTGTAAAGAGTCACCTGGACCTTGTGAAATGAATGCGCGTTACACAAAACTTCCTTTTACGACAGTACATATAAAAGGGGTTTAGTCTTTATTTCTCCACTCAGCTGAGACAATCTACCTTCTTCGCAGCTGCTAGAAGAGAAACTATAAACATTTACATCTAACGCAACAAAAGCTTTGCTCACCACCTCTTGTGTTCCACTGTGCTCTTAGACGATGACCGCTCATCGTAAAAATGGGTGGAGCAGCTGCAAACCACCCAGCGATGGAAAAACTGACTCCCACGTTCATGAGAAGCTCCTGCAGGGGCTGGAAACCCCACGGAAATGAAGGGTTGTCAGTACTGCCCGGATGGGAAGTCGTTCAGCTGCAGATGCAAACACATCTGCTACGTAGCAGATGAACATTACTTTTATCTCCAGAATCATCCTCTGCACCAACTCAAAGACCTTCAGATCAAGCTACAGAAACTGTTTTACTCTAGGTCACGCACAAACTCATTCACCTCCAGTTTGCTTTTAAAACAATTAAAAGCCAGCACTCCCCAAGTACAAAGTGCAGACGAAGATGTCCAGCGCCATCAGTACTGCAGCCTTGTTGCTTCAGCGAAAGATTTATGGTAGCAGGGAACAGAAGAACAACAAAATTCATCACGTAGCATCGGAGGTACATCACGTAAGCCTCACTCCTCAGCTGACTCACTAAGTGATATTAACTCAAAAAAAAAAAGAGCAAGTCCCAGTTTTGCTGCCATCTTACTGGTGGGTTCGGCAATTAGGAAGCGTGCCGTGCTGTGCACAAGCTCGTGTGCCAAAAGAAATTGCTTTGTATAAGGGTCAGATCTGGCCATCCTGTCTCCCCTTCCCCCCCAAAAATAAATCACTTCCCCCCTTCCTTTAACACCTGCTTCCTCCATCCAAGCAGTCATTGTCCCACCACTATTATGGGACCAAAGGCTTCAGCATCCCAGAGGAAACTCAGGAGGGAAACCAGTGTATAAGGCGAGCAAGACTCTCATTCACTTCAGCAATGTCACACTGCCACATCCCCTATTTTCCCTCTCTTCCTATCAACAGCAGCTTCCAAGATTTGGCCGGGTGTTGAGAACCACATGTGCCGGGAAGCCAAATGTGCCACACATCCTGGTATTGAACCCTACCATGCCCACGGACACCAGCGTGGATCGCTTGCCTTGCTCTTGCACCTCCCCAAGGACCCACAACCAACGCTGTGGGGCAGGAAAAGAGGCTGGACAGACCATAGCCTGACCCAGCACAGCTTTTCATATGGCTGCACCAAAGGGAAGGACTTCACACAAGCAGCAGTTCCGCGCTCCCCTAAAAGGCAGCGGGAGCAGGGCAGCATCCCTCCCTCTTGCTGCCCAGTATCAGGCACACGGCGAAAGGCGCCTTCAACCAAACCCATCCTCAGCACCAACTTCCATTCGGAGGTGTTTATCTCCTGCAGGAGGTCTCGGCGCAGACTCGCACACTCCCTTCGGTCTTCCCTACGCTGAAAACAGGGATACCTGCAAGAACACAACGAGTCGGCCAGCATCCATGCGTGACACACGCCAGGTGTGTTCATCCACGGGAAAAGACAGGGTGAGTCAGTCGCTGGAGTCTGAAGACACTCCGGTTTAGAACAGCTGCTCCGTGCCAAAATCCTTGTTTGTAATGGTTTTATTAACTGCAGCATTCAGCCTTACAGAGCAGTTACACCACTGGGGGTAGAGGCACATTGGGAAAGAGATTTACTTTCCCAAGTAGCTTTGCCAGTAACCTCAGATACAATTTAGATGAAGCTACAAAGTACATCACAGGTTTTAACATAACTTACTGCTCTGATTTGCATTAGTCATGGGTGAGAAAAAGCACAGGGGATTCAAACATGACACATAGGTAGTTTCTCTCAACAAAAAGTTTTGGACACCATCAAATGACATACACCCTTCTGCTTTAAGGTGACCACCTTAAAACATGCTCATGGAGAATGAGTCTCACCAAAAGTCAGTCTCTTATTTAAATAATTAATCACTTATTTTCCCCTCCCACTCAGAAATAAAGCCTGAAGTAGCTGCTACAGAAGAAAATCCTTAAATCCTTCCTTTTACACTGGGTCAGGCTAATCTCAGCAGTGCTGTCACACTGTAAATAACATCTCACATTAAACAACAATTTGGGGAAATCTCTCACCGTGTATTTTGGAAATGTAAGTTTAAAAGGGCTCAGCAAAAAGACTAAAGGGTAATGACTTTTGTGAAAGGCAGACTAGCCACCTGAATGGAATAGGAAAAAAAAAAAATACACCAGCAGAGATTAGAAGCAGTTGGAAGTTACGCTGGCAAATGCTACACATTTTGCATAGCCGATTAGAAAATTTCACAAGTGCGTGAAACTAAGATGCAATGGATCAATTGCAACTACCTGCGCTCATACGTTTTAAATAGCATCTCAGAAGAGCAATTACACAGGATACAACTCACCGATACGAGCAATCAGTTGCCATCCCATGATTTCCAAGGACATCAAAAGGCGACCTCACGCAAGAATCAAACATACAAGAAAGCAGCAACAGTTTAGTTGCCACATCTGCTGATTAAAAAGTTATCACCAGTTTCAGAAAGACAAGAGCATCCAGATGGGAAAGTAATTTATTGCGAACAAGTTATGGAATCACAGGACATTATTTTTTTAAACTAAGATTGGATCATTTTGAAGAAATAAAAAAGTGGCCAAGGAGGATTAACTTTGTCAAAAGAACCCCTACTACAGAATCACAGGTTAACCCATGAAAAAGCACCATTCCGGATGCTGCAGCCAAGGCCAAAATGAAGGTCCTCTATGACCCATGGAAGCCCATGGAGTCCACACCACCAGCAGCCCTCACAGCAGTGAGAAACCCCGCAGGAGGCTGCCTGGAGGCACCTAAACCCAACCTCACACACAGAACCTGCTTGGAATACACTCTATTTCAAGCGCTCCACACAAGTGCTGTAGGTGGTGCAGACAGTTGTTTGAGGGGTATTTTTGCCTTACGCTTACTCTGGTCCCACGCACAATATTTGAGAAGTTCACAGTGCGCCCTTGTTACGGTTCAGCGTTTGGACTGTGAGAACTACATCGCTACCCCAGCAAGGAATTTAGCTTTTTCTCACCCATAATAAAAATCACCCAATAAACTCTTCACCATCTGATTTTTAGGGGTTTTGAAAAATTTATATACAACAGTCTTGTTAGACTGCCTGACCACGTCACAACATGCAATCCATTACAGCTACACCAGAATTAAAGCTTACTTTTTGCAAGATACCACACCGCATACTTTTTAAGGACTGTTGACTACTTAAAAATATTGGTGATGACACTTCCTTCCCCTGTTCCTCAACAATTTAGAAGCATACCTAAAATGGTTATAAAGAAAAGAATAAAAAAAAAAAAGACTGTAAAAATGGCAAGGCTTATTTTTGCAGAGAAGATATATCTTCACTCTAGATAGATAGATATAATTGCAGTCTTCGGGAACTTGAAAAGGAAACACTTTGACTCCTAACTCACTGGGCTTATCTTAGAAACATATCTATCTCCCTTGTCGTCTTCACATGCTATAAAACAGGGATGGGCACCACAGTCAAATGTTCTCTTTGCCATCAGAAAAGGACTTCCAAGGGTGTAGCACTTCCAAGGGTGTAGCTCCAGGAGCATTTCTCCTCATGGAAGCACCGGAGCCTCTACCAGGGCAGACCACGAAGGGACACGAGTCGGGGAACTGATCCAGGTAATGAATGAACTTCTTCGCTGAACTGATCCAAGGTATGAATTGTACAGAGGAAAAAAAAAAAAAAAAAAAAAAAAAAAATTATTTACTGGAATCCGTTCCCCAGTCTGGTTCGCTGAAGAGACCCACAAATAGCAGCATGGCCCAGCTGGGGAACTGGAAGAGGCTGCTTACGCCTACACCGATGCACAAAAGAGATCACAAAATTACAGTTCGAGTTTAGGATGACACTGAAAAAGTTTTACCTATTGCATGCTTCCACCAGCGGTCTCTGGAAGGGCGTTATACTGTGTACAAGATTTGTGGCATGGCAGCGCATTTGTCGTGTAGACATCAGCAGAGGAATTGCCCTGTTTCCGTGACAAAGGCCCATAAATAGAGAGAGATGTAGCTTTTCGAAAAAGATCAGTATAGCTTGACTTGCAGCAGTAACTTCCCGGCATAGCTGCTTTCCCTGGAGTGTTGCCATCGTATTTTCTTATCACTAACCAAAGTAACTAACCAGTTAACTCCCAGGGATGTGCTTTGCCTTCTACATCTGCATAAAGGTCATTTGCAAGGGAGAAAGGAAGGTTTAAATAAATAAATAAATAAATAGAAAGATAACATTCTGCCACATCCACGGCTTTGTTTCCAAAAGTAACTAAGAAGTGCAATGCCAGGCTGCAACACCACGACTGAAGTGTTTGACTGTTCAGTAAGTACAAGGAGTGGCCGATTCCCTCCCCACAGCAAGATTGTTGACAGCTGTTTTAGAAGAGGGGAAAAAAAAAAAGTGAAGCATGACTAAGCTATTCATAAAAAACTCATCGTATCCAACACCCTAACAACAAGTTTTGATTTAGAAAAAGTGTAGCACTTTCTAGAAGCAACTGTTCAGGTCGTACCTGCCTGCCCCAAACCAGGCTCCCACCTGGCTTATATCCCCAGGGGATATTTTATATATATATGTATATATAATATATACCCCCACTAGCTGCAGAGCAGAATGGTATCTACACCCAAAGCTGTCAGTTGCTTCAGAAAGTCACTCATTACCTTTATCTGTCCTACAGGTGATCAATGCAAGCAAGCAAACACAGGAGCACTTGACACCTGAGCGCTTGGCACCCAGCAGCGCCCGGCGATCACGAGCTGCAGGCTGGAAGGGGCTTCCCACCCCGGCTTTCCACGCCCAGCCTTTCGTGCACCTGCAAATAGGATGGAAACCACACAAACCGCCGACTCCCTGACCAGGAGGCTGGTAAAACACGGGGCCACGAGCACCCTCGAAAAGCATATTGTCCCTTTCTTTACAGCCTCCTGGACAAACACTGCCTTCCACCAGCCAAGCAAAACCAAAACCAAATGGTTCCTCCATACTACTCAGCTATGTGGTTCAGTTTACTTCAGGCTATTTATCACCGGTGTGGGGAACCCCTATAGAAGTAACATTTAATAGCACTCAAGGAGATTGCAGAGATAATCAGCTACAGTAATAAGTAGAAAAGCTGCTTCAAGGACTGTACTATAAGCGAGTGGATCACCACCAAATACCAGGCAGAGAAAACTAATACACTGGTGTCCTGGAAACAGAATGGAAAAGAAATAGGTATAGCAGGCATGAAAACTTCCACTAATGATTTTTTTGTTAAGTAGCTATCTATTAAAACTTATTATGCCAGCAGAAAATTATATGGAAGCACCCACTGCCTTGTAACACAGGAGCACGTGCATACCACCAATAAACCTGTCAATGTTTTTTTCCTCTAGTATAATTTATTGACCACTGCCCTAATTCATGCTTTGGACAGAATAACCAGATTCCTTTAACAGTACTTAATCCCCCTCTTCTCACAGGAGCATACCCTAGACCAGAACACAGCTTACCCAGGAGTATATCCTGCTGAGAGATTAGTAGCGAGTTCTGCATAAGCCTGAGTCTCAAAGCTTCCCTACATTGCCTGTGTTTAAAAACATCCATCATTGGACAGTACCTGGCAGAGCTCTGTTTCTAGGAGAAGCTTTGACTTCTTAACTGCGTTTTCCTCCTTTGATGCTGTAAAGTTGTAAATCAGGAACATGGAGCTCCTGCCTTTCTCACTGGCTGCAGTCCCTGGCTGGACTCTGTTACTCCGAACATGCCGTGTCCTCACCTCTCGGGCTATGCCGGCCATCCCTTGGCCACCGGAGCCGGCCAGGAGCTGCAGGCTCGAACGCCATCATGCAACGCGGTGCCTCCACACTACCTGCAGGAGACTCATCATTCGGGCTACCTACAGAACCTGTCCGCCTTGCAGAACTCAACATCCGTGCCCTTCTAGCAACAGCCCCGGGCTAGCCTGTCTGCCCAGCACCGGGCAGCGCTGGAAGGACAGACAGGAGACGTATTAGGCTCAACCCATGAACACAGAAGATAGGGACATGCTTGAACTCATGCCAAGGGACAACACATGCCCAGATGATTTTCACCTTGCCTAACACACCCTTACCCTGCTATCAGGCTGGTTAAAAAAAAAACAAAAACAAAAAAAACCAAAAAAAAAAAAACCAAAAAAAACCCCAAGTATCCAAGCAAGAAATTGTCACCATGGTAAGTGACAGCCTGGACCAGAGTGTCCCAAAGCACAACAAGTGCCTTCTGAGAGAATGCTCCACGAGTACAGACAGCAGCTTCTATCCATGGGCACAGATGTTATGAGGTTAACACCAACCTACTCCCACTGCTGAGGTATTCTACTTATAAAAATACACCTCCTCTAAGATGGCAATAAATGAATCATTAGTACCTTACCTTTAAGGTACTATGTGGAACTTGGTTCACCTTTGCAATTCCACAATAGCTCGGCAAGGGCGTGAAAAACATGAAACACACACCTGGTGTGGGATGGATTTTAAGCTGAAGAGAGTCAACACAAACAGAAATAATGTAGCTTGGCCCTTTAAAACCGATTAGATTACGTTAGCCAAAACTCCCAGCACACAAGACACTCATGGTCCTCAGACCAACTGTCTAAACTCAGCTCTGAAGCTACATGCTTTACATATTTCTACCGCATCGCATATCTCCATGAGTACCCAAAGTTTTACGGCTGATGAAGATTACAGGGAACACCACAGCTACCAACTGTCCTACAGAAGTACAGCTTTTCTAATCCCTTTATCGAGTCCCTGTCTGGTCATCCACAATGGAATGGGGACAGCACGCTCTTAAAAAAAAAAAAAAAAAAAAAACTTTTAAAAATCACTTTTTCCACTTCTGAGCTCCAGCTAACGTGAAGCCCCGCAAAGAACACTGGAGCGGAACCAATTACAGAGGTCAGCAAAATGGATCTCGACTAATCCCAACTCCTTCATACGACTTGCGGGGCTAGCACAGCCACAGAAGGTGGATTAATACGCCCCAACAATTTACAGGTTAAGGAACAGTCACCCCTTCCAACTCTCGTCCAGAAACTCCTGCGATCGCTTCGGAAGAAGAGTGTCGAGAAGAAAAAGGAAAAGCACGTTCTATTTACAAGCCACAGCATGAATGCATGAAGCAGGCCCCACGGCAATGACCCTCCGAGTTACTCCAAAGGCCCACTCAGCCCCGAAGGTGAGAAAACCCACCACGGGCCGGTTGCGGAGGGGACGCCGCCATAAAGCCCAGATTACTTTCTTTGCAATAAACTGGGATACAAAGTTGCGTCAGCGAAACTGGAGGGGTTTGGGGTTTTTTGGGTTTTGGGGTTTTGTTTTTTTTTTCAGATCAAGACACCAGTAATTCCAATAGCGAGGAAGCGGAGGGATGCGGGGGCCAGGCGGGTGGGTGCGGGGGCGCCCGGGGCACCCTCCGCCCCGGGGCTCCCC
>NW_009259044.1:4337171-4366614 GCF_000687185.1 Egretta garzetta | reverse complement strand
CATTCTGCTTCTTTATAATCTGCGCAGCTGGCGTGAAAGGACACGGGCAGCTTTTCATGCTGCGGGTTTGTTTTTATTTGAGGGGGGTACTTCCTTCCCACGCACCAAACTTCAGCGTTAAGAGCCTGTTTCGCTCGAGGTTAACGTTTCTCGCATTCCCGCTTCCAGCAGTTGTAAAACCTCTCTGAGGGCACAAGCTGCCCGGCCACGAAGGCTGCACGCAGACGCTGCACGTCCGTACCTATCACAAAATCTCGCAGCTCCCCTTGAGCCCCACCAAGCCAGCCCAGGGCCTTGTCCTGCTCCTCACCGCCTTTCCCCTGCTCCTCTACCATCGCGTGAGGTGCGTACGTTTGATCGAGGAAGAACTCCCTTACCGTTCCCACGCCTTGCCCTGGAAAAACAGTGGAAATGGCAACCCATCGTTAGCAAACGAGTTGATATGGCCTGTGGTCCGCATGTGGCTGGGTTTGAGGAGGCCCCTGGGAATTAAATTGCATGCTCTGTTGTGGTGGTGACCTGCCTTCAGTTGCCATTTTTGTTGGAAGCTCTTTGGAAACGTGTACATGTGGTGGCCCAATATTTCCACTCGGCTTAACCCCCTGCACACGTGTAGATCCCGCTAGCCCTGGCAGTGACCGGGTGATCATGTCCACAAAGGCAGTAGCAACATTGAGTTAAACATGCATTTTCTGCCCCACTAGAGGTGGGCAGCCCCACCTCACGACAACTGACCCCCAAAACACCTTACAATACTTTCCAAAGAGACCTTGGTGCTGGCCGGAGCACTGGGCAAAGGCTGCAGGTAATTCCCATACATCATGTTCTCTCTAAGTAGAACAGAAATGTACAGTGCAGAAGATTTTCTGCTGAAAATCCTGTGTGTGAACTTGCCACTGTCTTCCCAAATACGCACTGTTGATTCTGTTTAAATCAACTGAAATAATAAAAAAATGGTTTCAACACTTGTGCAATGTGGTCATTTTGGAGGCTGGAGTGTACCAGCATCATATACCCTTTTCAACCAGGAGCAACAGTTTTTCTTATGTGGCTCCAACAGGGACAGGCACGTGAGAGCAGGGACACTGGAAACACATTTTCTTTTGCCTTCTTCCCACCCCTACAAGAAGGGCTCACGAGGCAGGTCACTTGGCAGCTCCCAGGCTCCAGAAGAGGGGCCAGGCACAGTGATGGCTCAGCAAAGAGCACCATCTAGTGAGAAGCCACTTCTTGCAGAAACTCTGTCCCCTACAAGTCTCCAACCAAACAATGACTAACCCAGCCCAGCCCAACCTACCTCATAACATCTGAGGCAATCCTGAGCGAGGTAGCATGGTAACAGATAACAGATGCCTAAAATTTTCCATAACACGCTCGCTGAGATCTTTAGCTCTACCCTCTTGGTTGTCCATCAAGGGAATGTTTCTTCTCTGCTTGTCAAGTCCAGCTTGGCAATTCAACCTCTGTCTTCTGCCTCGCCTGCAGCTGATACAGGCCTGGTCTTGCTATTGGGACCCCCCAGTCCTGTTGTGGGGGTCAGAAGCCCCAAAGAGAGGGCTCAACCTCCCAGCTGAGTCTGTACCAGCTGCGTACATGCCCATGCACATGAGCTCACACATGTCACTCTTGCAAATATATTGGAAATGCTTTTGGGGAGTCTTTTCAGCACGAGGGTGCAAAGGTGATCTGTCAGCAAGGCTCTCCGGGAGTGTCATAATACTCTAAATCAGGAGGCAAGGAAATTAGCATGGAAAATACTGAGGAAAGGTGATGCAGCAGCTTAGCACTGAAGCAGGAGGATGGGCTGATGGGCCCCCTTCATCAGAGGTGTGATGGCTCTTTCAGTCAAGGAGGGTGAATCAAAACACAGGCAGAGAAGGTGTGATTTTTCCTATATCAGAACTATTCCCTGCCAGAGTGGGCTTCTCCAGCTGCCTGCATAACCCCAGAGCACCCCCAGGCGCTGGTGGTGACTTAGGAGGGGAATTAGCAAAGGTAGGCAGGGCTGTGGGATGGGTAGAGAGCTCCCCAGCTTAGATCTGAGCCCCGGTCCCCCTTGCCTGTGGGCGGGCTCGTGCTTCCCCAGGACCAGAGACCACTGAGCATCTGCCACAAAAAGGCTGTATCGGCCACTTCAGATGCCCAGCCCATGCTCTCAGCAGCACTAAATACATCTTCCTACCTGTCCCTTCCCCAAGACGTGGTCTGTGCTCTACTTTTGTCTTTGAATTGTTATCCACCCCCAAATTCTCTATCTCAGAATATCCTGTCTGCACCCACATAAAACCACAAACCAAAACAGAGTGGCAGTAGATGAGGGGAAATTTGTGCCGCAGCTTTGTGGATGCCAGCCTCCTGACAAGTCATTTGCCTTCAGAGTGTCTCTGACACTGGTTCTCCCGGGCTTTGCCATTTGCCATACATCCAGGTCTGGTTTTTAAATGCTATTAAAAAAAATAATAAAATATATCAGATGTTCTTTCATGGACTCTTTCGGGTTTTAATTTGTCACAGGCTTTGCTGCAGGGCTCCCTACTTCTTCCTAGGGAACTGGATTTAAGTGCGAGTTGCGCTCGTGAATGAGACTGGAATTTGGATCTGCACAACAGAATCTGAACATTTGTGTGTAGTGGCATGAATTAGCAATACGAGCGCATTGTTCCCATTTGCTGGAAATTAGCTGTCCTTGCAACTGAATAGAAAACAGAGTGCCGTGTAATGATGGAAGCAGCAACTATTAAAGATTTGTTTTCCTTGTGTTTAAGCAGCTACAAAACTGAGACACTGAGCGTTAATGTGGCTGACAACAGCACGTGGCGTTTTCTTTCTGTTCCTGCTTGTTTGAAGCCGGTGCCTGGTAGTTAAGATAACAGCAGCTACACCTGAAGAGATTTGACTATCATTTGCCTTCTTCAAACTGTACCAATGTCATCTCTAAAGCCCTGTGAGCGATACGATCTTTGCTGCAAAACCGTGGACTGTGCCTGAGAGCAGCCTTCAGCTGAAGTCTCCCCATTCCCGTGAGTGACGTATCTCAGCTCACATGTAAAAGGTCTTAGTGTGTCACAATCATCAGGCACTGGAGTTCGCCCTTAGGACAGGAGATAGCCTGGAACGGGTGAACCACAATAAAACCCAGCCAAATGGAAACACAAACCCTTATGACCTGCAATATTTGATGAATGAAATCAAAGAAAATTCCCTGGGTTCTTCTTCTGCCCCTCTGTGAGAAGGTGGTGGGGCTTTGGTGGAAGGAGAAGGGGAGCAGTCTTGCACCTCGCTATCACCCACCGCGTACCTCAGCTGCTCATCACTGTTCTTTCCGATTATTTCTCAATTCTGTGCTTATCAGTTGCTCATGCCGATGGCGTTTGAGGTAGTTGCTCAATTGGCGGGGCACATCCAGCAGGTCCACCTCTGCAGCTCCCGGGGCCCCTCCGTCTGCTGATAAGCTGTGCTGACACCAAACTCTCAAAACTCCCTCTTACACATATCATTGGAAGCCCTGATATAAATACTGCCTTTTTCTTCTGGTCAAAAATTTCCAGTTACTTACGTTTAATGGACCTGAAAACAGGTAAAGGACCATTTCTGCTGACAGTCCCAGCAGAACCACCCCCACCTGCATTTGTGACAGGGACAAATAATCTTATTTCACATCATATTTGCTTTAAATATTCTCAGGACCAAAGAAACCGTCTGGCGAGCTCCGTGTTGTACCTGTGCCTGCTGCCTTGCTAGGTCCGTATCAGCAGCTTCCAAGCAGTTAACACAGAAACAAGAAGTAAAAGCAACCGAAGAACGAGAAGAGCTTCGCAGTCCCACGGGGACAAGGTGTGGGCAGAGGTGTTGCAAAGAAGGTGACGTTTCCACCCCGTTGCCCTCCTCCTGCCTGGGCTCAGATATAACAGTTACTATAATGATAATAACTCGCACGCCTCTGACTGCCTCTGCCGGACTTTGGGAGGTCTGACAGTGTTTGCAGGGAGACTTGAGCCGGACCAGCGGGCTCACCCTTCCTTCAGCCCCGTAGGGTAGGTTCTAGATAGAGCAGAAAGGGCCAGATGGAAGGAGACTTGCAGCCTGCAGACCCTATTACCATGAAGCCTCCTGGGAGGGTTTTCTCTTCCACTTCAGCTTTGCACTTCAGGCTTTTGTCGAAGGACACCGTTAACAGGCGTCTGCTCTGGCCATCCTGTCCTTTTCAATATACCTTTTAATTTAATACTACTCTATTTCTGTCTTCAGCAAGGGTTGTTGTCCAGATACGTGCAAAGCAAGGGATAGGCAAATCTATGCCAAAAGGTTTTACTGAAGTATCAGAAAACATCCATCAAATGAATTTACGAAACTGAATTATGTGGGACCCCAGGAGTAAAAAATGACAAACACAGAGAGTTAAATTGATAGCAGACCAGGATAAAAGCTTTTAGTCAATGCAGGCTGTAAAATTAATCAAATGCAGTATACTCCCTAAAAATTAGAGCAGTTTCCTCATCCCCTGCACTCTACTCAATTTCAGATCTAAATAACATACAAAGTAGATTAAAATTATAAATACAGCAGATCCCACAGTAAAGCAACTAATCAAGAAAGCAACACATGCATTTGCAACGAATTATTTATTACCATCACCACGTGTGGCCAGGATGTGAACGCATATGGCATCCCTGGCTTCTTTTGAACCGATGCCAGAGTGTTGGGTGTATTTGCTTGTTGTGCGAGGCAGTAAGAGAAACCGTCAACATCTAGGGCACTTGGAAATATTTGCTTGAAACTTTGAAATATTACGAAGGATGAAACAGGGCAAAACTGCATCTATAGTGTGGATGTGCAGCAGTATCTTTCTCTCTGCCTAGAACCTGAGTGCTCCACCCCTGACTTCCACTATTCAAGTTTTCTCTGTAGGTGTACATGGACTGGATGAAACCTCCCAAGCTACAGCACTTGGGAGAGGAGAGTCCTCCAGGTGTTGGGAACCAATAGCCCATAGGTGATGGCAAAAATTTCCACCTTATCCAAACATATAAGCGCCATCTCTACTTCATATCCTTGCATTAAATACTTGCCTAAACTTTTCCTGTTGATTTTCATGGACCTGCAGCTGCAGGATGAAAAAGAAGTGCCAAAAGAGATGCCTTCCTCGGGAAGGCCAACAGGAAGCATGTGTGTTTCACAGAGATCCAAGTGCAGCCTGGGAGCTCACATCTCGGACCGTTGACTTCAGGCATATCACAAAATCTATGGGCTGAACGTGAACTGCATTAAAAACTGCTCTTTGAATTTCCATCACCAGCCACCCACCAACTGTTCTGCCAAGACCTGTGTGTTACAACATGTATCTGTAGCAGACTCTGGTAGTTGGTTTCGTATCTCGAGAACAAAGTAGACTCCCTTTATTGAAATTTCCAGTGCTAGAAAGCCAGCAAGTTCCTCTCCCCATGTCATGAAGCCCCTTTTTCTCACACACAAGCTCTGCACCCGTTGCCAGTCAGCCCAGCTCTGCCAGATCACACACACCTACCAGGCTGTCCTAGTACTTCTGCACCAGAATGGCTCATGTGCACAAGGGTCAGCAAAAATGCACCATGCTTTTCCTCAGCTTAACGCGCTTCCAAATCACAGAAAAGTGCAGAAGGCCATTGAACATCTCTGTTCAGAAGCACGAACGTTTGGCCTGTTATCAAGTGCAGGTCTCTCATGGCAGTGCGTTAAAATAACTTCGGTTCTCAAGAGGGGAAAAGAAAGCAGCTTCACCGTGCACTGTAAACCAATGTCATGTGGGTCCTAGGAAATCAAAGACACATCGCCACAAATCCCAGTGCCAGGATGGACAACGGGGACATGGGCATTCACTGGGTGCTGTGCATGAACGCAGCAATGCAGCATGGTTCAGCGTGGCAAGTATAATGTCGTGACATATGAGATGCCACTGGTCACCAGCTTCTATTACCGCACTGCTTCCCTCTGCCCTTCCTCTGAAGATTCAATTCCAAATATATATGAATAGCATGGAGCTTTGGTAGGGTCATTGTCCCCACTGCCAAAAGAGGTTCTCAGGGAGGAACCAGTCTGGTGGATGCTCTATTCTCCACGTTCCCCAGACCAGGAGAGCCACCATAACAGCATCATTTCTCCCTTCCTCTCTCTGCCTTTGGTTGCAATAGCTCTGGCTGCCAGCAGCAGCCTGGGCTTGGCTGGCTATTTGCAGCGGCCGGCATGTGGGATGTGCTGTGAGGTGGACACATTGCAGGGTTGGCATTCTGGCTCGTCAGGGTCTCCCCTCACTCCTGTAACACCAGACCGCTTCTCAATCATTTCTTAGCAGCTTGGGCTAAGAAGCCCATTACATCGGCTGGGTCAAGAATGGGATACGGCATCTCTGGTATCCCAGGCTGGGCAAGCCGTGTTTTGCAACACTCACTGACGTGCTTTTGTGTGGAAGGGATCTATTTCACATTAAGCAGCCGTCATACAGTATTTTTGATCACCACCTGTAAGCAAATCCAAGCAAAGCTCATTCCAAGGTCAGCTGGGTATTTCTGCAGACTTATCTCCAGCCTTGCAGGCTGCAGAGCAGGCCACCACGCTGGCCATTTAAACCTCCGATAGATCAAACAGAGCCAGAGCGGATCCAGACTGGCAAGAAAGAGATTAGGATCAAGCAGCCTCCTCTGTCCCTGCAGTGCTGTGTCGACAGGTGGCCAGGGTGTCATTACAGCGGGCAGACAACTTCAACGCATGAAGTCTTTGCCTTCACAACTTCTTATTTTATTATTTTTTTTTATTTTTTGCCAACACAGAGCAGTTAAACCATGCTTAGACATACTTAAGCCACGCTCTTAGTGAAGCTGATGCAGTATATCACTGCGTGCCTGCCCTGGGACGCGCGGTGGGCAGGGGCTGTGGCAGTGGCTATCTGCGGTAACCTGCCAGCCCAGAGAAGTTGTTTGTGACTGATTAAATAGCCGTGTCGTCTGAGAACTTCAGCAAAAGCGGTGTTTCCCTTTTTATTAACTTCTCCCTCCTCCCACTGTCTGCCTGGGTTAGCTGAGAGCAGGAAGCAACTTCTGTGCTTACAGTAACAGATCGGCAAGTTGAGAGGCACCTCATCAGGCAGGGTCGCCTGACAGAACACCAAATGAAATGCCTCACATAATAAATGTCTCAAATATATTAAAAAAGCTGATGCTGCACAGATAGGCATAGGATTTGGTGGTGGTTTTCTTGCACAATTATGCCTTTCAAAATCCTTTGCTTTGATTTTGATTCTCTCTCGCTCTCTCCTTTGTAGCATGTTTCCAAATGTCGGCATCCATTTTCTCATGTTTGTCACAAGCCGAGAGCGTTGGTGCGTGCGTATATTCAACTCCAAACGACAGCCGAGGGTTTAGTGTTACACAGAGAGAGCATCAAGTTAACATCCCTGAAGCCATCTCCCATTTATTCCACCCAGATGGGAATAAAGGTGCCGGTAGGAAACTTTGCAAAGCATTAGGCATCTTGGGGTGGTGTTAGCGTCGCTGTTTCTCATTGAAGATAGTGAAATTATGCTTTTTACAAATTGGGAACACTGTTTATTTGGTTGGCTTATGAAGAGCTGTTGAAAGCCCGTACGTACGCAGACAAACAGGTCTCTCTCTCAATCATTAGTCTGATTTACACATTAATCCCAATAGCAATAAAACTATTTGTACTTCCTTTAGGTCTGTGTAATTATTAAAACCACAGACAATCCTGCCACACTGAGTACCTGATTCTGAAAGTGAAACCAGGAGGCTCATCTCTGTGCCAACGTATGGCCCCGTGAGGTTACTCCTGTAATCACATCTGGTTACTTTTTCGACCATCTTTAAAATGAAAAGAGGAACTGAGTTATTCTCTCAGCTGGTGTGGCAACCAGAAGACTAAAGCAGGCTGAAACCCCTGGGTGCGGAAAATAGTTTGGGGCCAGGAGTTCACAGCTGTGCGTGTAAAGAACCTGCACAAGGTGAAGACATCTTGCTGTGCCTATGTAAGGCTATTTTGAAATAATTTGTACTTTAAAAATCATTTTATAACTAAGAATCCATGGGCAGAATTTGCCTGCTCATTTGGTGTGACTCTATACACCACCTGATAATTGCATCTGCAAATGTTTGGTTAGATATTTCGCTGCTTATTCTCACACAGAATTCAACTGTGCAAGATGTGACTGCTAATGACAGAAGAGCAAGCCCTTCTAAATATCTGGATCTCAGCTGATATCTACAATCTCTGCATGGCAAAAATTTTTCCTGTCTTTCATTACCTTCAGATGAATCGTGGCAGCACCCTCTTCTCAGCACCCTTCAGCTATCGCCCTCGCTCTGCACCGATGGGGTTTCTGGGGTTCCCCACCCCTCGAACCGGAGCATGCCGCTTTCATCACCCATCTCTTCTAGCACAGGCAGCAAGAACCTGGAAATGCAGTGCCCTACAAGCCTCTGAGAGGTTTTCCTAGCAACAGCAGACATCCAACTACCCACCCGGGTATAATTTATCTTAAGTCTAAAAGAGAGGACAAGAGACAGCTCCAGAAACTTAACGGGCTATGGAGCATTTAGATGTTTGTGCAATACTGCTTTTGCTGTCCATTGGAACGAAGCGCCGTGATGATTATTATAAAAGTGAGAATGAAGACGTAGACTAATCACCTTCCCTCATCTATAAAGGGTGTTGGTTGGTTTCAACATTTTGCTGTATATATGGCTTGTGCAATACGGCCGACTGAGCGTGTGCTGAAAGACTGAATGAAGAAGGGAGCTGGTTGTGTTTGGCAGGGAAGATGCACATGATGTGTCTCGTTACTATGGCTGTGTAGGATCACAGAAGTTAACATCTATTAGATCATGTATCAGGCTTACCCACGCCCTCATGCTCCTTCTGCTAGTTCAGTTAGCTCCCTGGAGCCCATTTTTAGTGTTTTATCAGTTGAACTTTAAGTATCTCAAGCAATGAAATAGCCGTCTTTTTTTTTTCCCTCAGAGATTTCTGTGATCTAACACCTTGCGGAGCTGCGCCTGGCTCTCCTGCCTGAAACCCTCTTCTTTGAAAGCCATGTAACCATTCGCATGTGATCCACGCTCACTGGACGGCAAGCCGCACTTCATTTTCTTTGCATCCGTTATTCAGCTCTCGCTTGGCTCTGAGCCCCCCCAGGGCTGGTCATGGTAAAGCCATTACCTCCCTGCACGTGCACACCACATGCCTTCCCTGGGCAATTTCCACCGTAACTCAGCATCAGCTGCTAAGCTCAATGGCTGAAACAAATACGATGAATTAAAACATAGGGTAGCAGGAAGCATTATTAGTCCCCAGGGAATTTGCTGCCTCCTAAAGCGCTATTTGCTAAAGCTTTTAGAGCAGGTCTTGCTGCTGATGCTTTCTTCTGCTCCTGCTGTCATAAGGAGCCAATGTCTTCTGCACTTTTCCCATCAATTCCTCCTTGACCCCTGGACTCCCATCCAACCAGCCACTACCTCTCCTTGCCGCCTGCTCTAGACAGAGTCTCTAAACCAGACTTAACACCCTACACTTGTGCTGTGCGTTGAGCAGTGCTGTTCAGGGGTGTCCTCAGGGAAAAAAAAAAACCTGTTATGAGAAGATACATGCTCTGGCTGAGTTTGCAGAGGCAAGAGGGACTATCACCTGCAATACGAGCAACGGCCAGACCCATATTGAGTTCAGTTTTATGGGTTAGAAGCAACATTTTTAAATGGTGCAAGTTATTCAGGCGCCAGCACTGATGGCGTAGCATCGGTTGAGTAACATTAATTCTTCACCCATTACGCCCATCCTGCTCCCTGGTCCAAACTGGAAAAGGAGTGACTGCAAATGTACAAATATCCCCAAGGAATAGAAGTGTTGATGGTCCCGTCTGGGCCTAATTTTCTGTGGTAGGGGACTGAAAATTTGGACTTCTTATTTGCAGCACAACATGCTGTGGATAAGCGAGCTACTGATCTCTTCCAGAAATGAGCTGCTTACGCAAAACAACTGAGAAGATAATACTTGTGCTGCTGCACATGTCCTTTCTATTCAGGGGTGGAAAGGAAAGTGGCAGCTGAGGACGATTAGGTTCTGTGCTTGGCACCACCCTGCCAGCGGGTTGTGAAGTCACGCTTTCGGTTGTTGAACTGGGGATGAGATTATGCAAGGACATAGATGGGAAATGAGCAGTGACCCACCTATATGTTAGTAACAGCAATTAATTAACACTTACATTCATAAATGCTGGAATAGCTAATCAAAGAAGTCACAGTTACTGAACATATGGGGAAACGTTAGCCTCATTTAGGTTCTGGCCCTAAGCATCCTACAAGGTTGATGGCAAAATTGAGAGTACTCCAGGTTGGATTGCCTCAGCATCCACATCTAGCAGCTTCCTCGTTAGGCAACCCTGCTAATTCAGTGTCTGGATCCCAGAGGGCCTGTTGGGAAGGCATCTCCCCCACGCATACACACCCTCTGATGAGTGCATTTCCACTTGGAGAGCAGAAAGAGGTGGAAGATCAGCTGGAACAAGCTGAATGTGCTCAGCCACATTTCATTATGAGCGAGGCAGACTGGGGCACAGCACCTCCATCCAAGTACACTGTGAGAGCACTCTGTTCCCCCTGGTACTGGGAGTAACGAGATGATAAAACACAGGCACAAGGAGCAAGTTTGTCTTCATAAATCTGAAAGGCAGGCATTGAAAAAATGCCAGATTTCTGAAAAATTAACACCCTCTTTCATCATCTAATGAAAAAAGCCCTCTTTCTCTTACAAAAACCCCAACATTTTAAGCTATTCTAAAATATATTGAAAGCTATTTAAAGAAATTAAGTTATTTTTAAAAGAACTGTTGACTTTACTGATGCTGCCCTACTTATTTTTCCACATTGGTGCTTTTTTTAAGAGTAGCAACTGGCATTTATAGTCACCTCTCTGTTTATTTCGCTACAGTAAAGGCACAGCTTGGCTTCATTTTCCCAGATCCAAGCCATTTCAAACATCAAAGGCACCTCACATATTGCGCCGTCACTGGGTACGTACAAACAGACCAGAGCTGTGAAACTGCAGCACGGCAGCAATATTTTTTTAATGGATTTCAATGTTTAGTCCACTTTATATCATTTTTACATAATCTTAGTAAACACACAGAAGGTTAAAAGCTTTGACAAGGGTCAGCCTAAAGCAACATCATCCCAGCTGGGAGGGCAAGTGCCATGGACTGCAGAGAGGGTAAAGGCAGAGTATTTGGGCAGGGGAGCAGACCATGCCCTGGTGAAAGGTGACCAAGTTTTTGAGGTTACCATGCCTGAGAAACTCCAGATTTCATTTTGCTTGCTTGCTTATAAAAAACTCTTTATATCACACAGCCTGAAAGATATCTGGATTGGAGTGAGTAGCCCCTTGGGGGCCTGCATTTACTAGCACTGGTTACTGATGGTTCGTCTGGTGACGATGGTGAGTTTGGAGGCGAGGAAGGGAGGGACGCAGCCACTTACATCATCCCTTTGCAGCAAGCAGAAAGCATGGCTCTGACCCAACACTCTGCAACATGCCTGGGGATCCTGGAGCCAAGACATGACACACAGAGAAGAGAGAAAAACACACGCCGGAGCGAGGAGAGTGCTTGGGAGTGAGGACCATGCCAGGGACCTCAGCCCTGGAGTTATTTTTAAAGCATACAGCAGTGGCCTCTGCTGGCTCTGATCAGGACATCAGTTTTGTTTCTTTTTTTCCCTGCTCTGATGGGGCTGCCTGCAGCAATGACCAGGTTTTGCAGAGCACAGGTACCCATTTCCCAAGGGAAAAGCAAGAGCCAGAGAGGAAGAAGTGAGTTTGCAGGACGCATGACAATACTCATGGGGACCCTTAAGCTAACAAACAGGGCTATTTTGGCACATTCAAGGGGACTAAGGAGGGGTTTGATGAAGCTTGGTCCAAGTTCCTGAATAGTTAACTGAAGTGAACCTGCCATGTGCAGCCTTTTGGGGCTGAGCAGCCAGGACCTTTGCTGTGTGGCTTTCCTAATGTCTGTGCCCAACTTGAGCTCTCCCCCGAGCCTTGCCGGTCAGCCCCAGATCAGGTACCATGCTGCAAGGTGCCAGCCCAGCTTCTTCCCTAACGCTCCCCCTGCCCATCTTTGGTACGGGGGGGAGACTCAAGTGGAGTGGAGAACCAGGGCTGCCCTCCTTCCAGCAGCACAGCTCTGAGGGATGGGGCTCACAGGAGTTGCCTTTTCCTCGGCAGGACCTCCCTGCCTCACGCCGGGTTTCTGGCCGTGCTGCCTGCAGGCAGGAGTGAGGGACCCGTCGCGATTTCGCAGAGCAGTGGGATGCGCAGGCAGCTGCTTTCACACGCGCACCTTTGGTTTCAAGATCCATTTCTGCCCAGAATCATTACTCTGTATCACGCGTCCTTTGGCCATTGAATTTCAGGTGGCTTTAAAAGCTGCTGTTACTGACCCCCCCGGCCTCTTTCTGCGATCCCCACAGGCACCGTCCCCCACTGCTTGGCGTTTCATCCCACAGTGCTCAGTGTTTCGAGAAAAGACGCGGGCAGGTGAGCTCCATGGCCAGTGTCACCCAGCTGGGGTGGGAGCAGCACCCAGCGCTCCCAGCTCCCCCTTTAATGCCTTGGCTGTTCCTCCAACCGCCCCCCATTGCTGCTGTGACCTCCTCAAGGGCACAGACCGGGCTCCTTCCAACAGCAGCTACTCCTTTAAGACCACGTTACTGTTGTATTTATGTATTTACTATCAAGGCCCCAGAGCAGCTGATCAACCCTAAATGCGAGGGCTATAGGCAGCGATGCGGTCACATGTCGAAGGCTGCCTGCATCTGCTCCCCAGCTGCTTGCTCCCCCGGGCCATCCGGGAGGATATTGGGTAAGGCGGCTAAAGGCTTGTGGGAGAGCTGCGGCAAGCTTCCCCTCGTATTAAGCAGCCTTTAATTTGGCCCTGGCTGGGAGGAAGTGACAAGGACAATGCAGAGATCAGACACTCAAAATTTTGGTGCTCAGTGTGAATATTTTACATGCTTGTCAAGCTGTGCAGTAAACGATGAAGGGCTGTAGCCAGCTGTAATTTAACACAGGGGGATCAATCCAATATGAAGAGCAACAGACTGTATCTTTCCTCCATATGGACATCTAAACAAATGTTTTATTGATTTAAACATTTCTCATCATTTATGGGAACAATTTATCAGCACGGTCTTCTAAAGCAGCCCATTTTGTACTTTAAAGCTGTACACGGGTTCAAGGATCGTACAAGCTTTTTCAACTTTAAATGATTAAAAATTGCAGCAAAACAGAGGATGGCCCCACTCTGAGGACATCTGCGTAATTATTGCTCTTAATTACTTGCTTTGCCCTGAAAGTGCTTTTAGCTCTCAACAGGGCAAAGAATTGAAGCAGCTCCAGGTGTAAATAAGTTGCAGTTGAAACAAGAGAGCCAGAGCAGGTAATGCATACAGGTCTGGGGGCTGTGAGTGCTGGGGACGTCTGTCCATCCCTCTGATGGCTCTGTAGGACTCCAGCACAAGGCTTCTGACAGCCAGCACTGCAAAATGGAAGATGCTGGTTTACGTGCAGATCCCCCACCTCCTTCTTTTAGGGCACTGATATATCATAGAATCATAGAATCGTTTAGGTTGGAAAAGACCTTTAAGATCACCAAGTCCAACCGTTAACGTAGCACTGCCATCCCACCACTAAACCCTGGCCCTAAGCACCTCATCTAACAGTCTTTTAAATACCTCCAGGGACGGGGACTCAACCACCTTCCTGGGCAGCCCATTCCAGAGCCTGACAACCCTTTCGGTGAAGAAATTTTTCCTAATGTCCAACCTAAACCTGCTGTGGCAGGTTATATCAATACTATCTGCATGGTCTAACCTTGGGACAGAGGCAGGGTTATCTACTGAGCTTAATTCTCTTTCTAGAGAGTCTCAGTCTTCACATTTTGAATTTTAATGTTTGCTCTCAACACAAAAAGTGCTTTACCTTAGCTACTGAACCCAGATTCTCCCTTTGCTGTTCTTTCTGCCAGGATAAAGCACTGAAAACCCAGCCTACTTAGAAGTTTCTTTTCCTCCTGCAGCATTGTCTCAGCTGAGACTTTTTTTTTAGCTCTTTAGGGGTCTCCTTCAGCTGCTAACAAGTTCTGCTTTCCAAAATGTTCAAAACTCTTTCTCCAAAAAAAACTGGCTAAAAAATTACCAGATTTGAAGTAGATGCACTGGTTTATTTTCTTCATAGGCTTGAACCTCTCCCATTCACAAACTTTTCTTCTTAACAGTCAGGGATAGAAACTGCTATTAAAACAAAAAGCTGAGATGTCTGCTCAATCCCGTGGCTCCAGGAGCTGGGGCTTTAAGAGAGGAAAGCAAATGCTGTGAGGCTTGTGATAACATTGCAGGAGTTGGCAACAGCCACTGGTGCTGAACTGTGGGTGTTGCTGTGAATACTGGCTGCCATTCGGCGTTAGGCAGTCACGTCTCGGCAGGGGATGGAAAACCCGGCAAAGCTCTTTTTTTTTATTTTTTTTTTTTTTTTCTCTCTCTTTCTGTTGTTGCAGGAACAAAAGCGTAAATCACAAGCCCTTGGCACTGGGCGGGATTTTGGGCTTCGCTGGGTCCTGGTGCTAAATTACATTCCCTCAGATCGTTTGCTCCCTTGTTCATCAGCCAGCAAGAAACATGAGGCTGCGAAGGGTGTCTACACATAGGCGTGTGTGTCTGTGCGTGACTGCGTGTTTGTCTTTGGTCCCACACCCAACACGGTCAGGGCCAAAACGTATTGGGGAAATGTTTAAAAATGGTATTGTAGCTTAGATCACTCTACCTCTGCTACAATAACAGCAATGGGGGGGGGATGCGGTAACGGCCCGACTGTCCAACCAAGAGTTAAAGCGTGATGCTGTGCAGCGCTGAAAGTTGGAGGTAGGCAAGTCTGACCAGATCCGGGACCCTCGGGTGCTTTGTACCTGTGCTGAACCACACCTGGCCACAACACAGTTGTCCAAAGAGTGACTGTGGTGTCTAACCGGTCTCTTGTCCAATCTTAAAAAAAAAAGTACATGATCTTAAAAAATCACCCTGTGAAGGGCCTTAAGATTTCCCCTGCTACAGCCCTCTGCCCCCAGACAGGACCAGGTCCCCTTGCCAGTCCCTGGCAGCATCCGTGTGGCGTTGTGGTGGGTTAGCATCCCCGCTGCCAGGGAGCCCCACAGAGGCAGCTCAGCCCCGTCTGTGCGGTGACCAAGCTACTCCTCTGACCCAGCCCCACTTTAACCCTGCCATTCCCCGAGCCCTCTTTGCCACTGTCATGTCTGAGCTGCTCTTTGGTATCCATTAACATCTGACCAGCAGCCAGAGGAGATGAAGTCTGAAAGATGCTCCAAGTGTTCTGCAAGAGCTAACCCCAACCTGGAAGTCACAGGGGGTCCCTGTACCCGAACTAGCTCCGTGCAAGGTTTTGAAATAGCTACATTTCTAAGTCAAATGCCGATAAAGACCTGAAGGCTGAGGAAGGAGCTGAGCGCATCTTCCCACCGTGTGTCAGCCCCGCAGCTGGAGCTGTGCTGCTTTACCCTCTCGAGACCGGCCCCGAGCAGAGCAGCAGAAGCAGGGTGAGCGGGTGCGCAAGGGCGATGCTGGCCTAGAGAGAGCAGCCCCAGCTGCAGACACTGGCCGGGATGAGCCAGATAACGCCGTTGATGGCTGTTGTTATTATTTTGCTGTTTCTTCAGCACTGGGCGATGAGCTCACAGCCCAACTGTGCCAGGCACGGCACGGACCACGGAGGAGAAGAGTCACTGCCTGTCCGGGAGCACCCGCAGTCATGACAGAGCAGAGCAGGAGCTCTCCCCTGGGCAGGAGAGGGGCAGGCACAGGGATACCTGGGTGAGCAGCGAGCAGACCCCTGCACCCGCATCCCTTCTCCCCTTTCAAAAAGGAAAGACTCACCAGGTGCCATCTGAGCAGAGCTAGGGATGAATCCCACATGTTTGTCATCTCTGGTTGTCCTTATACCCCTTCGGACATCAGCCCTAGCAAATTTTGGCAATTTGGGAGTTTAGGTAGCACAGACACAGCCTGACGGGGAGCTTGTTCCAAAGTGACATCATTTAACAACAATTCCTAAGAAATAGGTCCCAACTAGCAGCGAGGAGTTGTGCCTCCAGGCAAACAGATGCTGGTTCAAGGCTGTTATCAGGTAGAGCGTGTGGGTGAAAAACCTTCTCCGCAGCTTGTCTGTTGCCATGAGAAGAAGCAAACAAAGCAGGGACAAGGCTGGACTCCAAACAAATGAGGCTGCTGACTGTCTGGCACCGCGTCCCTGCTGGAGATGGTGGTGAGATGCTCCCTTCTGATGAGGGCTGGGGCTGCTCAGCAGCAAAGTGTCTCAGCTCTTGGCAGGCAGCTGCTCCAGCGAGAGCGAGAGTCTCCAGATCCAGGGACCCAGCCGTCCCAGGAAGGTAACCAGTGCTTAGATGCTTACAGAGGGAAAGAAAGGTGAAAAAAAGTTGAGTTTCCATTTGCTTGACTTCTCTCTTCTCTCCTGCTATACACACACAGCAGCAGCAGGGCCCCTGGGCGCTGCCCACGGTGGGAAGCATCATCCATCTCTTGTGTCTCCTGTTCCACTCTGCAGCACGATTTACACCTCTCTGATCATTCATGCACTGAGGTGCTGCTGGAGTGATCACGCTGAAGACTGCAGGTCAGCTCGGAGCCGTGCGAGTCTCTGAGCAAGCAGATGGATCCTGCTCAGTGTTCCCATCTCAGCTGGCTTTGGCTTGGTGCTTGTGTCTTGAGCTGAAAGGTTGTTGAAAGGCACCAGAGACCTATTTGTGACCTGGTGTGTTGGTCCAACCAAAGATCATGTTTTCACGAGGGCATTTTGGAATCAGAACTCCTTTTATTTTTTTTTCTTAAACAAAAAAGCAAGCAATGAAAACATGTTCAACATTTGCTCAGGGTTGGCTTTTCCAGCTCTTTCACAGCACCTTCAGGCAGCCAAGACATGGGAAGAAAAAGAACCCTGGAAGAAGTTTCACATGTGGATACGACATACTGCAAAGATTGCCAGCAAACTACGAGGCAGTGATTTTAAGCAGCGGGAGTGGGGACCCCCTCCTTCGCCTCCCCTCTCCCCTTTGCGTAAGGAAGCCCTGTGCCTACAGAGGAACAGCGTAGCTGATTGTTTGCAGCGCTGGGAAATTGTGTGCATTGGAAGTAAAACTTCTAGACAGCAAGGATGCATCTGGGCGGATGCACACATGTGGTGGAGGGAGATGACTAAGGGAGTGGGGGTAAGGGGGGGTGGGTTTGGCACATGATCTGCTTCCCAGCCTGTTCAAGAGCTTGGGCAGAGATGAGGCTGCAAGCGAGTGCTGGAATGAAGGCCAGGAACTGAATCTGCAGTGCCCTGGCTATCCCACCGCACTCATTTTCCTCATTCAGTCTCTGAAACTTTAGGAAAACCCATCTGCTTACGTGTCTGGCAGGACAGGGAAGGCTCTGCCGGTGTCAGGGCTCAGATCCCTCCCTAGCTCACTTGCGTGCGTCCACATGAAAAGTGTGTTGCTTTGAATGTCTTTTGGATCTGTAATCATGAAAACTCCCTTCATGGAAGGAAGGACTGGATGGGCTTACCTGTATGAGAAGACTGGAAGCCCTGTTTCACCAGGAGATGAGGAATCTGCAGAGTGGGCACCGTAATACCATCACTAGGGAGGCTGTCAGGGCCCCTGGTGCCTCCGGATGAAATGTGTTTATGCCACATGTGCCAGGGCATGCCTTGGAGAGCTTCAAGCTGAGCACACTGGATTTATGCTGTGCTGTAGCTTCTGGGAGAGCACGCTCCTGGTCCATACAAAGGAAGACAGAAAAGAAAGGTGTGAGCTGGGGATCAGACAAGGGCTCACCAAAAGAACTTCAAAGTCTCTGATTCCTCGGGAGATCTCATGTCTTCCCTACTGACAGACAGTGCTGAGTCCTTCTTGTTCAACTGGTACTCAGCTTTCTATCACCCACTGCATTTGGCTTTCTGCATATTGCTTAACAGTTCGAGCTCTGTGTTTTCCACTAAGCAGGGATGCTTGGTTCTTGTTCTACCGTGGTGCTGCACAGCTGTGTTTAGAGAAGCCACCTACATGATGTGGAGCATCTACCAGCTGTCTGGTCTCCCTGAGTGCTCTCCCAGTGACACTTGGCCATGGACTGTCCTCAGAGCTTGGGCCAAGGAGCAGCAAACCAGTGGATGCCCCAGAAGCTGAGAGCAGGACTGGGCCCTCGCTCTAATGTCATTTCAGATTATGCGATACGAAAAGCATGGTCTGGCAATCACATGAGCGCCAGCCTTCTCATGGGGTATCCAAGCAGTCCTGCTTTCAGCTGGACAAGACAAAAAGCATCTTTATAACCGTTGAGCAAGCCTGTGTGCCCATCCCTACCGAGAAGATCAAACCCTGTGTGTCTTGGCAGTGGTGTTTGCGGTCACATGCTGACCTGTCACACTGGCTGATGAGAGCTTCTGGCACTGTGGTTCTACACGGAGCTGGAGAGGGTATGAGCATGAGCCGTGTAACTCCCAAGCTGTGTGTTTTCTTCATTACCTTCAATAAAGGGCCATCGCGCACTTGGCAAAACCAAAAGCTTGTGGGTTTCCTTTTCGTCTTACCCTGGGGGCTGGGTGAAAGGAGGAGTCTATCTAATCCAAGGCACACATGTGTGTGCAACTGGCATCCAGCTGGATCCCGAGGGGAGGGGGAACACAGTTTGGGGAACGGTCAGTTAATCCTGGGGCTTTGGAGAGCGGTGAATGTAGTGTTGCATCTGAGCGGCTCCCTGGAGGACTTCCAGGCAACAGGAACAGCAGTCGTGAATACAGATGGCTCCTCATTATATTTGCTTATATGAAACAGAAGTATTATATGAGATTAATATTGCACCAAAGTCTGGCTGAAAGTAGGAAAGCAAATCCCCTCCCTTTTCTTCTTAAAAGTAGCTCATGTGCTGGCCCAGGATCACAGCCTAACACTTGCATTTGCATCTGCACCGATGAGTCTGGTCCAAACTGAAGTTTGCATCCCAAATATGAGCAAATCTGGGGCAGGGCCTGACCTTCTCAGCACACACACACCCACCCCCCCGCCATGCCTTCCCAGAGCTTGCCAGAGGCTTTCTTGAAGGAAAACCCATCTCCTCGGGGGTGAACCCCAGGGGACTGTGACACCTGGGCGCTAGGACAGAGCTATTGAAATAACCGCAGGTGCTGGTTTTGGCTGGGAGAGAGTTAGTTGTCTTTATGGTAGCTGGCATGGGGCTATGGTTTGGATTTTTGATAACCCTGGGATGGTTTAGTTCCTGCTAAGCAGGGCTTGCACAGAGCCAAGGACTTTTCTGCTCCTCGCCCCACCCCACCAGCGAGAGGCTGGGGGGTCACGAGCTGCTGGGAGGGGACACAGCTGGGACAGCTGACCCCAACCGACCCCAGGGATATCCCTCACCATACGTCATGCTCAGTGCCTAAAGCTGGGGGAAGAAGAAGGAAGGGGGGGACTTTCGGAGTGATGGCATTTGTCTTCCCAAGTCACCGTTGCGCGTGATGGAGCCCTGCTGTCCTGGAAATGGCTGAGCACCTGCCTGCCGGTGGGAAGCAAGGAATGAATTCCTCAGTTTGCTTTGCTTGCATGTGTGGCTTTTGCTTTACCTGTTAAACTGCCTTTATCTCAACCCGTGGATTTTCTCATTTTTACCCTTCCAATTCTTTCCCCCATCCCACCGGAGGGGAGCGAGCGAGCGGCTGTGTGGGGCTCAGTTACCAGCTGGGCTTAAACCACGACACTATAAAATAAAAATAACTGCTAGTTCCTATCTGCTGCCTTAATAACGTAAGGCTTCCAGCACATCACCTAGCTGCTATCTCACTTTTCTATGCTGTGTTACCTCTAGATTTTGTGGCTTTATTTTTTTTTTTTTTGCCTTTTTTTAAATTTCATTTTTACCTTTGTGCTGGTGGACTGAAGCTACGAGGAGGCCGATCATAGGCTGGTGCCATGCCCTGGGTGCCCTGGTCCTGCAGCAGCAGCTCCTCCATCCATCCCAGCTCAGTTGCTGCCACCAGCTGCCGGCAGGTCCCCACTGCAGCCCGGGGGGCTCCGGGTGCGCCGTTTCATCTCAATCCTTTTCTTCTGCTTTCATCCATCTCCTCTTCACTTCTCCCCTTTCTCTCCTTTCTTATACCTAATCTCTGCCCAAGTGCAAATGCAACCAGTTCACATCAAGCCTCGGTGGTGGTAGATAATTTCATGAAGTTTTAAGTTCAAATACCTGAAACATTTCTAGGATCGTCAGCAATTCTTTCTTCACCCAATTTCCAGTTGCATCCTATGAAGACATCTCCCTGTCCCTTTCCCCCTCCAGCTGCATTACTGGAAAGCAGCCTGGCTGGGGTGCTTTCTGCCCAGCAAGGTTTCTGCCTGTCGGGATGCCCAAGGTGCTGGCAAAGCCAGTGCACATTAAACTCATTAAAGTCCCTTCTGATATCGCTTAGAGCAGCCTTGTGTATAGGATGTGAGGCAAAGACATGAGTAAACAGCTAAGGTGATTTTCATTTGAAAATCCTCAAAGTTCCTTTTTTCCTCTACCTCTTATTGAAGGAGGGGGAAGCTCCTCTGCTTCCCTTGAGGAAATTCCCCGGAAAGCATAGCTTCAAGAAAAAAGGCTTTTCCAGATGAATAAGAAAAAAATGAAACCCGAGCCCCACCTTCCTCTGTCCCTTTGCATCTGGAATGATGGGTTGGTATTTAATTTCCCTGTAATGGAATACAGCACGTTTCCTTACACCCTTAGATGCCCACATCGACCAGAGCGTTCCTGAAAATTACTTAGGCGGCATGAGTGCTATATGCCAGGCTTAGACGATTTGCTATAGTTACAGAGTAGTCACGGAAATGTGGAAAGGCTTTGCAAGTGCAGCATTTACGGGCAATTTAAATTGAAAAGCAGCCATAATTTTGATACCTGGAAAGCTATCAACCATGCTGGTACCTGGTCTGTATGGGGCAGTAGGATGAAGCCATCTATAACTATCAGCTGTACCACGATGGGCACAGAAGAAGAACAGATTTAAGATTACTATTTATTTAATGTAACATGTAGAATAAATATGTTTATGTGTATATATACACATGAAAGAGAAGAAGAAATGCTAATGGTGCAGGATTCCCATTCTCAGTGTACTTCATTGTCTAACTCATAGAAGAAATCTGGGTAAAAGATAGAAGTGACTGTGCTATGAATTATAAAATGCCTGCTCCTCAGGGCCTGCTCTTTCTCTGAGATTTCTGCGTCCTACTGTTACGTGAATAATCCTGAATTTGCAGGGGATGTATGCTGGTATTAGTCTGTTAGATTTTCTCCTTCATTTCTCATAAAATTAATGCCTAAGTACACGTACAGGGCAAGAGTAAGCAGGCAGTACCGCTAAAGAATCATGTCATGAAAAAAGCCACTGAATGCCAGTGCAGCGATTTCTTGCATATACTATACACTACCCATAAATGTACAGTCTCTTGACAATTGGACTGCTATATATAAAACCAATGTCTTTTCTACTTTCCAGTTTCCCCTCAGAAAAATTCCACAAATAATGCTTATTCAATTCCCATCAGCTTCTGGACTCCTGACTCAGGCCTCTCTGAATAAGTCAGGCGTGTACATAACAAAAGACATTAAATATTAATGCCGAGGATTTTGTCACTGATTGTGCTATTAACATGTAGGGAACCATTCATCCTTTCCACATAAATAAACTCTGCCTAACGCGTTAGAGCTCTGCAAAGTCGGAGTTCACCTGACAATATATTCCCCCATTTCGAAAGATGAAAAAAAAAGGGAAAAGAGATGCATGAGCCGCTCTTTTATGGTTCCCTGCACTCGTACTTGGGGTTTTAAACCTAGACTAACAGGGCCATTAGAAAAAGAGGGAAAGGAAGAAGAAAAAAGAGGAAAAAAGGTCATGCTTAAGGTCATCCTGGTGGATGCAGCTGTTAGGTCGTGCACTGCCTTTAGCAGAGCCTTGCATGAGGCAGCCGCAGCACCACACTTGAGCGGGTCCGACACTGCCAGTGCAGGTCCTCCGTGCTCATTAGCTTGGCCTTTGCACCAAGACCTGCCAACGTACCCGTGTTTGTCTGCTCAGGCCTGTCTTACGGAATGGTTTCTGCTGGATTAGAGAAATTTAAGCACCCTCGTCCCTTCACATTCCACCATTTACAGGCAGTGGTGCTGCTGATGGACGTCGCCTGGCATTGCATCTCCCTGGCCCATCACAGCACGCATCACTGGCACTTTTTAAGAGCAGTGGCTCTTCAGAAACCTGAAGCTTCTATGCCACAAATAGTTTTCAGCTAAGTGCTTATTATTATGCTCATTTTCTATTTTTTTCGTGTAGTACAACCTCTCCAGCTCACGCTTGCAGCTCAGATAAATTGATACTGCCTCGGCGGCTGCACTTTTGCCCTGAAATCTCCGTGTCAGTCGTGTGGGTTTTAGATAGTTCAGGACCCCCTTCGGTTCGGAGGGCATAAATGCGGATTGCCTTTTGCAGCCCCTGCTCTCATGAATCACCTCTGAGGAGGCGACAGGGCTGATGGGGTTGTGCTGGGATTCCCCCATGCTCCGCAAGCTGCCGCCTCTGCAGCCGTTTGGGTTCTGCCACAATCAGGAGCTTGTGTCGAGTAGAAAGTGACAGGCTAATTTAAGGAAAAAAAAGTAGTATCCTGCTTTGTGAAAGCAGAGCCTTAGTCAGATGAGCTTGGAATTATAGTGGGAAATATAAAATGCATTGAGATTTTTTCCCCCCCGTTTCTCCTAATGTCAGCCATTCATCTCTCCTTTCAACATTCCCAGGCAGCAGGTCAGTAATGGGGGTGTCAGGTCTCATGCTGCAGGTGTTACAGCATCCAGTAAGGGTCTTTTTCTGCTCCTGACCAGCCCCGAACAACATGCCCCATCCAGAAGGTATATATATGTATATGTATATATCCACATACCCCATCTGGACTCTGGGCACGGAAGGCTTTCACAGATCCCAAGCCTGACTTCAGCATGATTTCAGACTGCTATGTATTTGATGTAAACCCCTTTTTGCCCAAGTTTAAGCTGGCCATTTTGCTGAACCAGGCAGCATCTTGGTCCCTTTCTGGCGGGAGGTGATGCGGCGGGCCTCGGCTCTCTCCCTTTGCTGGTTGCTGTGTCCTAATTTGTTTGTGGGTCTTGGCAAGGTCATGCCTTTGTCACGAGACCCGCAGTGCAGAGGACCGACCAATATTTTTTTTCATATCCATATTTCTTCTATATGTGTTTTACCTACATCTGCCAGGAAGTGGGCAGCAATACCAATAATTAGACTTAATGCTTGTATAGCACTTTACATTGTATTCATTAGCCATGTTACTAATGCCACTTATCAGGTATAATAGCAGATGCAATCAAACATTGCCTGGGACTCTTCCTTCTATTAAGGCTGAGTTCTGGCTTCTGTAAGCCAAGTTTCATTAGCAGAAGTGGTGGAGGGAGGGAGAGGTAAGGGCTGTTTCTGGATGGATGGCTGTCACCAGCGGAGAGCAGCAGCCACCAGCCACTACACACCTCAGAGGGGTGGCAACTTCCAGCTCCCGCTGCCACCACCCCGCAGCCCCCAGCCTCAAGCCCTGGTGGCTCAAGGATGTGCCCTGACATCCCCCAGACTTGTTTAATCCCTGCTAGATGTGAAGGCTGGCTTCTGGCTCCTTGTTCAGATGAGGACGTCTCTGGGGCCAGGGTGCAGGTGTGTGTGCTGCCACAGCTCAGCACTTTTTTGGAGGGCCCTTGTCTCTACTCTGCTGGAGCTCCTCGTGCAGACCATGTGAGATGGCTCAGGGCAGGAGAGGGGGACATGTGAGTATGCCTGTGAGTGTGTGCACCCACATACACGTGTGAGTGTGCCTGTGTGGATGGGACCCTGAAAACCAAGCCAAAAAGCCCTGCCCTGAACCTCTGCCAGTCTTTTAACACCCTGTGATATCAAATGCCTCTCACAGCAAACATCCTGGCATGTAAGCGATGGCTCCAGCAAAGCCATGGAATATGCATAATGTCTGTATTTTTGGAGCCATACTTTTCCTCCAGTTATCTTCCTTCCACTTGACAGCCCGCAAGCCATCAGAGAGGCTGCTCCATCACCACTTCACTTCTTGCTTTGCTTCAGTTTCCCTTGTATGCCTTCGCAACAGCATCTGACCACTGCTGGAGAGGGGTACCCCACTTTGCCTGGCTCTGCGACACAGTGCTAGGGTCCCCAGTGTCTTGTTCATGCAAGGGGTTAGAAGAGAAACCCCTGATGCTGTAGGTGGGATAAAAGAGGAGAATGGCTTGATTGTGGCTATGGGCTCTGCTCCCTTCACACGGCTGGGCCAGACCTCCCATCCCAGCCTCCTTCCCAGGAGGTCTGGGGCTGCTCGGTGAGCTGTGGGGCCAGACTGGGCCCCCTTTGGCTGTGTAACCATGCTGGCACGTGTGCCTGCATGATCAGCCTTTACACAGACACCTATTTCCTTGTGATAGAAGAGCTTATATAACTTTGTCCGTCTCTACGCCAGGTCCTTATTTGTTGCAGCTCAGCTTCGTTTTCCATTTACTGCTTGCAGCTCTGAAACAGTTGGATTGCTGCAGATTTCATCAATGTGGTCTTTTAAATAGGAACATGTTAGGCTTCCCCATCCTGCTGCCTTCGATGTCAGGCAGCCCGCGAGGCTCAGGTTCCCCGCCGGCACCATATGGCGCTGCGTTCTTCTCTCTCTGAGATACCTGGGTATGGCTAGCAGTGATTAACAGAGAGATTCACAGTTGTGCCTAGGGTGCGGAGGTAATTAGAAACACTGATAATCACAGCACAATGGTAAAGAACATCTCTGGGATTTATTGCCTTCCTCGTCGTTGATGCTGCAATGAGATTTAATACAAATTTACCCAAGCTAGATCTATCCTGTATAGGATACAGTTGAGGAAAAGCCCAACAGGGCCACTCTGCCACATCTTCCCTCGCTTGCGATCCCACCCGCAAGTGGAAGGTGACGTGGGGCAGAGCAGCCTTCTTGGGAGGGCAGTTGTGCTAGAGCTTGGAGAGCATCTCCGGGGCTGCCCCAAGCCCTCTCCAGGGAAACACAGTCATGAATGGTGCTGCACATCCTGAGCGTGATCCACGTGAGGTGCAGTGGATCGGACACACTCAGATAGAGTTGCTGTGATTTGAAGAATCCAAAGTATCAAAGAGCTGGAGAACTCAGAGGAAGGGTGACAGGTGTGCAAAGTGGCACTCAGCGGCACCCTGATAGACTGGCTTGCTTTTTAGTTTTGCCAAGGCCTTGATACTTGGTCTATAGCATACAGGAGTGCTGATAGTAATTTGACTTCTGAAGCGCTCCAACATCAAAGCAATCAGTGCACCGTACCAAAGACAAAATGCAATTAAGCTAGTGTATTGCGCTAGGGAGAATAAAGCTGAACTTCAGATTTGAGTTCCAATTTTTAAACGAGTGGGTGTGAAAACCCCTCAATGAATCACCTCCTGCATTTTGCATATGGAAGTGGTGCCACCAGTACAGTCACGGGAACTGTATCAGCAAATAATCAGATGAAGAGAAAATTTTCAGGCCCAATTTGTAATGCCGTCAACAACCACAAACACACCTGAGCTGGAGATTCAAGTCAGGTTTGCTGAGGAGGGGTAGCAGGCTGTAAAATAGAGGACAGAGAAGAAAAGTGGGGCGTGCGTCTGGAGGGGCCCTGGAAGCAGCCAAAGGAGGGATAACTCCTAGTGCTTATACAGCCTGGAGGGGCCAGTAGCACCAGTACTGCCTTACAGGTGGGGAAACTGAGGCACGGAGTGGGAAGGTAGCTTTCTAGGTGTCTGCTGACAGGGTGAGTGGCTGCACCTTCAGTTCCACTTCTTTACTCTATCCCTTTGGCAAGTACAGGGGATTCATGCTGCCCTGGAAATCCATCCCAGTTTCCTTTCTCAGAAGCCTGTTGCTCCATGCTCCTCTTCAGTGTTAGGTTACCAGAAGCAGCAATGGAAATTTGCCAGTGAAAATCTTTAATGCTCCCATTATCTGGACTAATTTGGGCATCTCTGCATGGAGAGATGTCGCAGGGTGTGGGCAACCCCCCCCATGTGCACTGGTGATGCTTTTTTCATAGTTCGGAGCTGCATTCTTCATTCCTCAGTAAGACCTCTCCTCGTGTTACCTGGTTCTCTCTTTTAATAACACAAAATGATTGTGGATGGATTTCCATGGCAGACTATGTTCTACCCTGTTGTGTTCACACAACACAAAATTGCACAGACAGTAGGATTTTCCCTGCTGCTGCTCTTCTGGCAGTGGACACCCAAATTATAAACACAAGGGGATTTTGAACAGAACAGGCTTATTCCGCCGTAGGATTATCCCTGAGACATGGCACCTTCCCCAGCCTCACCCTCTAGCCATCCCAGGGAGAGCCGTCTCGACTGTAGCAATGGTCTAATATATAAAGTGGAGAGATGAAGGATGCCAGCATAATACCCAGTCATGCTGGGATTCCCTTCTACCTACAGCTAGAAACGTGCCTGTATGACAGCAATTCAAAAAAAAAAATAAAAAAAAAATCCCCCATGTAATGAAGAACTCTGCTAGAGCGCTGCAACGTTTAGGCACTGGGTTGGCTTTTATTACCATGATAAAATTACACAAGCTTCGCCTCGCTCCCTCTTTGCCTGCTGTGCAGCTTCTCGCTCTCTCCTCTCCTCGTCGGCTGCCTCCGCACGCTCCCTCCCCGCTTGCTTTGCAGCCAGGGTGGGGGCGGCGGGGATGCAGGTAGGACAGGCAGCCCTGGGCTCCCTCCCAGCCCTGGGCTCCCTCCCAGCCCTGGGCTCCCTCGGCTGGGATCCCCTGGGCTGCAGCACTGGCGTGCGGCGCCCGGCAGGACTGCATCGCTGCTAGGGGAGATGCCAGCGCAGAGCCTCAGCAGCAGCACCGCCGCCAACTTGGGGTGCTCAAGGTAAGAGCGAGTCGCTCCCTCTGCTTCACTAAAAAGGGGTGAGAGGCAGCTGCCGGAAAGCTGGCAGCCCCTGGGGTCTCGGTGCCGAGCGCTGGGCAGCGGTGGAGGCAGCTCAAGGGGCAGGGAAAAGCTCTCTGCAAAAAAACTAAAACAAAAGATGCTGCCGAAAACGAGGATGCTCAAGGGCGCGGAGTCGGTGGCTGAGTTGGGATGAACCGGTGGGAACTGTCGGGGACTCCGTTAGTTTAATGAGATTTGGGGGGGTCAGCGCAGTCGGGAGCGAAGTAGCAATTTGACCTAGCCCCGTTCTGCTCCCATCTGCCCTTGCCTCTGCAGGGAGCCGAGGAGCTGCTCTGCTTTAGAGTTTTAACTCGAGCTGAAGCAATTTTTCAAGGAGTGCTCCTGATGTGTGCCCAGGTCATGGTGGGCTGTGGCGAGAGAAGGAGAAGGTGTTTGCATGGGGCGAGGGGCTGCCGTGTCCCCATGGGAGCTGTGTGTGCCTGCGGGTGCGCCGGTACCCCGCACGCGCCGGCCCCGTGCACCCCGCTGGCTCCCGCACTGCCAGCACCCATTTTAATTGTCCTCCCCTCATTATCCTCCCCAGTCTCCAGGAGACCTTAAATGCAGCTACAGCTAAAAAACCTTCCTGTTAGGAAGGATTAAATGAAGCCATAGGGAGAAAGCGATGATTTGGGGAGGTGGCGGGGCTGGCTCTTTAAACGGTGGCTGTTGCGGGACACGGGTTCTCTGGCGAGAAGTTCCCATACTTGTGTGCATGCCTATAGCACATCCTATAGCACATCCAGGCATACATCTCTGCACGGACTATTTCTCTTTTAGAGGGCAAGTGTTGTTCAAGGGAAATTTTCATTACATGTGTCAAACTGCAGTAATATGATCCATAACACCGAGATCCCGTTAAAAATAATGGGTGGGAACTGGCTCCACAAGGACATTACTTGTCAGGGATGAGCTCATCTCAGGGAAAAAAAAAGAAAAAGAGTTACAACCTGATGATCATAATGTGTAGATGAGGAGCAGTGCGGTGCTTTCTGTGCACTGAGGGGAGCCTTTGCTGTGTTTAGGTTGGACGCTTGTAAGCACGTACTAGAGCTTAAAGGGGTCTCCTGCCATGGGGAATTATGGCAGAAATATCAGGTGGGATGACAGGAAGTCATGCGTCTGACATGGCATGAAAATTGCTGTTTCATGGCTCCTCTGGATCCCTAGTGTTATCATTTGGGGAAAAAGAGAGGAAAAGGGTTAATTCTCTGGCATATTTAGCCAGGCATTGAATATACAGTGCTGCACTGATCGTCCCAGGGTGAAAGCACTGAGCCAGATGTCTGCTGCTCATTTGGAAATACACCTTAGTGCCTCTGCCCTAAATGACGTGTGACACGGACTATTTCTCTTTTAGAGGGCAAGTGTTGTTCAAGGGAAATTTTCATTACATGTGTCAAACTGCAGTAATATGATCCATAACACCGAGATCCCGTTAAAAATAATGGGTGGGAACTGGCTCCACAAGGACATTACTTGTCAGGGATGAGCTCATCTCAGGGAAAAAAAAAGAAAAAGAGTTACAACCTGATGATCATAATGTGTAGATGAGGAGCAGTGCGGTGCTTTCTGTGCACTGAGGGGAGCCTTTGCTGTGTTTAGGTTGGACGCTTGTAAGCACGTACTAGAGCTTAAAGGGGTCTCCTGCCATGGGGAATTATGGCAGAAATATCAGGTGGGATGACAGGAAGTCATGCGTCTGACATGGCATGAAAATTGCTGTTTCATGGCTCCTCTGGATCCCTAGTGTTATCATTTGGGGAAAAAGAGAGGAAAAGGGTTAATTCTCTGGCATATTTAGCCAGGCATTGAATATACAGTGCTGCACTGATCGTCCCAGGGTGAAAGCACTGAGCCAGATGTCTGCTGCTCATTTGGAAATACACCTTAGTGCCTCTGCCCTAAATGACGTGTGGCCCTAAGACTTCATGCAGTGGGATGCCCATGGTCAGACTACCCTGTCCTACAGGACAACCTGGAGAAAGGAGCGGGAGCAGAGGCAGCATCCAGGGCTGCTTCTGATTCCTCTTCCCAATGGAAAAGCCCTCTTCTACCCTCCAGAGGTCCTAGTTAGCTCCTGCTGTCTCCCCTCTTCGGGGCCCTGCTGGGAAAGGCATGTCCACCAGTATTACATGAACTCAGCTGGAGATCAGATCTGCAATGACACCTTTGGTTTTCCTGACATGATTTTGCAAACGCACAATGCCAGTGCTGGGAGAACCCTACCAGAGCATCAAAACCAGACCCAAAAAGCAGCCAACAGGAGACAGCATTCC